>NC_089752.1:89546547-89551547 GCF_040412425.1 Macrobrachium rosenbergii
GAACCTTTGCAACAGGTCACTTTACCTTATAGAAGAGGTGGCTTTAGTGAGGATAATGGTGGCGGAGGAGGGCTAAGGGCTTCACTGGTAAGAATGCTTAGGCCCACTAAAAGATAGGACCACGTGGTAGGGGCATGGCTCTCTGAAGGAGGTGGGAATGGAAGGGGGAGATGTGTCTTGCTGGAGTACAGCTATGTCTCTTTAAATCTTGTTCCTTTGGTGAGACCCTTATATGACTTCAGTCGGGGGTTAGGAGGACATCCACAGGAACTTGGGGTTGGTTTCGTTTCCCTATGCTTGCGCATCGTTTATGAATCTCTTAATCTGCATCACCAGCTCTATTCTGCCTCTGGCATACTTAATCTCCTCACAAACTTGTGTCTGGAAACAAAGGGTTCCGCAAAGTCACAGTGTCAAGACAAAGTAGGAGAGATATACAGAGTGCAATTAATGGATTAAGGGAGGGCCAATATTCCTTTCACCCTATCTTGTCAGGTAGTAATAAGCAATGCACTTTGTTTTTATTTTTCAGCTTTAAATTGAGTGTTTGGTGGCTTGGAAGTTTGGAAAGATGTAGCAATATATATATATATATATATATATATATATATATATATATATATATATATATATATATATATATATATATATATATATATATATATATATATATATATGTATATATATATATATATATATATATATATATATATATATATATATATATATATATATATATATATATATATATATATATATATATATATATATATATATATATATTATATATATATACATGTATAACTGAATCACGAAAATATGGAACGTGATGAATATATAAATAAAGATAAAATCCATGAAGGAAACGGAAACACTGGAGTGCTGCGAGGCCTTTCGACACTTACGTCCTTTACTTAGCAGACTGAAGAAATATAAAAGTAAGTTTACAAAGAAAGCTCATATAAATGACAGATGGGGATTATAAAGGAAACATATGTACCTGGAATCCAACACAATTGAACAATTTGTAGAACTGCCAAAACAAGGTTAAATATTTAAGAGGTTTTACAAAGGATTAGGATCAACCGTTCAGAAGTAGGGACAGGAAAATTAAAAGATTATACGGGGTCGTGACTGACCACCCAAAAAATGTTAGTACAATAAAATAATTCTCTTTTTTTGTAAACAATAATAATTTTTGCAAGATGAACATTTTCACAAATAAAAAATTATAATCAACATACGTATACATAGAAAATGTATATCAAGTAGCTAACTTGTAATTAAGTCAGTGGCGAAAAAGGGTTCCCCATAGCCATACCAAATATTTGTTCATAAAAATTACCATTTAAAGTGAATTTACAATTTTTATGCAAAGGGATGTCAGATTAACAACATTGGTAGGTAATTCTAGATTATACAAGTTAAAATGTTGTGATAAATATTGAAGTAAGTCATCAATAGGAACTTTAGTAAATAAAGATGTCACATCAAAACTGGTTAATCTGTCAGTACTGGATAATTCAATATGGGAAAGTCTAGTACAGAAATCAACAGAGTTTTGTAAATGGGAGTTTGAAATAGTACCCAGAGTAGGTGATAGTAATTTAACAAGATATTTAGAAAGTTTATAACTAATAGAACCAGTTGAACTGATAATGGGACGAATGGGAAAATCTCTTTTATGGGTTTTGATTAATCCGCACATGTACGGTAGGGATGGGCCAATCGTTGACACTTTCTCCTTTATTGAACCAAATTCCTTTAGTAGAGTTTTTATTTTAGAATTGAAACTTTTAATGACATCAGCTAATGGGTCTTTGCGTAGTTTATTGTAAGTACCAGAATCAGATAATAAGGTTTCCATTTTTTCACCATAGCTAATTTTATCCATTATTACAAAACAATTAGATTTGTCGGCTTTATTAATGTGCAAACTTTTATCTTTCTTCGTTTCATGAATGGCATTTATAAACCTTCTCGGGAAATTCACTATTTTGTTAGGTATTTGAAGTAAGCCAAAGAAAAGACCTTTAACTAAATTCATATTTCCAAAATGCCCGCCAAAGATAAAAAAGTATGTATCTCCTGAGAGAAACCAATATGTTTTGTGTATCAATTAGTTTTAGCAAGTGCAGCTGCACAGAGCTGTGCAGCTAAGTCAAGATTTGTAGCACTTGCACCTGCCATAGCATTTCTTTTTGCGGCCACACTTATTCAGTTCTTGGCAAGGTTTTGCTACTATTGGCAAATCTGTCCAGTGCAGAAACCAAGTGCCATCAATCTGTTGCCATCCCCAGTGTCTTGGACTGGGCAAAACTGGATGACCTACTAAAGGCTGGCACCAAATGTGCCCTGCTTGAAAGGCAGCTCTCTTGCAATGCTCTCTAAGAGCAGCCCTTGTAGGGGGAATGCAATCATAAGCTCTTTGCTTTCTTGCAAAGAGATCAAGTCTAGCCTCATTTACATTTTTATACGAACTGTTTCTGTCGTACATTAGCACCACGAACTCTTCAATTATTTGCAGGTCTTCATCTTTTACAGCTGCTGTTGTTGAACTTAGTTTGGTGAAGGTGGGTGTCCTCACCCTTTTCATCAGTGCTCGGATGCTGAAACAAAGATATGCCTGTCCCATGGAAGGATGTTTGTGCAGTTGTGGCACTTGAATTATGGTCCAGATTGTCAACTGCACAAGTTGTAAAGAGCCCTTTTCTTAGTGTAGTGGGACAAACTACTTCTTCCTTCACAGCCCTTGTTACAACTTCTTCCCCTAACCCTTTAGTCAATTCCAGAACTCTATCATAGCTCACGCTGATTCCATGGTGATGGAATGTATCAATTAATTGACACTTCCTGGTTTTTGCAAAGACCAGGAGACCAATATATATTGGAAACGGAGGTTCTCTTGACTTGGAATGTCTGGAGAATGTTGAAGATGCTGGATTCTTTCGACAGTTGAAGTACAAAAGTTGTGCTAAACCTAGTCAGTAGATGATGTTCAATATTTAAGTTGGGATTTTATATCGCCACCGTTTTGTAGCACACTTACAAATTCCAACAAACTTGGTGGCACAGATTCTCTTCTAGTGTCTGCTGTTAAGGTTCCATCAAATTCTATCTCATGTTCAAGCATCTGTTTCCTCAATATCTTAGCTGCTTTGACCACGATTAGTGCATCATGCCGTGGCTAGGGCTTCTCCTATTTTCCTTTTGTAGGCAAACCAAATTTCTCTTCCCTTTTTAAAGTCTTCCAGTTCTGGGATGCAGGCAGGTATCTGTTCTTTCAACCGTGTTCAGTGCACAAAAGAAGCATCAACATTTAGCTGTTCCAGTCTTTGTTTGTACAAATCATAAAGGTCTACCATTGCAAAATAGCAGCACCCATCTGCAGTCAACTGCTTGTCTCTTATGTACGTCTCAAGCTCGGCAAAAGCATGGGCACATGCCTTTTGTCTGTACTGCACATAATCATCTCCAATTTTCCGGGAATTTAGCCAGGCCCTTTCCCTGTTGTACACACCTGTCAGACAAGATGGGTGATATATTTGGTCCTGAGAAACAATATCTTCAACACTATGCTTGGCCAAAAGTTTCTCATCTAGTAGGTTGAAGGCACATTGTTGCAGCTTTTCATGTAAAGGCAATGTCATGGCCGATCATAAATCTTTGATTGGTGCTGGTTGGTCACAAATAAAGCATATTCCTTCTTTCTCAGTCTTAGATTCTTCTGCATCTTCTTCATCTGCCTTCTGGCTACTATGTGTGAATTTTGCTGATGGGCATCATCCTCTTTTGTCTTACACAATGACTTCCTTTTCCTTTCTAGTTTTGTTGTTTTGAAATTCAGCATACATGATTCATGATATGTTGCTTTGTTATTTCCAAAGGTCTGCAGAATTCCATCACCTTCATCAAGCCTTTTGGGATGAAATGGTATAGGCATTGAATTTAACTTATAGAATTCAGGAATGTTTGTAGCAAGGGTAACATAGCCAGCACCAGATGCATCAACTAGTCTTTCACGTGTGTCCTCTTGGCACAAGCAATAAAACTTCCAGTTAGTCGTACTATCTCCCTTCAGGAAAGACGTTGACTTCCAAGATTGTCCTGCCATTGCTTTTGTTCTATATGCCGAGGGTTTATCCTTTTGCCACCTATATAACATATATGCACTTTCAGATATGGGATACAACTAGGCTCAGATATGTCATAAGCCTACCCCTAACCCGATCATTCATCCAGTGCTATTTAATTCCCGTGTGATTTGTACACCATCTAGAAGACTAAAGCCCCATCTTCCTTGGCTCAGCTCTCCCGCACTGGCACATCCTCTCAATTCAGGTGCAGCTGTTTAACTTTGAAGTGGAGCTAGCTAAACAGCATTTGGGAAACTAATAACAAATCTCTGCCATTAGCTAGCACTGAACCCCATTTTCACAGCTATAGTGTCAACCAGTGTGCCCTGGTAGTACACTGACACTACACTATTACACTTTTACATTAAACTTATTACCCATTTTTTTTTCTAAATGAGGATGAAAATTAATTAAATGGGGATTAATTGATTTCTAATCAACAAAAACTGAAATGATCAGGTTGAAGTTACCCCAAACATATGTATTCCCCGACCTTTAGCCTCACACATAAGCCTAAGTACCAATTTTTGGCATTTTGGCGGACATTTTTGATATAGTGACAGCCATCTTGGATATTTCTGTGCAGAAAAATGATGTAACTATATATATGTAAAGGCTTGTTTTAATATTTTAATATAAAACTGGGGGTGACTTAGGGATTTGAATGTAATTAATCAATTAAATACCAATATTCAAATATCCATAGGACACCATATTGAAAACCTGTCTGCCATCTTGGAAAATGGCAAAATTTTGTGTGGCCGGAGGCTGATAATGAGACCAAGGGACAAGAAGAATAGTTGGGCCAAGTTTCATGCTTGTATAGCCATTTGAACTTTTCCCTTATTTTATTTTATTTTTTTT
>NC_089752.1:89559047-89566547 GCF_040412425.1 Macrobrachium rosenbergii
GAGAGAACCATTCATAAAAATATCAATTAATCCGTGAATCAACTAATTTTCTTCTCATATCAATTTCCCAGATAATTTCATAATCAGGTTTATTCTGACACTTACTGTTTATATGTACAGTTCGAAAACAGTGCACTCTATAAATTTCCCAGAACCGAATTTATTTCCTTGATGATTTCTTTTCCCTTCTAATCACTGCACGAAGTCCCATTCGCCCAAAACCATTCGCAGAGAGCGACCCACCTACAGGCACCAACCATGTTACTCTCCTCAGCCAATGGGGGAAGCGGGACTCTGAAGGCCTGAGAAGGAATTCCATCTAAATTCAGATGGGAAGCCGTATTTAGCTGGAAGTAATCGACGAACGGCACGAGTTTTCTTTCACTTAATTTATACTTGGCAACCTCCCAGGCCAGCGAACTCAATTACAGCAGCGCCGAGAAAAGACACCCATTTCTGCAGAGACGGAGGAATGCGGTCTCATATGAAGGTATCTATTGCTTGCAATAGGATTGAAGGCGATGCCAAGAGAGAGAGAGAGAGAGAGAGAGAGAGAGAGAGAGAGAGAGAGAGAGGGCGGGGAGAGAAAGAGAGAGAGAGAGAGAGAAAGAGGGCTGGGGAATGTGATAGAATGACTTTCATCATGAATTCTTGGCTCGGAGTTACCGTTTTCTTTGTTCATGATTATTGGTTTATGACCCCTGTGACCTGAAATATCTGGTGCTTTGGAATTCAACAGTGGTGTTTTTTTATTCATTTCAGTAACAGATGCCAGAATCCGTAATCAATTAATTCCACGCACATAATGGCTATGTATAACGAACATTCATAAGTACAGCGAAATCTCTCTCTCTCTCTCTCTCTCTCTCTCCGCAATCTCAAAGGAAAAATTTACTTTGTGTTTTAATTTCATGTTCAGTGTATGAGGACTATCATTTAAGCAATGCTTTCATCTATGTAAACAATGTTAATATCATGAAACAAAACAATCAAAACACCTTCTAAAGCCGATGAGATATGTCATTAGGTATGCACGTGCCTTATGTGTGCATGGACTTAAATATTTTATGAACTTTGTATAATGAAAATCTATTGTCAAGAAGTATGGATCCATTCATCCAGTCAGCTACACAGTGGTGTTGTGATTTAAGGCTTAGGCTTCGAGAAGATGAGCAGTTATCCTGAAAGGAAAGTCATACACAGGATTCAGGAAACACATTGACTTTATTCGCGGGATCTGACTTGTCTTGATGCGCCATGCGGACGGAGACGTGGCTACAGGTGGTCGACTGGGTGGCTCGGTCGGGAGTGAGTGACATTGCTTTCTTATGGCCTGTCCACACTAGCGGGAATCATTTATAAGGAGACATCACCAAGATTAACTGTCTTCCACACAAATCCACTGGGTAGCCCAATAATTCTATAAACCAAAAAATTCCTGATCCAGGAAATGAACGAAAAAATAGAAAAAAACCGCATGGAGATATTAACTGGCAGTCTTCTTAGCCAGGTTGCCAGTTGGTTTCCACTCCTCCCCTTTGTGGATACTTTGCCACTTAAATTCGAGGCTATCATATCTTGTTCACTTAGTGAACCATCCTTAGCTTCAGGCAAGCGTGAGACAAATCTTTTGAGAGAGCTGATATGTTTTTAGAGGTGCACATATATCTAAAAGTGAGGGGCGCTTTAAACAGGTGACATTGCCTCAATATCGGTACTGTTGAACTAGATTTGCTCTTTTGATATACGATTCTTCAGCAATTTTTTTCTTGATATGCAGAAGTAAAAGCGAATTATCCATTGTGAACATGTAATTATTGTTTTGTTTTTGAAGCATCAGCTTTATAGTTCATGAACCCTGTCACACAGATGGGACAACTGTTATAATTAATGTATATTACTGTTATAATTAATATATATTTCTCTATGGTTCGGTAGTAACTTGTAAAGAAATGAAGATAATACTGACGAAATAAGCCAGGTTAAAACGCCAAATAGTGTCTCGACACTTCAGTGAAATAATTTTGCTTTCTTCCCTTGTCCCAAACCGTTTAGAAGCAAATGACAGGTCATTTTGTGGTTCATTATCTGAAAGAAAAATACATAAAGATTAAAAATTAATTCTCCTGGACCTCGATTTTAGACAGTCCTAAACTATCATAATATTCATATATTATATTAAGACCAGAAAATACATGCGCAAATGAATTCATTAACTGTAGCAATAGCAAATGCAATTTAAAAGTCGCTCTTCAGAATTGACCTTTACTGTTTTGACGGATAATTACTCTTTCGTTAAACCAATTAATCAAGAAGGGAGAAATGTTTAAAAAACTTAAACATTAATCTGCCAAAGTTTGGAAGGACTTGGTATAATAGCCTGTTCTGAAATTTACGCAGCTTCCCTTGCTTTTCTGAATACCGATGTAATGTTAATCATTGAAATAATAAAAATATATCGCTTGTCACCAGACAGTGACAAATGTCGGAAAAATAAAAGCGATGAACTAGACGAAGAGAGAGAGAGAGAGAGAGAGAGAGAGAGAGAGAGAGAGAGAGAGAGAGAGAGAGAGAGAGAGAGGTTATGAAGCAGCATATAGGGCAGAATTTTCCTTACTGACATAGCATATACAGTAGATGATGAATGAGCCAGCAATTGCTGTCTTAGGGTTCTTTTTTTTTTTTATTACCGCTCCCCTTTCCAGGAGAAAATAGCACAGTTCCTGTGAAAATCGTCTAGTACTTTAATTAAGACCTATATTAAGTTAAATAAACATTTGCAGTTGAACCAACTAACGAGATTTCACAGTGAGTGTTTTGCCTAAGGTGCAAAGAGAGAGAGAGCAGAGAGAGAGAGAGAGAGAGAGAGAGAGAGAGAGAGAGAGAGAGAGAGAGAGAGAGAGGAGTAGTTGTACTGGAGCAGTAGAAGTGGAAGAGCTTTAGATTTTGCATTTTAAATCTGTATTCAGCTGAGACAATTACGGAGCAGCGAACGTTACAGTTAGAAATACAACGCTCTAATAGCTTTCTGATTTTTTTTTTTGATAATTCCGATTACTTTCAATTAAATTTTCTGTCACGCTAGGTTAACCAAAATATGGTTATTCAAAAATAACATTTTTAGTGAGCACATTGACTTTTTACGAATAACGTATCATATTTTCCAGTCGGTACAAATACTCACGATGACTTGATTGCAGCTATTTCAAAGTTTACTTATGTAGTAACAACCCTCCTCTTTCTTGTTAATTGCCCTCCAAATGTGGACCTAAGTCTCCCCCTCTCCAGTGTCAAAGTCAAGGTATCATACAACTAGTTCGGGGAAACTTCCTGAAATGGACCGAAGTTAGCCTTTGACCAGAATGAGTAAACTCACATTTGGGAGATTTTGGCCTCATAGCCACTCGGATGATGTTTAAACCGCTCGAAGTTTCGTTGATGAGCCTAACACCGCATGTAGAATGTCCATGGCTAAAGAACCAAAGCCAGAACGTACCGCGGGAAGATGATTCGTATCACGTGATGCAAAGAGAGCATTTTACACGTTGACAGACTTTACGATAACAAAATCAGTTCTAAAAACTTCTGTTAATGTTTGTGTTTTGTCATAAACTGGGTCCTCGCTGTGGATGGAAATTGAAATAATTTATTATTATAGACTGCCTTCGTACCAAGGGCGTCCAAGATTATGAACAAAAAGGAAAACTACTGGAAACTCACCTTAGAATCTTCCTTGATTTACGTAAATAATGAAGGTCGCCATTTGGAATTAGAATTCTATTACAATCAACATGGGTTTATTTACAGAGAATGGGGAAAATATGAGACCAAAAATGTAACAATTTACAGACACATAAATCACAGAAGATAGATCAATAATGCAGTAATTTACAGACGCACAATGTAAATATGAGGGGCCACAGATACTACAACCTCCGTTAAAACAAGTTACTCTGTTATGCTAAAATGCATCCATTCGCAGACAGTAATACATTGGAAGGGGTGAATTCCAGGATAATGGTAATTAGTTTATCAAGACGATTTCTGTGTGAGTAACGGATTCTTGCGATCAGGCTGCGACCAAGAATGGTTGTGAAATTTGGGTGGCAGTCATGAGCAGGTCCTGGCATAGATTTGTGTACTGGGCAGGGTAGGATGGCTCCTGGAAGAGAGGTCCGGAGTTAGTGCAAACACGGGGGGAAAAGGAAACCTCCCTTGTTAGTGAACTACACACAAAGAATCAACACACTAGGGAGGAATTGATCACTTGAGTTACTTAAATTGACTGGCCCTTAATTTACACTATGGAGGGAATATTTGAATACTTATCAGTGAACAATTTCATTAGGTTGATTTCAAAGCAATTCATGGGGCAATTCACAGGCTGCTCGAAGTAGGGTGACTTAGCAGAGGATTTTTTTAGAGAAAGAAAAATTGAGGCCAGAAGGAATGGAAAACCAAGAATTTCATGGGGAGGGAAATGTCTTATTGACCAATTGCAATCGACGTACCTGGGCCTGCAGATGTGTGCGCTAAACATGAGAGACTAGGCCGGTTAACGAAGTTAGTTTTCACCAGAGTAAGGAGGGAGAAACCGCACGTGTGCTTCGGGCGGTAGGTAGGCGCGGAGTGGCTTGCTTTCCGGGAATCCAGAGCGTGACTTCCACAGTTGTTTGCTTCAAAGTCTCAGCCTACGTCAATCTGCAAAAAGTCACACAGCCAGCAAAGGAGTGGAGACAAAGTGGATCTTAAGCTTAAGTACTTAGAGGTTAAGTTCCTATTTATCTCACAGCCTTGATGCGCCTCCCATTCCCCTAATATGGATTGGCCGCTCCTATATCGCATGATGGGGTGTGAGGGGTTTTTTATTGTTCACCCCAGGTCAGCTGAGGTAAAGTTTCCTACATGAGTTCAAACAGGCTCTAACAGTTATTTTTTAGTTCAAAATACACTGGTCTCAACCTCCCGCCATGTTTTCTTGGCTCAACAGTCAAATGAACGATAAAATTATTCCCTGAATAAATTAATTCCTGGCTGGCAGTATATATGGAAAATTTTGATGTTATGAAAAATATTTTCTTTAACTCATTACGAGAAATGAAGATAACAAATAAAACAACTACTTGGGACAAGATGCCTTTCAGTTGCAACAACTTCGTAATTACAAAGACAAAGCTTGAAACACCTTTTCATGAAGCACCTTAACAGGAAATCAATTCCTCAAAACTATTTCACAGAAGTTGCATCCCTTTACAAGGAAAATGACAAATATGTATATATATATATATATATTATATATATATATATATATATATATATATATATATATATATATATATATATATATGAATAAAGAAGGCCCATAAAACAATATTTAAACGTTGTAAGTTTTATATTTCGGGCAGCAGATTATTCTGTGCCCTGTTCACTGGTAGAATATGGACCAGATGAAATGTTACAGAGGTCATACATACAAAGCATATATAGGTGTGGCATTAAAACTCCGATGGTACCAGGTGACCGTTTTAAAGAAGGACGAGAATAACCAATCTAGTGAGGTTTTGGCCTCATTAACTCCTGTTTGGCGACGATTCCGTGGACGTGTTCCTGCGGACACCTTCTTTCAGAGCGGTCTGAGAGATTAAAGCGTCGATGCGTTGTCTGATTTCCAATGTTATTTCGAGAAGTTCATATTGTTGGTTTAATTAATGATATCAGATTCCAGCATCTTTCTTTTAGAACGGATAGCTACTTTTGAAAACTTGCTCCGCCGCCCCTCCAGTTTATGGAATGGCCAGTATTTTGATAATTTGTAAAATAAATGAACTCTTTAGTATAATATCTTAATGACCTTTGTGCTCTATTATTCTTTGTGAGAGCGATCTACATAGCTCTCTCCCATTAAATTTCATTATTTTTGCGCACATTATCTTGTAAACTCCAGCTACTTCCCCTTTGTTATTTAAGTATACTGAAGAAGGTGTCCCAGGGAACACGTCCACAGGAATCGTCGCCAAACAGGAGTTAATGAGGCCAAAAACCACTAGGGAATTGCCTTATTCTTCCTTCTTAGTGAAACGGTCACCTGCATACCATCGGAGACTTTAATGCCACACCTATATGGGTTTATAATACTTTGTAACATTTCATCTGTCCAATCTACCAGTGAACAGGGGCTCAGGGAAGTGCACGAAAATATGGTTGCAACGTTTGGCATCAGATTTGCTTATGGGTTTTATATTCATATTACACTGAACTTATTACAGGAAAAGACATTAATAACAACTAATAATAATAATATATATATAATAATCCACCAAGGTATAACAACTGCACCAAATAAGATTCTGTTGTGGATTATTTAGCACATCATGGCATATAGAGTTAAACAATATTTCTTCAGTTCAAGATTAACTTGGAGCTATTGGTGAAATGAACGTACAGTATATGAACAGTATTTTCAAAATCACGAAATCTCGGCCTGCTTGGCTTTTCTGTGGGACGCATTTGCAGACAACTTCTGTCTAGGTGAAATAAGTGAGGAAAATATAGGTAAAAAAAACAGCCATGGTATTATATGGACACTGCATGCGGGTCTTATTCCCTCAAAATTTTGATATGTAGCGCACGTATCTTTCAGTATCTGAATGGGTGACCGACCTGACTATCCACTTTGCAGAACATTAGGAAATATACATATATATATACATATATATATATATATATATATAGTATATATATATATATATATATATATATATATATATATATATATATATATATACGAATCTATAGAATATTCTTTAATTGTAATCTAACAGTTCTATGAAATTAAATGCCCAGGCTTGATTACAATCAAATATGGACAGACGGCAAGTGACGATAACGGGCGCGGAATAACGACTTTGCTACGATGAGAAAAGGGTGGTGGTCTTCTGACGAAAGGCGGTCAATACGATGCTATTTTAGACCTCATTAACTGCCACTTGGGTACAGTTTGGTGTCTGGCATAGGAGGAGCACATGCTTGATGATAGGTCTTGAAATGAACCCGTCCGTGAAACCAGATCATTCCCAATGCCAACATGATAGGTTTATATTCACGGCGTATTACAGACTTTCTCTTCTGTGCTGCCAACTACTTTTGAAAAACTGCTTGACCTCACTGCGATTTATGTTATGACCCGTATACCTCACATGTATGAAAATCCCCCTTGACCTCTGAATGCTATCATACTGACTCTATGCTCAATTAATTTTTGAGAGATAGATCTGCCAGTCTCACTGACATGTTTCGTTATAGCTCTCTTATGGCATTTTATAAACACTTGCACCAGTTTTCTTTATTTAAATACATATCAATAATCGAACTACTGATATATTTACGTTCAGAGTATTCAAGATACCTTGGATGAATTTTTCTTTCGAGATGGGACGTCTGTGACTGGATTGAGAACGGAGGTTACTTGAGTGCAAGAACTGTTTGAATAATTTGTATTCA
>NC_089752.1:89574047-89634047 GCF_040412425.1 Macrobrachium rosenbergii
GGAAAACATGCTGCTATGCAAGCAGTTAGCTTACCCAGGTAATTCCATGGGTGCAGTGGCAATCAGGTCCCAACTTCTTTTATGACCTGTATGGCCTAGTGGGCAGCGCCCTTGCCTTTCAATTGAAAGACCTGGGTTCAATCCTGATGTGAGTCAGAAATTTATTTCTGTACTACAAGTGATTATGTGTTTATTATTTCTAATGTATTTCTAATGTATATACCATTCTGAGCGGGCATTAGCCAAATGGCTCGAGTCAGAAGGAGCCATTAGCACTGCCAAGGTACTAAAGAAATTTAAATTTGAGCATTTCTTGTACTACGCCCCTCCTGCCCTGGCCACTCATGTAGTGGAAAAAGCCCCAGCAACACTCACCGAGTGTTGCCAGATAGCAGACATGTGGGAGACTCACCACCCTCAGGAAGGATCCATGGGGCGGAAGATAAATCCTCTGCCCCTCCTCAGATGATCAAATTCGCATAAGAATGGGAACTCGGGCAAGCCCCTAACTTGCCATTATTGCAAGAAGATGGGGCATTCCTCTGAGCAGTGCTGAAACAAGAAAACAGCACCTCTTCCTCCAGGAAAACCACCCAATATCTCGTCTGTACCCTCGACAGGGGCAGCGCGGAAAGACTTTAGCCAAACCTTTTCCACGGCGTGCAAGGTTTAGGCCATTCTCCCTCATGGGTGAAATGCCCTAACAATAATAAATCAAATACTCCCGCCGTCGCCTTGGCCATCACGAATTCCAAGTCCTTGGTCCCCTCCCGCCGAAGGCCCTATACATGTGGCCCCTCCCCGAGGCAACTACCCCGTGCGCCGAGTCAAGGCATTCGATGACTCGGGCGCACAAATCTCCCTCATACGAAGGGACAGAGTTCCCTATGGAGCTATTGTCAATAGACGAAAACTCGTCACGATCGAGGGAGTAAATCAATTTAAAATGATACTCCCTACGGTCCAATTGAGAGTCACGAGACCTCACCACTCAAAAATTTGCAATCTTGCAGTAGCAAGCTATCTTCCCGGAGGCTATGACATCATCTTGGGACAGGACTTTCAGTCCCCACAGAAATCACGATAATCCAGGGATCCACATTCCCCAACTCATTCCTCAGGCGCGAGAAATCCTCCACCGCCTGTCCCCCAGTCAAGACTGGCGCCCCCTGGGTACCATAAGGACGTGAAGTTCCTACCAGTGCCACCTGAGTACGATGTACAGTGCCCCCCCCAATCAATTCCCGATCCAATTCCAGTGCCTCAGTGCCAGTACCAGGGCCCTAATCAGATCTCCCTCTCAGAGATGCCAAATCCCTGCCAGTGCCACTTGCATGCACCGAGCAGTGCCAAGCTCCATCCGTCCTGACCAACAAGCACAAAAACCTCTGATAATGTCTGACCCTACCTTAGTGCCAGTGCCAGAGCACAACCCCGATCTCCATTCAAGGGATCCAACTCAGGACCCTCTCTTCTCCCGGCCTAGCGCTGCTACCAGCATCGGTAAGAGAGACGGTTCCTCTTGACCACAGCAGAAGTTCACCTAAAGGTGCTGCCTCGCAACCCATGCCTGAGCTGGTCATTGATACCTGCGAGTCTTCCACGCCCCCGCTGACCGGTACCGCAGATACCCTCGCGAGTCATGATTCTGCCTCGCCTCGCTGGGCCAATGAACTCTGCGAGCTGCGAAAATTAATAGCCGAGCTGGAGAACAAAACTCCTGCATCAGCTGTCGCAGCAGCTGGCCCAGGTGGCACTCCATGCTGCCCTCTGGCCTCAGGCCCTCCGATTCCCCGGCCGAGGACGACTGTCCAAGTAGGAGAGGTTCACGGCGGAATCACCACGGGCGTGGGAAATTCCAGGTAGTCTACAAAGAGCTCTAGAGCTAACCTGGCACCTGTGCCACCATTTCATCTTTCGAAGGTCTTGGCACCTCTAATCCAGAAGAGGATGTCAGGGCCTTCCACTATCTTCTTCCGTTCCTCTGGAACTTCTATCCCTTATCATTCTCTATTAATCTTTTCTTAAATTATCACCACAAGAGGCAATTAAATATGGGATACCATTCCCCTCAAAATGCATAAATCATTGAAAATAACAGAGTGGGAAGTGGCACTCCCTTGCGCCCCTACCTTGGCACAGAGCATGCGTGTCAGCTCTTCCTGAAGGAGTTGCGCCCTTCGGGCTCCCTTTCCCAGCCCTGGGGCTGAGAGATAGTCCAGGCCATAATTTATAGGCGAAGGATGATAAATTCCCGCATAACACAATAAATACCTCACTCTATTACCCTTGGCTCTTCTGCCAACATCATTTACTCTTTTATTTATTTATTTACTTTTCTGTTTTTAATGAATCGTGAGTCATAAACTCCTGCCCTTGTGATTTTTAATGCCACCTCCGTAAAATCCGAGAGACGTGTTCCGCCTTTAGTATGCGGTCACGCTTTCATTCGTAACATCCTCTTCATTTTCCTTTTGTTATTTTTTTCCCTTTCCTTCTAAGAACTCTATTTTGTCCCAGACCCCTTGTCTTTTGTCTGCATAACCCGTCATAACATTCAGCAAGTATCTATTTATAGCCTGTACCCGATTATGGGCAGTGGACGCATAAAATTAGCGTGGTTTAAAGTTAGCGAATTAAAACCCCGAATACTCTCGCTCTCCCACAACTGTCAAAATCCCTAGCGTAAGTTGTCAGCCGTCAACTGTCGAGTTGGCGATGCGTTGAACTGTTAGCTAAGCAATTACCAATGCGAATTATGTATCGTCATTGCAATATCACATAAAGGGGATGCCATTTACAAAAATAAATGCTGTGCTATCATTTAAACCACCTCTTCAAGGCATACTAACCGCATACCTTGTTTATTTAGAATTAAGGAACTTACATGTAAATTAATTCTTAAATTTTGTCACCTGCCTCAAAATTATCTTGTCCTGGTAATCTTAAAGTAACATATACCGTAAATTTGAAGAAATTAATGGGCCATATTAAAGTACTTTAATATTAATGTGTTGGAAGTATATAAAGTGAAGCTTCTTTCCATTTTGTGTGGGGATAAAGTAAAGTAAAAGCTTTTCCATTTCTTGTTGAGAGAAGAATAAAGTAAAGCAGCTGTGCCGACTTCTTGAATGTCAACATACAAGCCCGAATGAAGGCTCATATGTTATCTTCCGTGGGGAGCTATTATAATTTACAAGAAGTCGCTGCACAGCGCGCCTCCCCCACCCCCACCTAATTTGCACTTTGTTTATTGAGAGTAGCATCATTGCCGCATGGCCTAGATATCAGAGCAAAGTTATTAACATTTCAATCTGTCCTTCTTTTACCTGGAACAGATATTGAGATGACACGGATAAAAAAAGGCAAAGATAGTAGACTGAATGCAGCTCCCTAAGCAGGTTAACCCAACTAAGCTGCTTAAAACAACCATCTAAAGGCAGATTAAACTACTGAATTGTCTTACCTTTCACAGGACCGGGGAAGAGGCAACCAATTGCTGACCACCTGGTAAATGACACATCGTTTGTACATGGCCCCAGTTATCAGCAGAAGTGCACACGGCCACGGTCGCAACCTTAAAAGGGAAAGACAGATCTAAGGGGCAGTAAGCAGTTAGTCGTGTGGGCAGTAGACGTGCAGTAGCAGAAGAGGGCCAGTAGCCACACACGCAGGCGAGTGATACATTTGCTGAGATACCTTCTTCCCCCCTGTCCGACTCCAGACAACAGTCATCCTTGAGGGACAGTGTGCATCGTCAGTGTGATCATCCCTCGTCATCCTTCGCTAGAGACCCGCTTCCCCTAAGGTAAAGAGCGAGTAAAGACTTTTCAGTCACGACAGTTTGCCCTTTAGAAAGTTGGGGTGCCAGTATTCCACCTCTGTCCTTGTGCCAGTTTATCCAGTGTCATTTCCAGTGCCCTGTGTTCAAGTGTAAAGTGGTCATTCATTCCTCAAGCCCTTGGCACCCTCAGTGCAGACTCGAGTCCTATTCTGTGTTATACTTTCCCCTACTGGTGTGTAATGTGTAAATCTCTCTTGCAGAGGGACCTATTCGCAGTGGCCTCATCTTGGATTGTGCCTTGCCCTTAGTCAAGACTCCAGTAGAAGGATCTTCAGGTGCTGCAAGCCTTTTAACAATTTACTTAACCATTTTCCCTTCTAATGCTTTCTTTTGTAAATATAATTCTTTAATTTATCCCAAGTGTTTACGTAACATTTCCTTATGATGTAGAGCCTTCAGCTCCTAAAATCATCCCTTGTTTTTCGTTTTTTTACAATTTCCCTTTACGCAAGTCAGAACTCCAAGGCCAATTAAATAGAGTTTCCTTTGCAGCCTGTAAAAATACCATAAACCCAGGAAAATTCGTAATATATATATATATATATATATATATATATATATATATATATATATATATATATATATATATATGTGTGTGTGTGTGTGTGTGTGTGTGTATATGTATATATGTATATATATATATATATATATATATATATATATATATATATATATATATATATATATATATATATATATATATATATATATATATATATATATATATATATATATATATATATATATATATATATATATATATATATATATTGAGTTACATGAGAACTTTATTATGATGCATGAAAAAGTAATTTTGGGTGGGGGTACATTTTCTTTGCGTACTCTTGTTTTATTACATGGTACGGACGGAATTGTAGCGTCCAAAAACATTGACAATAAATACATTTAAATACAATACAATCAGATTAAAGTACAAAAGTTATTTTAACTGTATTTAAGTTGTACAAAAATAATACATCACAAAAAGATTTACAATAATCAACAATTTTTAGATGAACTATAATGTAAACAAAACCACGTGTGCTGGTTGTTTGGACACAAACGAAAATTTAAATAGGGGTGAGGGATGGGGATTACAGGGAAAGGGTGAAGGGTAAGGAACAGAGGGGGGCCTTATGTTGGGAGAGTGCCATGGCACTCTCCTAGTGAGACCTTTCAAGCGCTAGCTCATGGTTGCGCTGGCTTTCCTTTTCTTGTCTTTCTAATTCAGCGAGGGGTCTTTTCTCCTTGGCCAAGGCTAGTTCAAACTGTCTCTGCTTCTCCACCTCTGCTTCTTTCTCCTCTTTCCTTCTCCTCCCTTACTTCTCTCTCCTCCTTTTCTCGTTCCTCCTTTGCTTCTCTCTCATTCTTTCTGCTTCTCCGAAGAACAGTAATTTGTTCCGAAGAACAGCAGTTTGTTCCGAAGAATGGCAATTTGTTCTGAAGAACAGTAAATTTGTTCCAAAGAATAGGAAGTTGCTCCAAATAATAGAATTTTGTTCTGAAGAACAGTAATTTGTTCCGAAGAATGGTAAATTGTTCCAAAAATGGTAATTTTTCCGAGAATTGGTAAATTATTCCAAAGAACAGTAATTGATTATATGGTCCCGAAGAACTGGTAAGACACTGCAAAAATGATATACAGGTGGCACTCGGGGGTGCGGACTCGTTCAAGGGAATAGAATAAAAATGTACTCTCCATACACAATATTCAAAGAGCTTGGACATGGGCACTACTACTGAAGTAGAAAGCGTGTGAACGCTGTATTTAATGAAGTATAAGCATGAATGGATTTGCGAGAATCCTGTGTTTATTTTTAGCAGACCAGACTTCCAGTAATTAATTGCTTATACTTGTAAATTAGGTTTCGTTTTCTTTTGCTCAGGGCAAATAGTAGAGCAATAGTTTGTACTACCTAACAATGAACACATAAAAGTTTACACTGATAATTTTTACTTACAAGTAAGAGTTAAAATGATTATCTCAGTCTCATTGGGTATATCATTAATGAATGAATGCACTTATTAATGAGGGGATTCTTATTAAAGAATTACCACAGTCGGTAAAAATGTTACTCTGCTATCATAAATTATTGACACTTTCATAATAAAATAGCTTGCATGCACCCAGAAGGTAAAACGACGTTGTACAATAGTACAGTGATCGTGTGTGAGAATGTAATACTCAAAACCGTGGAATGGCTAATGACAGCTGACAGCTTACACAAAATGGCTGTTCAGGGAAGTGACAGGTAAGTGAGCCGTCATTATTCGAGCAGCCAAAATCAAAACAAAACAGACTTTGGTATGCGAGTTTGCTACTCTCGCCATCAAAACAAACACGAACTTTATCTGTTTACAAGATACTATGATTCTGACTGCTGGAAATGAATTTATGCACGAGAGTATGTAGAGGTACTAACACTCAAAATACAAAATGATAATTCACAGAGACTAGGATTTAAAAAGTTTTACGTTAATTTTCCTACAAAGTTAGACTTCAATGAAAATGAGTTGGTGGTGACAGGTCTCTGCAGACCCACACCCTTCTGTCGGAGATGTAAATAAATCTGCTAGAAGGCTTGATTGATGGACGTAGGGGCACAGAAGGATACAGATGCTCTACAGCATTCACACACCCCTTCTGTAATGTATGGAGAAGGAACACGATCACTGGGTGAACCGAAGCAGGCTCAAGGAGTAATGTCAGGATATGTTCAGTTTAATTACCAACAAATTTCAGGATCTAACACAATGCAAGGAGAAAAGGAAAACGGAATGAGATAAGAGCAATAGATAAATGACTGAACACTCTCCAAAACACAGCACCTTTATTATTTAGGAGAAGCTCCTTGGTTGTAAAATGGAATGACTCTCAATCGAGTGGGACCCTCTACACGTGGCACTTCAGGTAGCGCTCAGATGGTAGGGTGAACGGCCAGGCAAAAGAAATCAGAGCCAGAGCTCAGAGGCCATGCTCAGTGGCGTGTTAATGGGTCAGTCTACTGGCTGTGTCTCCCTCCTGACACTGGTGTCAGCCCTTATTAGACCTAGATTTCTTGCCGGCATTCATAGACCCAAGCAATTCAGGTGTCCTGGCTGAGGAGGGCGGTTCCTGTTAATTCCTTCTTCGGGAAGAAGAGGGATCGGCTGAAGAATGAGTGTCTTGGGAAAATAGCTTAATTAACATGGAAGCATCTTAATGCTGTTCCCTGATCTGGGTGTTATTTCCCCGATTTTGAGCATGAATGGATGCCAAGAATTGAATACTTATAGAAAAATACATATACATACATACATACATACACACACATATATATATATATATATATATATATATATATATATATATATATATATATATATATATATATATATATAAATGAAATTTTATCACATCATGATTCATATACGAGCATTGCTACAAACGTCCTTTAATATCCAATTTGCTCTACCTCGAAATAATATATTTTTATATATGTTACCGAAGGGGAATTTTTAATTGATAGTAAGTTCGTCGTCCCGTGGGCTCGAACCAGCGGAATGATAAGAACTCAGGACTACAGTGATGCCTTAGCCCACAAAGCCAACAAGTGAGGTATAAGTTATTACCGACCCTCACCTACAAATCACCGTCGAACTCGGGTATTTGTATTTAGAATCAGTATCAACCCACCTCTATATGTGTGTGTGTGCATGTGTGTGTATATATATATATATATATATATATATATATATATATATATATATATATATATATATATATATATATATATATATATATATATATATGTGTAGAATCTACTGGTCACTTTTACCAGACACAGTTAAGAGGGCATTGTGGCTATTAGAATTATATATATATATATATATATATATATATATATATATATATATATATATATATATATATATATATATATATATATATAATAACTGTGTTTAAGAAAGAAGTCTTGAAGGAACAAACTAAATAAATTCTATGCTACTTTATTTATCCAATTCCAAATTGAAAGCTGTTTCATCCATTGATACCTGGCCTTCTTCGGGACTGCAATAGATTTACGTTGGAACTAAATTCGAATGAATAGGAAAGTACAGAGAAAAATTCATGAAAAAACAAGATTCCAAAAGGAAAATTTGACATAAATTTCACAACTCACATAAATGAAAACTACTGAATTTCGCAGGCCACTGTGCTTCTCTGTGAATCCCCAAGTTGCTTTTGCAGAATGGGATCAAGACTGTAAAAAGTGGACTTCAATTAACGTTTATTTTTCTCTGTTAGCTGTATTCATGCCGACTCTTTGTGTTGCTTTATTCCTTACTTGTATGGCCCAGATAAAATTTATCACTGCCTATTCATGGAATTTTAAAAACAATGTTGTTACTCTGCAGTGGACAATGTTTTTAAGCATGTTTTTTACATTGCTATTTTAATAAAACATTACATTTTACCCGGAATATTTTCAACATTGATTTGAAGCTGATGAAATATTGTAAACAAAGGGTGTTCTTTGGTAATTCTGGCTTCCTGTTACTTTTATGACACAATGACTTGACAGCTTTATTGTAACAGGTGCCCAAATTGCGATAATGACATAAGTCTCTATCTGTTTCCCTAATGTTTCGTAGTTGGTTATCCTGAACTGAGGACTGACAATTCGTAATGTCTATAAAGGGCAAGCAACCATTTTTTCTCCTAGCTCGAATTTGATAAAAGAGGCTTATTCATTCAGTTTCCTAAGGAGTTAATTATATATACGTCTTCATATCCATGTCCTAATTGAAATTGAGAGAACTGATGATATAGATTTTTTTTCACTAGAAATTAACTCACGGTAACAAACGCATAATTTAATTAATTTCAGAATCTGACTGAGTGTTAGTGGTGAATCCAGTCCAGCGAAGTCATTTATGATATTTTCCAATACCAATTCAATGAGCATTTTTGAAAATGAAGAACAACTTCAAAACTCACTAATCGAGAGTCGAGACTGATCGGGAGGCCGTTTAATTTCTCCATTAGATCCAATGGATTCATCAATTGTGTGCCTGAGATAGTCGCTGGCAGCGGCGATGGCAATTTTGTCAAATATTTTGAAAGTTTATACGAGCGAGAGCCTAAGGCTAGTTATAGGATTATTTTCTTTATACCTTTTAACCTAGCCATATAAATATGGTAACAATGGATAATCAGTCGAAAACTGATTAACTAGATCTTCATTCATTTTTAATGATCTTACATGGTAACATGAATGCTGAATGACTGAAATGCTCCATGAAGGCCTTAGGTTTTTATTCATTTCCTTGTAAGTACTACTAACACTTGGTAAATCTCCCAATTTAAACGGTGTCAGTTGCTTTATGCATTGCGTCATTCTGTTTTCTTTCAGAGATCCAATGACCATCCACAAGTTTTTTGGATCATGTCAAAATTAGCGTACCCACTCGAAGCAGGGTTCGCTATTCTTTACAAGAAGATTTTTGGGTTCGTTATTCTTTACATGGGAATAATCGGGTTCGCTGTCTAGACATGAACACTTCGGTACCAGATATCTGATCCCCCAGGAGCTAGCACTAAACAAGGCGAAATACATTTGACCCCCCCCAGGGGCTAGTATTAAACACAGCGAAATAGTGTAGATGAATCACTGGTTTCGCCGTGTTTAGTACTAGCCCTCATGTAGAACTGGAGTTCGGACCGGAAAGGGTTGGCCATTCTTTACATGGGGATCATTGGGTTCGCTGTTCTTGACATGGAGATGTTGGGTTCCCTAATCTTGATATAATCCAGTCTTTTTTTTTTTTTTTAGGATGAAGCTCCTTGCCTAATGCCCATCTCCCAGATGAAACTGGTACCCATTTGCTGTTGGGTTGAACCACTGACCACTGGCCTTGCGAATGCGGATGCAGAGCTCTACCAGCAAACTACACCGCCTACGTATATTTGGTGATTATGAGCGTTTAAATCACGATAAGCAATTTCTCATAATCTGATGGTGTCCAAGAATCCCAGACTTCACGGCTATCGCTATCTATTTCGAGACAGTAAAAAACGTAAAATGTGAGGATGAGAAAGTTGAAGAAGGACGCCCTCGACAGTGACAGACTGGCTGTTGCCAAAATTCTACCAAGCCATAAATTGGGTGAGCAGGAGAGAGAGTGAGACAGAGAGAGAGAGAGAGAGAGAGGGAGAGGCCGGGGGAGGGGGTGGGGGACGCTGAAGTTTGCCTGGACAACGTTTAACTGATGTCGGACGAAGCTGGCGGAATGTCAATTAGGCAGCTGAAACCCCTCCAGAAGTTGCCAACTTATGCTGCAGGGAGATGACGAGCCAATTAGGAGCGAACGAAACAAATTCTCTCTCACCTCTCTCTCTCTCTCTCTCTCTCTCTCTCTCTCTCTCTCTCTCTCTCTCTCTCTCTCTCTCGTGTGGGTGGGTTTAAAACAGCTTCGTTATCTTTGGTGCCACTGAAGCCACAGACCAAGATGGAGTGCTTAAGAATAAGCTAAATGGGAATCAGACTTCTAATATGAAAGATGATATTACCATATTCTTGAAGATTGATGGTTTTGCACCAGAAACTGCTTAAGACTCCTAAAGCACTCCTAATCTGCACTTTATCTCGTGTTCGTCGTTAAGTTTTAAAGCTTTTTAATTTACACAATGGGAGACAGTAAACTTTTAGGAATTACCTTCGAAATTCATTACGTCACAGATAAAGATGATCTCTCTAGTTCTTGAACCAGTCATTGAGGGTGACTTCTGTATTTTTAAGTGCTTTACATAAGTGCATTACATTCACGCAGGGAACATCCCTAAAATGAAAGGGAAAATTGTTAAGTAAAGGAAAATGTGCCATACTTACTTTGCATAACTGAATCTTCTTAGAAACTAGTTCACTTTTGCGAGTGTGAAAAATTATGAAAAGAGATGAAGTGTAGAAAAGAATATTTTAACTTTAGTGCCCATCACTGGATAAGTCTTATTCTCAGGAATACTTCTGTTCACGTTCTAGGAATTAGAATAATAATGATACGTTTTTAACTAAACAACAACGAAATGTGTAAATGAGAGAAATGTCTTTTCACGATTTAGTAGAATTACGAAGAGCACTTTAACTGTTCTGAAAGAGAGTTGTTGATATCTGAATGGCTAGCCACAGCCCTATGTCCTCGTTATTACTGTAGTTGCTGTCAAATACAGTAGGTGTAAAATATAAGTTGAAATGTAATGGTGTTTAACAGTAATTAGTAACCAGTCATTGTCCATTCACACTATTAACTATCTTTTTTTTGCTTTGCGGCTAAATAGAATGCACTGCTATGTAGCATTCATAAAGATAATGTATATTTACAAAAGATGATTTTTTGCTTGTTTTTTTCTTTCAACGTGTATCTAATCATTTATTATAAGAGCTGCGTATTTGCATTTTAGTATTTTGTACGATTATCGTAATGTTTGTAAACTATGCAATATGCGCATTTGCAAATAAAAAAGCAAGTAAAAAATGCGCTGAAGTTACTTCGGCGCAATCGAGTTTTCTGTACAGCGTATAATGTATGAAACTTTCAGCCACGACCCACGAAACTCTTAGCCGCGGCCCATGAAACTCAGCCACGGTCCGGTCATGTGTTGTTGGTAAAGTACTTATAGCGGTGCCAGAAATATGATTTTGGCTAATTTTAACCTTACATAAAATAAAATATACTGACGCCAGAGGGCTGCAATTTGGTAAGTTTGATGATTGGAGGGTGTATGAACAACATAATAATTTGCAGCCCTCTAACCTCAGTAGTTTTTAAGAGCTGAGGGTAGACAGAAAAAGTGCGGACAGGAAAAGAGCGGACGGACCAACAAAGTTTTCTTTTACAGAAAATTAATAAACTCCGTTTGCAATATATGCCACGGGACCAACTAAACGGGTCTTTCTTGGTCTGGAATATAAGAAACAAATTTCATTATTTCAAATCAGAATGTTGCATATCAAAATTAATATTTCTAGTCTCATCTATATTACTTATATTATAAAGATATGATATGTAAAAATTACGAAAATATGATGCGTACTTTTATTTTCTTTTCCAAATATAAGTAGATAACAAGAACTAGTTAGGCAAGTGTCATACTTGAACAAACTTGATTCCGCTCAAAAATACGTTGTAGGTAACATTAAAGCTTTCCAATCTTAATTTAAAAAAAACTATCAATAATTAAAACAAAACTGAATGTAGACAATAGAATTCTGAATGGTTAAATGTCAGTGATGATCTCTGACAAATATCAGTTTTAATTTATCTTAGTCAAAGTAATGAATAACGATAGAATTTGGATTTGATAACAATCCAGAGTATGGACCAAACTGTGAGAATCTGACATCGTTGTACTTTAGGAATACGAGTATATTGACAGAAAGAGGTATGGGACCACGGATAACAACGGCTAATCAAAACCAGGAATATATTTCAAATGAATGAAAACATCTGAAAGTTTGTCATAAATTTTATGAATGCAAAAAAAACTGAAGCAATGTTTGGAGAATAACTTGAAGCCGGGATGAGGAAAAGATTATGAAGGTGGATATGAATGAGAGAGTGAATAGGCATTTTGGCCACAGGCCAGACTTTCGAGCTCTGCGGAGCCCCTACGAAACCTGATGCAGATTTGCGTAATGCAAAAGACGACTCTCCTTTATCTTGAGAAATAAGCCCGTTAATAATCTAAAAATTACCTGCATATACATGTTGTCTGTTTCCATAGTCACGACCACAGTAATTGCTGGTTATTAATAACTATTAATGACGAGTGAATTATCTGTTTCCTTAGTATCTCAAACACTGAAGCACAGACTTCGTCACGGAGAAGGAATTAAGTCTTGCTCCTCTCATTGTTCTCCTAATCTCCGAAAAGCAACTGTATTGATGCTTCATTAAGTCTATTGGAAGGGTTTCACTGTAGTCTTTGGGCTTTTATCTTTCAAAGATGAAATCTTTGTAGACATGATTTGTCGAAACTCCCGTAGGAACATGGAAATCAAACTATTCCTCCAAAAAACAAACTATTTCTGCCCCCTTACTTTTCAATTTTATTGTCCAACAACCTTTAATAACGGATTCCTTGAGCTTTCATTCAATAAAAAAATATTATTATTATTATTATTATTATTATTATTATTATTATTATTATTATTATTATTATTATTATTATTATTCATAACGAGCCCTCACCTTTATAGAATAAGCCAAGGCCATGGTCTTTCATTGCAAGACCTACAGAACAGAATGACTTTACGGGAAACAGGAGAAGGAAAGACGAGAAATTAATACGTACTTTAAATAGAGGATAAGTTTTGTAGTATATCGTTAATAACAAATATCAATAACTAAAACTGAATATATGTAAAAAGAAAGAAAAAAAAAGTCAACTTCCTGTAACATTATTTGCCGGAAATTATCTTTCGGTTTGGTGTTCACGCTTTCTGTGTTTAAATGATAGGTCGACATGATTTAGATATGATTGCAGTTGCGGTGCGAGCTAGCAGTCAGAGGAGAATCTCGGGCTGTAGGAGGCCAGTCATGGTCAGTTATCTTGGGCTATCAGTTCTCCACGGGGGTCTGCAAGCCTTTTCTTTGGGTTTTGTAATGACCTTTGTAAAATGGTGTGGTTTCGTAGAAATTGGAAAGTGTACTGATGTTAGCGTGAGCTAGAATTTGGCAACCGAAAGGGGGTTAGTAAAAGATTGTCCCTGAATAAGTGTCAAAAAATTACAGAAATTTCTGCCTTTGACAGCCTTCGCACTCCCTCACGAACAGATATCTAAGAGGATTAAGAGAGAAAAGGTGTATTTTATTTTTCGAAAAGGCCAGAAATGTTTTTAACAACATAAGTAAATTATTTTTTTTTATTATTTTTCCAGGTACGAAATATGAATTTATGAATGAAAAAGAAAAGTTTGGTGAAATTTCTCAGTGATGAGAGACTAGATGAGTGACGATTTTAAAAGATGTCAAATGAAGTTGGTCATCTTAGTTTTTATTTGATATGCAATATTGGAAGATTGGATCAATGCATATTTGTTATGGATTTTTACCGAGGAACCCACCAAACATTATTTAACATTGTCACAATGAAGATTTTATTTTATATAAATTTCAACGAGTTCTTCTAAGATGCTTTACTTGAGTTAAACAACTGTTTCATTGATGCTGATTGATTTTAGCCATCTAAAGCCTTGCTACCTTTAAATAGCTGGTTATAAGTGTAAGCATATAATGTTGATGATATTTTCTATGATCAGAGGTTTCTTAGTATTGATGTTAAGTCCAAGATATTTGCAAGGTATTTACATCATGATTTACAGCTCGATAAGAGCTAACAGTTGAAATAGGCAAAATAAAAACAATATGTTGCATTTAAATACAACTGTAATTTAGTTACACTAGAAGATAATTATCATTTTATAAAACGGCCAAACCCCCTAGGGTAGTAGTGCCGTCAGTGAACTTCACGCAGTGCACTGTAGACATTACTTAGGGTTCTTTGCAGAGTTCCTACGGCCCCTACCTAAAACCCCTTTCATTCCTTTTACTGTACATTGCCTTCGTTCACATTCTCTTTCTTCCATCTTACTTCCTCCCTCTCCTAACAATTGTTTCATTGGGCAACTGCAAGGTTTCCCTCCTGTTGCAAATTTAAAACCTTTTTTACCCTCAATTTCCCTTTCAGTGGTGATTGACCTCGTAGGACCCAGAGCTAGACCTTTGGCGTAAGTTTTATTTCCCATTCCACTCCACAACGGCTAAATATCAAGGTAATGAGAAATTATTTTTTAAATTTATAAACAGCTTTCCAGCCAATGTTCAAAACATCAGTCAAAATTTTTATACAGATTAAGAGAAAGTTGTATTTGCTACCTAGAATCCCAAATAGTTTAATCTTTTATGTTTTAAACAGCTTGATAATGAATCAAATGCGTTTAAAGAGGTCTTTCTTAATGTCAAACAGTCCATGTGATGTTGTCCTGTTATGTTTCCAAAAGATAAAAGTCATTTCCTTAGGAAATCTTAAGAATTGTTGAGATATAGCGTTTTATTCTGAACATAATCCTACATCTTTGAGATCTTACGAACGCAAATCATAAAATGTCAAGTATACAATTCATAGAAATAGATGTGTGGATATCTTATAAGTGATACAATAGATGTGACGTATTGTACACAGAGTCAAAGAAATCTATTCAGTCTTTTCATCTACCAGCAATTATGAAAATTGGCCCACCATAACGACGTGACCTCTAGTGATCAAAAAAGATTTAAGGTACTGCCAATCATAGAAGCTTCAAATTGACAGGCAGTCTAATTGGCTTTGTGCAACTGCACGTTAATCCAGAAACCCATGCAGTCAGTTAAGTTTCCTTTGAACAAAAAGACAAAAATCTCTTTACTCAAAAACTTGACTGTTTCTCTTTAGATGGACTCATGCATTTAGTTTTTTGGTTTATGGACATAGATCACTTGTATATTATAAAATAAATTTAGTTAGCAAAGACTTATGAAAAGTGATATTTTTTTCTTATTTTAAAGCAAAAAAACATACTTTTCTGATCCTCTAGGTGGGGTTCAGTCCTGCTACGGACATCAGAATTACTTCATCTCTTTGCATTTAGATCTAAGGCTTTGTACTGTCAAGCACACCCAAAAAGTATGAAGAATTCGAGAAGTTAAGTGGGAATAAAAGTTATTACAATTACATACGCATCTGGTGAAAAGGGACAAGTAGATTCTATACGTATCATAAGTGGTTATATATATATATATATATATATATATATATATATATATATATATATATATATATATATATATATATATATATATATATATATATATATATATATTTATATATATATATATATATATATATGCATACATTGTCACACACATATACATACATACATACACACACACATACAAGCACACACACACACACACACACACACACACACACACACACACATATATATATATATATATATATATATATATATATATATATATATATATATATATATATATATATATATATATATATATATATATATATATATATATATATTACTAAAAGGATCTCATTCAAACTGGATGGTATCTAATTGAGTTTTTATTCAAAAGTTACAAGCTTTCTTGAACAAACAGTCCACATTATCAAGTATCCGTACAATGAGCAGACGCGTAGTCCAGCTGTATTTATATCTGTGTGCTGGGTACTTTTAATCCTATAATCGCCTAGCTCCTCCTGTGTGACCCCCACCCCCTCGTGATCTTGGTCTTTCTCTGATCCCTCCTTCCAGGTGTCCGTTTTCCGTGCGTTCTCTTGCGTATTTCCTTTGTTTCCTTGCTACTGTGGAGTATACGAATTTTCTAGATATGCTGTCTTCAAAGCCGTTTCCGGTGTTCCCTGCCATCGTGTTGTTGGCGCAAGTTATGAAGGCGTTCTCTACAACCAGTCTAGATGTTTTGTTGGTGTTCCTGTACAGAAAACTCATATTTTCCCAGTCTATTCTGTGATCATTTTCCCAACAGTGTATGACAACTGCCGACGTCTGATTATAATGCCTTATGTTCTGCAGATGTTGTTTGCTTCGCTCTTTACATGATTTGTCAGTTTCGCCATAGTACCCTTCTTCACAGTCTAGACACGCTGCCATATAACCCCCTCTAATCTCCCTCTAATCTCTTCCCCCTCTACCGACTTTTTATTTCTAACTATTTTATTCCTAATGGAGTTTTTGTAGCTGCCTATCAATTTGAAATTATTTAGCTTTCTGTTGATGGGTGCAATAGAGTTGTTGTCCGGGACTGTAATTATTTTCTTTCCTACCATGTGTTCCTTTTCTATCCTTTCCCTCTCCCCAAAATAGTTTTTCCTTGTTTTGATGTGTGCCCACTCCCACCAATACTTAGGGTAGCCTAATCTCCTAAAACTCTCCCTCAGGTAATCCAGCTCTTCGTCTAAAAATTCGGGACTGCAAATCCTATAAGCCTTGATGGCCAACCCTGTCATTAATCCTATTTTTATTTCTTTCCTATGACTGGAGAACCTATGTACGTATGAATTGGTGTGTGTCTTCTTCCTATATAGCCTACCTTGAATTTTAAATTTTCCCCTTCCCTCTTGACCAGGACATCCAAGAAAGGAATTTCTCCCTCCTCTTCTTCTATTGTGAACTTGATGTGTTCATTTAGTTTATTTATGTTTTCTAAAAAACTTGTGTAGATCTTCCTTTTCTCCTTTATAAATAATCAAGATGTCATCCACGTATCTTACGCATTTTATGATATTTAGGTTCCCTTTATTTACTTTGCCCACCTCTTTCTTTTCAAACCATTCCATAAAGATATTAGCTAGAATTGGTGAAAGACTTGAACCCATGGCCACGCCATTTTTTTTTTATATAATGGTTTTCGCCCCACTTGAAAACATTAACGCTGAGAGCCTCTGTTAGCAGTTTTATTAAAACGTCATGATCTATGTCACATGTATAAACCCCTTCCTCCATATTCTTTCTTATTATTTCCATCGTCGTCTTTACTGGAACGTTAGTGAACAGGGAAGTTACATCCAAACTTGCAAATTTACAGTCTTTTACGTTAATTTTGGATAATTCGTCTATTAGGTTCATGTTATGTTTTAAATGCCCTTCGGATACTAAGCCTACCCATTTTCCCATTATGTTGGAAAGAAATTTCTCCAGCCTCCTCTGCGGTGATCTCGTCGATGCCACGATCGGTCTTAGCGGGCACCCTTCCTTGTGGATCTTAGGGCTACCATAAATATATGGGATCTCTGGACTTTCCACTGATTTTTCTATGTTCTGATTCTTTTCTCTTGGTTTTTCTGGATTTTTGTCAACGCTTCCCTTACTTTTTTGTTAAAATTGCACTGTACCCACCTAATGTCCGGTTTTTTTGTTGCAAGCCTCATGTGTGTTTTCATCGTTTAGCAGTAGTTCTAACTTATTCTCGTATTCTACGACATCCATTACTACAACCGCCCCCCCTTTGTCTGCCTTACAAATCTTTATGTCCTTGTATATTCCTAATCTATCAAGGGCCTTACGTATCTTCTCCGGAAACACGAATCTGTTCGTCCTAATCCCCGCCCACATGGCTCCCCTGCAAAAAGCTGCTTCATCCCCATTTTTGTTCTTATCTACAGTAGTTCCCTTAAGCTTCTACACATTTCAATGAAATCGTGAATTTCGTTCCCCATGCAAAAATTAAGGCCATATCCTAACACTTGCACTTCACCCCTACTTAGGAGTCTCTTAGAAATGTTCTTGACTAAATCAAAGTTCCCTTTTTTAACCCACCCCGACCTATCTAAAATGGCAACGAGTCTATTCTCGTGTAGCTGAGAACTACGGCGGGCACATACCTTTACATAACTGGCAATTCCTTTGAAAACGTTGTCTAAGCTGGGGCCTCCGTATTTCTCCGTCAGTTCTCTCCTGATTTTTCTGCTTTTCATCCTTAATTCTTCCAATTCGATCTTTTTTCTTCCTTATGTCTTCCTTCATGATCTCTTCTACAAAAACCAGAAACGGATGTTCATCAGTGTCTCTCTCGTATCTTGTCCAGCGATTTCGGTGCCACACAGTCTGCTATGCAATTCTTAAGGAACCGGATTTTGTTGTCTGTCACCGTTATCCTCCTTCTCACTTTCTCATAATTTCTTACTTCCAGCATGGCTCTGCCTCCATACATTCTTTTAAAACTCCTGAACCAATCCATCTCGAAGTCAAATATATTAACTTTATCACATACACAATTGTTCTGTGCATTAGTAGAATTACTAAAAGGACCTCATTCAAACTGGATGGTATATAACTGAGTTTTTTATCAGAAAAAGTTACAAGCTTTCTTGGACAAACAGTCCACATTATCAAGTATCCGTATAATGAAGGGTGGCCGCTAAGACCGATCTTGGCATCGACGAGATCACCGCAGAGGAGGCTGGAGAAATTTCTTTCCAGCGTAATGGGGAAAATGGGTAGGCTTAGTATCCGAAGGGTATTTAAAACAACATGAACCTGATAGACGAATTACCCAAAATTAACGTAAAAGACTGTAAATTTGCAAGTTTGGATGTAACTTCCCTGTTCACTAACGTACCAGTAAAGACGACGATGGAAATAATAAGAAAGAATATGGAGAAGGGGGTTTATACATGTGACATAGATCTTTACGTTTTAATAAAACTGCTAACAGCGGCCCCTAGCGTTAATGTTTTCAAGTGGGGCGAAAACCATTATATAAAAAAAAATGGCATGGCCATGGGTTCAAGTCTTTCACCAATTCTAGCTAATATCTTTATGGAATGGTTTGAAAAGGAAGAGGTGGGCAAAGTAAATAAAGGGAACCTAAATATCGTAAAATGCGTAAGATACGTGGATGACATCTTGATTATTTATAAGGGAGAAAGGGAAGATCTACACAAGTTTTTAGAAAACATAAATAAACTAAATGAACACATCAAGTTCACAATAGAAGAAGAGAAGGAGGGAGAAATTCCTTTCTTGGATGTCCTGGTCAAGAGGGAAGGGGAAAATTTAAAATTCAAGGTATATAGGAAGAAGACACACACCAATTCATACGTACATAGGTTCTCCAGTCATAGGAAAGAAATAAAAATAGGATTAATGACAGGGTTGGCCATCAAGGCTTATAGGATTTGCAGTCCCGAATTTTTAGACGAAGAGCTGGATTACCTGAGGGAGAGTTTTAGGAGATTAGGCTACCCTAAGTATTGGTGGGAGTGGGCACACATCAAAGCAAGGAAAAACTATTTTGGGAGAGGGAAAGGATAGAAAAGGAACATTTGGTAGGAAAGAAAATAATTACAGTCCCGGACAACAACTCTAATGAACCCATCAACAGAAAGCTAAATAATTTCAAATTGATAGGTAGCTACAAAAACACCATTAGGAATAAAATAGTTAGAAACAAAAAATCGGTAGAGGGGGAAGAGATTAAAGGGGGAGTATATATGGCAGCGTGTCTAGACTGTGAAGAAGGGTACTATGGCGAAACTGGCAAATCATGTAAAGAGCGAAGCAAACAACATCTGCAGAACATAAGGCATTATAATCAGACGTCGGCAGTTGCCAAACACTGTTGGGAAAATTATTACAGAATAGACTGGGAGAATATGAGTTTTCTGTACAGGAACACCAACAAAACATCTAGACTGGTTGTAGAGAACGCCTTCATAACTTGCGCCAACAACACGATGGCAGGGAACACCGGAAACGGCTTTGAAGACAGCATATCTAGAAAATTCGTATACTCCACAGTAGCAAGGAAACAAAGGAAATACGCAAGAGAACGCACGGAAAACGGACACCTGGAAGGAGGGATCAGAGAAAGACCAAGATCACGAGGGGGTGGGGGTCACGCAGGAGGAGCTAGGCGATTATAGGATTAAAAGTACCCAGCACACAGATATAAATACAGCTGGACTACGCGTCTGCTCATTGTACGGATACTTGATAATGTGGACTGTTTGTCCAAGAAAGCTTGTAACTTTTTCTGAATAAAAAACTCAATTAGATACCATCCAGTTTGAATGAGGTCCTTTTAGTAATTTCACTAATGCACAAAACAATTTGCATGTGATGTGATAAATATATTATATATATATATATATATATATATATATATATATATATATATATATATATATATATATATATATATATATATATATATATATATATATATATATATATATATATATATATATATATATATATATATATATATATATATATATATATATATATATATATATATATATATATATATATATATATATATATATATATGTATATATATATATATATATATATATATATATATATATATATATATATATATATATATATATATATATATATATATATATATATATATATATATATATATATATATATATATATATATATATATATATATATATATATATATATATATATATATATATATATATATATATATATATATATATATATATATATATATATATATATATAGTATATATATATATATATATATATATATATATATATATATATATATATATATATATATATATATATACATATGTATATAGTATATATATATATATATATATATATATATATATATATATATATATATATATATTTATATATATATATATATGTAATGTTACACAATCGAGAGTAGTTCTCATTGCTTACCTTTTGCTAAAAAATCGAGAAGCCCATCAATTGGTAGCTTGATAGTGACCGCATCAAAAAGGCTACTGGCAACGTACACCTGTATATACACACACTCATTCTCTCTCTCTCTCTCTCTCGTCTACTGCGAAACAAGCATTACTCAAAATAATTTATTTGACAAAAATCTAACATAACTGGACTACAATAGAAAAAGATGAAATAAACTGGAATACTAATGTACACCAAATGATCCAACGTATTACAGTCCATCATATTTAACTAATTATTCTCTCTAAATACTTTCCCAACAATAGGTCAAAATAAGTCAAAGTACAGTATATTCCCAATGAGTATATTTTAACCTCTTCTTCAGCGAAACATCTGAAGAAGTCAAATAAAGTACCTTATTAAACAAATGCTTAAAAATAAAGATATGGGAATTCTTCCCATGGTACTTATAAAGTACACACAATGTAGAAAATGCTTGACTTAAGTGAGATATATGTTAAATGAAAAGAACAATCTACAGTTTGGGAAATCTAAAATGTTTCCTCCCTCCAAACTGCAATGTTCACAATTCTTAATCGACAGATCTCGAACCACAGAGTCTTCACCGAAGAGTTCTAACATTATTCGGTGTTGATCTTCGAATGACAATTTGTTTGATGACTAATCCCTTCACACCCTGGGACTCCGCCCCAAAACAATACACATATGAACGAATTAACCGGAACCTGGACATTTCTGGTGAATGCACTCACAAAGTCTTGTTATTAGGCGGGGATGCTCTAACATCTCAAGAATATCTGACTCACCTGACAGGTATACAGTTCTACTAATCAGGATGAGCGCCAGACAACAGCTAAACATCCATTCAAGGTTCTTCCCAATGCCTTTAGCCACACTTATTTATCAAAAATCTACTGTGTATTGTAATTCATAAAATATCTGTGACCTATGAGTTTTTTTTCATAAACACACACACACACACACATACATATATATATATATATATATATATATATATATATATATATATATATATATATATATATATATATATATATATATATATATATATATAATGGATTTAGATATATTTTATGATATTACAATACTATATATTATATATATATAAAATATCTATACATATATATGAGCTTTTATATATATATATATATATATATATATATATATATATATATATATATATATATATATATATATATATATATATATATATATATATATATATATATATATATATATATATATATATATATATATATATATTGTCGTTTGGTAGTTATTTTATTGAAACAATCATCTCGGGTTGTTTGCCTGTTTCTCCTTCTTTCAGTTTTTCATCAGGTTGGTGAGGTAACGTCGGCCTCGTTGAAAAAGAGCAGCGTTAGTCAGGTTTTGGAAAACAGATCGGCAGGTTCTCGACAATGGTTTGTTGAGAACACAACAGCAGCAGTTTCTGAGGGTCACCTTGTTGACAGTGATGGCAGCAGCAGCAGCTTTGGAAGGATCACCAGGGTGTTGATGACAGCAACGAGTTTTGGAGTGTCACCTCATTGATGGACTGCATACGGCAGGTATTCGTTACCAAGGGAGCAAGTCAATTTCAAGTTCTCGAGGAGGAGGTCGTGACCGGAGCATGGTCACCAGTATTGAAGAGGGTTTCTTCAGGACAGCGGTTTAGTTGTTGTGCCGACGCTGTGGTGATCGTTCGGTGGTGGATCAGCGATAGTTCAGCGGCGTTCGATGGTCGTCCTCAAGGTTTTTTTTTTTTGATGGTGGCGCTCATTGTAAGACTCCATTTATGGTATATTATTATTCATGTTGTCATGTACAGTGTTTTGTCACTATTGCTGCTGGTTGAGCAAACGGCTCTTTTGGTGTTTTTATCATTATTACTTTTGGTTGAGCAAAAGGTTCTTGTGGATTGTCATGATAGTATTATTGTTATTAAGCAATATATAACTCTGGTTTATTATTGTTATGATTATTGTTATGAGAGCAGGTGTAGCTTGGTTTATGATTCATTTCATTGCTACTGAATTATTAATATTTACGCTGCTGCTGTTAGTATTTTTTTTATTTTCTGATTTACTGTTTTATGACCATTAATCTATGATGTTTTGCTGTGTGCTTTCCAAGAACCTGAACTCATTTGTATATAATGTAACATATAATGTAAATAAATTAAGTTTAAGGCACTGAAGTATTTTCTTTGGCTCTTTCCCCTTTTGGTTGATGCAGTTCATCAGGTCACGCCAGTCCCCATACTGTTTTTCGTAAAAAAAAAAAAATCTGAATACCCCACAGAAAAGGGGTTTATAACAATATATATATATATATATATATATATATATATATATATATATATATATATATATATATATATATATATATATATATATATATATATATTTTTTTGCATATCATAAATTCAGATTCATATATCATATATCGTATCATAAACGTTCACCTCGTCGTATGAACAGTATCACAAGACATGATCAGGGCATGGAAACAGTCTCTCTTTGTGTGATCGGAAAGTTCTGGTTGTCAGGTGATGAGATATTCTAATCTGGTTAGAATCAGATTTTATGGGCACGACCTGGAAGTGTACGTGCGTTGATTGGTCGCAGTATGTTTTGTTGGAAAGGAAATGGTGTAATGTTGGGCACTCTGGCTCGAACTTTGTTAGCGCTCATTTGAGCTGTGAAACTTATCTTTTTGGAGGTGGATTCTCCTGTTTGCTGAAAGTGAGTACTGAACTCTAAAAAAAAAAAGAAAATGGTTATTATTTTGTGTACACTGTGTCTTTACAGGAATGTGTGAAATTATGTTTCCTGTCTGCTATCTGATTTTAATGTTTTTTGGGGCCCATTTATTTTTTTTTTATTACCAATTTACTCATGTGATTTCAATGAACTTTTCTGTTTAATTATGTGAAATGTTTTTTTTTTTTCCTTTCACAGTGACGCGTCTGTGAACTCACGTCAATGCACACCATGCTCTGCAGGCTTAATGAGTATTTAATAAGAAGTGGTAATCATGTGGTTGATGGAGACTAAGACTTTTAAAGACTATATGTCATAACCTTGTACTGTTTAAAATGACTTAATCAGTGATGATGGTTGCGAAGGAATTTTGACTTATGTTTTCTGTTTGGTTCCCATTTTCCATTTGATTTCCTATTCTCTATTTTTTATCTAAATTTCCATTCTCTATTTGCTCATTTTATTTTGAAGCTAAGGTTTATGACCCGTTTATTTTTTTTCTACCAGTATCATGTTAGATTGGACAAATAAATTCTATTTTTGTAAGACTAGGGTTTACTTTAGCTACCCTATTTAGAGAGAGAGAGAGAGAGAGAGAGAGAGAGAGAGAGAGAGAGAGAGAGAGAGAGAGGTGAGTGGACGTGTTCCTTTTTCAGATGAGTAAAAAGAGGTAAGTACATATTTTAGAAGACGTAACAAATTTTGGTGGCTTAGTGCTGATAAGTAGGTTTCGAAGAGACTGTGCAGGTGTTACATAGCCGGGTAGGAAATGTATTTTGATGGAGCGTTGTCTCAGTGGTGTTGGTACGCTATCACTGAGAAGAAATTTTTTTATTGGGTCAGCAGTTTCAGTCTCGGGAGGTGCCTGACAGAATTGCACGTGTCATTTTGTCTCATATTCGGTGGGTGTATAGACGCGTAGAGTCATGGGTTTATAGTGAAACACAATCGTGTAGGTAAGAATAATATGCGCGGGTGTGTGTGCTTAATATGGGTATGTTAGCTGCACTGTGGTTGGAGACTTGGTAATGGAGAATAACAGCATGAGTATTTATTAGCATTTTGTTATGATTCCTATGAGGCCTTTTTTTCTTCTCTTTTTTTATGAATGTTTTGTTTTTACCTCCCCGTATATTTTTTTCCTTTGGTGTCTCATATTGCATGCTTTCATCTTTGAGTGATGTTACGATCGCAAAATTTTTTTTATTGCATTCACATATGTAAGGGGGTCTTGTAACTGGGGCCAGGTTGTGGGGGGCGCTTAGGTTGCAATTTTGACCTGGTAACCAAGCTTGGAGATAGCCTTGGGCTGTCGCGCCCTGATTCGTGTGAGCTCAGCAAAACCATTGCATCGCAATAGATTGTGGGTTTTCTTTATTTTTTTTACTCCTCTGCCTTCTTTCCTAAGGGGGAGGGCTGCACTTTTTGTACTGGGTTGAAGAGATTCCTTTCCTTTCCTTCCTCCTCCTCTTGACCTTGATGGGTGCAATGTGTTTTGTCCTTGGAAAGACTGTATTTTCTCCTTGAACTACATCAATTGTTCTATGCGCTCAATAAGGTGTGATTTACTCTTGTGGAGTTTTGGGGATTTTTGTTGGATTAATGTTAAATAATTATTTTATTCTTCCCTCTTTGTGTGTTTTTTCTTTGATTAACGTCGAGAACATTATAAGGGGTTTTAGCATTTTATGAAATTAAGATCAGGTCGTGTTTGTGGGATGTGGATAAAAACGACTGCTTCATAAAGGCACAACAGTAATCTCGGGAATTCAATCTTTCCCAGGCTTAGTTAATGGTGTTCCTCCTCAACCGGTGGAGATTTTTATTAAGGGAGTGGATAATTACCTGAATGCTAAGAAAATCACAACTGGTAAGGATGCATCTAATGAAGCTAGGGTTTTTTTTTTTAACCCTTGACAGGGGGTATATTGGATATCGCTGTCATAGCCATTTGTTTAGCTCCATCCATACGGGGCTGCAGAATGCGAAGATGTAGTCCGTGATGTGAGGGCATTCTTTAAGATTAGGAAGGACCAGTATTCCATGTATTTTATTATTATTTTTTTTATTTTTTTTTTTTTTTTGGTTCTCAGTTGTACGATCTTGCAGGGGACTTAGTGAAGAAGTTGAAAAGCTCTGGATGGGTACGTGGTGACAATATCTCTTTGGACAACTTTGGGAAGTTGTTGCATTTTCCTGGCTCTTACATGAGGTCCTAGATGCTATAGTGGATAGTTTCAATAAGAATATAGAGCGCACGTCAGATGAGGCGTTAATTTTTTCTCAGGTTCGCAAGCACATGTCGAAATGTCCTGCAGTTGATAGTATCTTTTTCTCAATGGGATGACAAAAGCTTCTGAGGGTGTTTCAAAGAACCTGTCACAAGGAGACTCAGGCTTTGCCTCCGGCAGTTTTTGTGGCAAGGTAGAAATTGATAGAAAACCTGTTTTGCTTCCAGTAGTCTTGGTGCCACGGTAGACAGTGATAGGAAATTCATGGATCAAATGCCACAGTTTCAGTGTTTTAACTGTAGTAGATTAGGGTATACTAAGAAGTTTTGCCGAGTTAGATAGTGTGCGGGGTGCAAGAGTTCTGATCACTTTTGGCGGTCTTGTCCATCTCTTAAACACTGTAGGGTTAGACCTGTATTTCAGGATATGGGTAGTACTAATAAGAAAGCTCCTCAGGGGGCGTTATTCAAGGGAATCTAGAGATAGGCAAAATTTTTGGAAGACAGATCAACAAAAGGGGAAAGGATAATGAATTGTTCTTGTCATGTAGAGCTTTTGGAAGATGCTCCAGAGCCAAAGCCTGTGGTGAAGGGGACCGTGTCTGGTTCTGAGGTTTTGATTTTAATAGACATGGGTGCCTCAGTCAGTTTATTACACTATGAATTTTATCAGTTGATGTTTTCCCAGTACAGGCTAAGACCTTCAGAAGAGTAGGTATGTGATGTTCAGGCTCATAAGTTGGATGTTTTAGGTTCGGCGACCATTTGCTTCTTGCTGGGTAACCAATTAATTAGGGAACCAGTTTTGGTGATAAAGGGCATTGCATTGGGGAACAGAATTTTGCTGGGTCATCCAGCATGTTGTAGGATGCAAATTTCCATTCACCCGGGTGTAGGAGGTATAACAATTGGGGAATCTGGAGTTCTTGTCCCATATGTAGGCATAGATGAAGTGAAAGAGAATACTTCCGTCAGTGATACTAATGTGGAATTTGTAGTAGATGACCATTTACAGGGTGATATTGAGCCTATCATTAAGGGGAAGAATGTATATAAGGGTATTTTATTAGAAGAGGTGATTTTAGAACCTGGTATGGCTGTTCTTGTGAAAGTTCAGGTGAAAGGTATGTGTAGGTGAGAGTAGTGAGAAGCTTCAAGATGTTGTGCGTACTATTTCCATAAATAAGCTGTCTAATAAAGGAGTCACATGTGTGGAATTGTTGAACTGCAATAATTCAGTTAGGAGGTATCAGAAGAATACATATGTTGTGGATCTCGAAGACTGGGGTGATGAAACTAATTCAGTGGCTATCGTAGGTGAGCAAAATGAGTTTTCTGAGGCTGAAATGCATTAGGAGAAAGGTTTTTAGTGATCATTCAGGTGATGATGACTGTAAAGAATATACAGTGGAGTTAGGTGATGTTTTGACTGACTTTGCAGATATAGTCGCACTTGAAGGAGATAAGTTACTGTTAACTAATGTGTTACAACAAAGGTAAGAGGATGCTACAAAGCCTTTTTATACCCTGTCATATAGGATACCCTGTGAGATTGGAGAGCAGGTTGAGCAAGAGGTTAATGAGTGGAAAGAGGAAGGTATAATTAGGCCTAGTTCCTCACCTTAATTTTCCATTGTTGGCAGTGGGTAAGAAGGATGGCTCGATCTGTGTATGCGTGGATTTCCGTAAATTAAATGAGAAGACCATTCTTGATAGGTATCCAGTGGCGTGTCTGCCAGATTTGCTTGTGGATATAGGGGGTAAAAATATTTACTCATCGATTGATCTTATGCAAGGGTTCTTGCAAGTGCCTCTTAGTGAGGAGAGTCGGGGTTCACTGCTTTCTCTATATCAAAATGTCTTTCAGTTTGTCAGATCGTCCTGTGACTTTTACAAGGTTAGTGAATACTGTCTTGCATGGGATGTTAGGGAAAACTGTCTTTGCTTATATGGATGATATCTTGATTGCTACAGACTCTGTAGAGGAACGTTTAGAGGTGCTTAGGGAGATTCTTAGGGGACTTAGGTTAGTGGGTTTGAAGGTTAAATTAGACAAATGTGATTTTTTTAGGAAACAAATCACTTATTTAGGTCATTCATCTCTAACTAGGGTGTTCAAGTAAATGATGACAAAGTTAGGGCCATCGTCCATTCTCCTGTCCTCAGGTGCAAGAAGCAGGTTAGGTCTTTTACGGGGATGATGGGGTTTTTTTGGAGGTTTTTGAAAGGATTTTCTATATTGTCAGCTCCCTTGACGGATGTTTTAAGTGAAAGTGTACAATTTTCATGGGGCAAGTCGCAGCAGATAACCTTTCAGAAAGTCAAAGAAGCTTTAATGAGTCCTCTAGTTTTAAAGTTCCCAAATCTTACTCTTTCTTTCACGTTAGTGATAGATGCCAGTCAGGATGGAATAGGTGCCTGCTTAATGCAGATATTTGATGGTAAATTGCACCCAATTGCTTTCTATAGCCGAAAGTTCAAGACACAGGGGAGTAATGACCATAATATGTAAGGAGGCCTTCGCTGTTGTGTCTAGTTTGGTTCATTTTAAGATGTTGTTAATGGGGATAGTGGAGGAGCAGGTAACTACAAAATGATAGGGGAAAAGTGCAAATGGTGATACAAGCATGAAACTTGGCTCAACTATTCTTCTTGTCTCTTGGTCTCACTATCAACCTCCGGCCACACAAAATTTTGCCATTTTCTAAGATGGCCAACAGGTTTTCAAAATGGTGTCCTGTAGATATTTGAATATTGGCATTTAATTTATTAATCACATTCAGTTCCCTAAGTCACTCCCAATTTATATTAAAATATTAAAAACAAACCTTTATATATGTAGATACATAATTTCTCTGCATAGAAATTTCCAGGATGGCTGTCACTATATCAAAAATGTCCGCCAAAATGCCAAAAATTGTTATTTAAGCTCATATATGAGGCTAAAGGTTGGGTAATACATGGATTTGGGGTAACTTCAACCTGATCAGTTCATTTTTTCTAGATTAGAAATCAATTAATCCCCAGTTAATTAATGTTCATCCTCATTTAGAAAAAATGGGTAATAAGCTTAATGTAAAAGTGTAATAGTGTAGTGTCAGTGTACTACCAGGGCACACTAGTTGGCACTATAGCTGTGAAACTCAGCATGTGGTTCAGTGCTAGCTAATGACAGAGATTTGTTATTAGTTTCCCAAATGCTGTTTAGCTTGCACCACTTCAAAGTTAAACAGCTGCACCTAAATTAACAGGATGTGCCAAGCCAAGGAAGATGGGGCTTTAGTCTTCTAGATGGTGTACAGATCACACAGGAATTAAATAGCATTGGATGAATGATCAGGCTAGGGGTAGGATTATGACGTATCTGAGCCTAGTTGTATCCCATATCTGAAAGTGCATATTAGTTAAGTATAGCTTAGTGGAGCCGGATAATAGGAAAAAAGTGCAAATGGTGATACAAGCAACAGATTTGGCATGAGAACGCTTATTATCCCCATAAATCAAAATCAACCTCCGGCCACCTCAATATTTGGCTATTTCCAAGATGGCTGACACTTTTCCAAAATGGCAGCAAATTTGCTGTATATTTCAAATATTTTCATTTCATAAGCCAATAAAGGTTGCATACTGTCCATATAATAATTGAGAATTTGTATTTTGGCATTCTTACTGTCATGAAGAGATAAAGTGAACCCATCTTTCCAATATGGCCACCATATGAACACCATATTTGCAAAATGCCCACCAAAGATAAAAAGTATGTATCTCCTGAGAGAAACCAATATGTTTTGTGTATCAATTAGTTTTAGCAAGTGGAGCTGCAGAGAGCTGTGCAGCTAAGTCCAGATTTGTAGCACTTGCACCTGCCATGGCATTTCTTTTTGCAGCCACACTTATTCAGTTCTTGGCAAGATTTTGCTACTATTGGCAAATCTGTCCAATACGGAAACCAGGTGCCATCAACCTGTTGCCATCCCCAGTGTCTTGGACTTTGGAAAATTGGATGACCTACTAAAGACTGGCACCAAATGTGCCCCGCTTGAAAGGCAACTCTCTTGCAATGCTCTCTAAGAGCAGCCCTTGTAGGGGGAATGCAATCATAAGCTCTTTGCTTTCTTGCAAAGAGATCAAGTCTAGCCTCATTTACATTTTTATACAAACTGTTTCTGTCATACATTAGCACCACGAACCCTTCAATAATTTGCAGGTCTTCATCTTCTACAGCAGCTGGTGTTAAACTTAATTTGGTGAAGGTGGGTGTGGCACGCTGAAACACAGTCCATGTTTGCCATGCAGACTTCTTCCCTTTCCATGGAAGGCAAACACTGTGTTACACCCGCTAAATGCATGGAAAAAGGGAAGGGCTGAGGCTTTTGGTCCCATGGCTGCTGCGATATGCCTGTCCCATGGAAGATGATGCCCCATCAGCAAAATTCACATGTAGTAGCCAGAAGGCAGATGAAGAAGATGCAGAAGAATCTAAGACTGAGAAAGAAGGAATATGCTTTATTTGTGACCTACCAGCACCAATCAAAGATTTACGATTGGCCATGACATTGCCTTTACATGAAAAGCTGCAACGATGTGCCACCAACCTACTAGATGAGAAACTTCTGGCCAAGCTTAGTGCTGGAGATATTGTTTCTCAGGACCATATGTATCATCCATCTTGTCTGACAGGCGTGTACAACAGGGAAAGGGCCTGGCTAAATTCCTGGAAAATTGGAGATGATTATGTGCAGTACAGACAAGAGGCATGTGCCCATGCTTTTGCTGAGCTTGAAATGTACATAAGAGACAAGTAGTTGACTACAGATGGGTGCTGCTATTTTACAATGGTAGAACTTTATGATTTGTACAAACAAAGACTGGAACAGCTAAATATTGATGCTTCCTTTGTGCACCGAACACGGTTGAAAGAACAGATACTTGCCCGCATCCCAGACCTGGAGGACTTTAAAAGGGGAAGAAAAATTTGTTTTGCCTACAAAAGGAAAATGGGAGAAGCCCTAGCCATGGCATGTGACTACATTGATGCACTAATCATGGCCAAAGCAGCTAAGATATTGAGGAAACAGATGCTTCAACATGAGATAGAATCTGATGGAACCTTAACAGCAGACACTAGCAGAGAATCTGTGCCACCAAGTTTGTTGGAATTTGTAAGTGTGCTACAAAACGGTGGCGATATAAAATCCCAACTTAAATATGGAACATCATCTGCTGATCTAGCTTTAGGACAACTTTTGCACTTCAGCTGTCGAAAGAATCCAGCATCTTCAACATTCTCCAGACATTCCAAGTCAAGAGAACCTCTGTTTCCAATGTATATTGGTCTCCTGGTCTTTGCAAAAACCAGGAAGCGCCAATTATTTGATACATTCCATCACCACGGAATCAACATCAGCTATGATAGGGTTCTGGAATTGACTAAAGGGTTAGGAGAAGCAGTTGTAACAAGGGCTGTGGAGGAAGAAGTAGTTTGTCCCACTACACTAAGAAAAGGGCTCTTTACAGCTTGTGCTGTTGACAATCTGGACCATAATCCAAGTGCCACAACTGCACAAACATCCTTCCATGGGACAGGCATATCTTTGTTTCAGCATCCAAGCACGGATGAAAAGGGTGAGGACAGAAACTTGGCCCAAATCATGCAAAGTGGAACAAATTAAAAAAAAAGTACCTTCTCTTCCTGAATATTATACAAATGTACCTCCTGCTCACTTTAAACATGAGAATCCCCCCCCCCGCCCACTTCATCCAGTGGAAGTGCAGGACACCAACAGTTTGTGCTTTCAAAGCATCTTTCTCTTGAGTATGAATGGCTTGAGAAATTCAGTCTGTCGGACGGGAGTGAAAATGCTGTGTCCATATCTTGGGCAGCACATCACGCTTCTCAGAAGTGACAGGCCCCATTTGAAATAAGCTTTTCATCAATGTTGCCTCTGTTTCAAGAGGCAGCTCATTCAGTTGCAGTGATAAAGTATGCCATGGATATTGCAAGAGCAACCACACAGTTTCTCAACCCTGGCCAAACCCAAGTTCTAGCAGTTGATCAGCCACCATTTGTAATTGCTAAGCAAAGCCAGTGGGATTGGCCATTGCAGTATGGTCATATAGTTATTATGTTTGGAGGGCTGCATATAGAAATGGCAGCATTCAAAATTCTGGGTGATCTCTTGAAAGACAGTGGTTGGACTGGTACTCTTGCAGAAGCAGAAATAGCTACTCCTGGAGTAGCAGATTCATTTATTTCTGCTTCACATTTGAAGAAGACATGTCTAGCCCACCAAGTGACAGCTTGCAGTTTATATCAGCTGTGCAAAGCTGCCTATATGGCATATATCCAGGAAGCAGAAGAAGAAATTGAGCTAAGCTGTGAAAGCTGGATCAGAAAACGAGAATCAGAGTGTCTTCAATTCTACTTTTGGAATCTTGTGCTTCAGCTAGAACTTCTAGTGTTTGTTTTCATCAGGTCATACCGAGAGTCTAATTTCCAATTGTACAAAGATGTGCTGCAGGAACTCATTCCTTTCCTCTTTGCCCTGGACCATGTACATTATGCCAGGTGGCTTTCAATTCATTTGAGGGACATGGAGGATCTCCAAAATGACATATTTGATGAATTCACAAAGGGAAATTTCACTGTCCACAAAACCACTCAGCCTTTTTCCTCAATGGCTATAGACCAAGCACACGAGCAGAATAATGCTCATGTGAAAGGAGATGGGGGAGCCGTTGGCCTATTTGAAGATGAAGGTGCTCTCAGAGGGTGGACAGTGGCTGGTCTTGAAGTAAGCCTCCTGATCATTGAGTTTGAGACTAGAAGTGATGCTGATCCAAAATTTGAGGGTAAGCATCATGATGAAACTGAAACTGTGCAGAAAAGGTTTCTTGAAATGATTGAAAATCTGACAAAAGTAATCAAAGAAATGGGCAACCCTTTTGAGGAAGATTCAGTGGATCTGATTGTGCTAGACAGTCATGAAATCATGGACAGCAAAGTTAGTGAATCCTTGAGATCTATGAAGGGCCTTGGACAGCCACAATTCACAAACTTTATTGAGAGGTTCAAGACACCCAGCAAATTCTATGAACCAGTATACAAGAACAAAATTCTATTGTTCAGTCGCAAGGTGTCTACTACAGAATCCAAGCAAACAGTCACTGCAAACCATAAGGGATGATTGTAATCTATTCTCACACTTCTTCATATCATGCCAGAACAGACAGTGTGATTTAAATTAATTCTTTCAACATGAAAATCAAAATTGCACACCATCAATGGCACAGAATGGACAGATGCATCAGGGCACCAAGTCACAACTGCTGCCTCTACTAGAACAGCATACATCAGACATCCCTGACAAAGAGCCTACTGCTGATGTTGTCATAATGGATGGTGCAGCTCTTATAAATGCTCTGAGGCCAACCAAGGGGTCTACATTTGAGTCTTATGCTAAAGAAGAAGTCCTATCCAAGATTCAGAAGCACATACAGAAATACAAGCAAACATACATTGCATCTGATGTGTATAGGACAGACGGTATGAAATCACAAACAAGACAAAAAAGAGGCACAGGAGTTCGCTGGAGAGTAATTAGCACAGCAAAAACTCCTGGCAATTGGGCCAGTTTCCTTAGGAATGACCACAACAAAACTGAACTATTTCCATATTTAGCAGACACAATCATTTCATCTCAAGCAGATGATACATCATGCATAGTTGTCACTAAAGGGGATGCTGCACTTTGTAGCAAAGCTGAACAAGACACTGGTGACCTACAAGGCTGCACTCACGAAGAGGCAGATACTAGAGTCCTTTTGCATGCTGCATATGTTGCAAAGCATGAAGATATCTCAAGTGCAATCATATGTAGTACAGACAATGATGTTATCATCACAGTAGTATCTAGCATAGAAAAAACTGGTTTGGACAAACTAAGGATTAAATTTGGTAGAGGAAAAGACATGAGATGGATACCTATCCATGAAATTGCAGCAGCCATAGGGCCAAAAGCCTCAGCCCTTCCCTTTTCGATGCATTTAGCGGGTGTGATGCAATGTCTGCCTTTCATGGAAAGGGAAAGAAGTCTGCATGGCAAACATGGACTGTGTTTCAGCATGCCACACCCACCTTCACCAACTAAGTTCAACACCAGCAGCTGTAGAAGATGAAGACCTGCAAGTTATTGAAGAGTTCGTGGTGCTAATGTACGACAGAAATAGCTCGTATAAAAATGTAAATGAGGCTAGACTTGATCTCTTTGCAAGAAAGCAAAGATCTTATGATTGCATTCCCCCTACAAGGGCTGCTCTTAGAGATCATTGCAAGAAAGTTGCCTTTCAAGCAGGGCACATTTGGTGCCAGTCTTTAGTATGTCATCCAGTTTTGCCCAGTCCAAGACACTGGGGATGGCAACAGATTGATGGCACTTGGTTTCTGTATTGGACAGATTTGCCAATAGTAGCAAAATCTTGCCATGAACTGAATAAGTGTGGCTGCAAAAAGAAATGCCATGGCAGGTGCAAGTGCTACAAATCTGGACTTAGCTGCACAGCTCTCTGCAGCTCCACTTGCTAAAACTAATTGATACACAAAACATATTGGTTTCTCTCAGGAGATACATACTTTTTATCTTTGGTGGGCATTTTGCAAATATGGTGTTCATATGGTGGCCATATTGGAAAGGTAGGTTCACTTTATCTCTTCATGACAGTAAGAATGCCAAAATACAAATTCTCAATTATTATATGGACAGTATGCAATTTTTATAGGCTTATGAAATGAAAATATTTGAAATATACAGCAAATTTGCTGCCATTTTGGAAAAGTGTCAGCCATCTTGGAAATAGCCAAATATTGAGGTGGCCGGAGGTTGATTTTGATTTATGGGGATAATAAGCGTTCTCATGCCAAATCTGTTGCTTGTATCACCATTTGCACTTTTTCCCATTACCCTGCTCCACTAGAAATAAAATGGAAGGTTTTACAGATCATAAGCCGTTGTTGGATCTTTTTAATAAGCCTGATCTTTTCCCCAGGAGAGCTAGGTGGTTTCTGACAATTAGAGATTTTGATGCTAAGTTGAAGTATGTTGAAGGCAAACATGTGGTAGCAGAGGCTCTTAGTAAGAATTTTGTTGACATGGAGGGTCACTATGCGTGTATTGTAACTGGTCATTGTATAGAGTGGGGTATTAGTTTAATAGATTCTAAAAAAGATGAAGATGAAGTTTTAGCAGACGCAAAGGCGTTTCTTAGAGGTGAATTAGTAAGAAAAGGTTAGAAGTTGCCTTTTGCGGGTCTGGAGTTAGAGGGTAATTTGTTGTTTAGGAAACTTAGGTATAAGTTGAGGAGTAGTGAAGATAAAAGGGATACAACACAGATAGTGGTCCCAAAAAGCCTAGTCCCTAAGGGCTTGGACATTTTTCATTGTAAATTTGGTAGTCCACATTTGGGGATTAGAAAGACGTATCAGAACGTAATGGGTAAGTTCTTTTGGAAAAACATGCTCTCATCAGTGGAGACCTGTGTGGAGGGATGTTCAGTTCGCAATGCATTCAAGCCAGCAAGGGTTACTTCTTGTAAACTGGGTTCGTTACTATCCCTAGTAGGCCTTTCCAACAGGTGCATATGGATATCTTTTCGAATTTCTGTGAGTCTAGTTATGGCCACAGACATTTGTTAGTGATTGTAGACGAGTTAGCTAGGTTTGTAGAAATTTTCCCTATAAAACATAAGACGACAGAAGAGATGGCTACAGTATTTTTCAATGGATATATTTCCTGTTACCGGGTTCCCGAGGTGCTTGTTACAGATGATGGGAGAGAATTTGTGAATAAAACATTAGAGAGTCTTGCAGAAGTTATGGGGATACAGAAAGTAAATATTATTCTGTATAGGGCAGAAGCTAATGGATTGTGTGAACGAGGCAATAGGAAAGTGACTGAGGCTCTTAGGGTCACTATAGGTGGCAATGATAGGAATTGGAATAGGTACCGAGACGTGGTTAGACATAGCATACATATAATGGTTCGTGATATGATTGGGGTGCCACCTGTGGAAGCATTATTTGGCAATCCAGGGTGGGGCACGTTTGATTTGTTGTCTATATGTTCTCGTTGTGATGATACAGTTAAGTCATTAGTAGCTACGGCTAAAGAGTGTCATGCACTTCTTTGCAGTAATCTCGAGGCGAAGACGCAAGAAGCGGTTGAGAGAAGCAATGCAAAATCAGACGGCATACATTGTTCTCGAAAATCAATGTCAGGAATCAATTAAATTACAAATTGGGACCTAAGTTTGAACGTCTATTTCAGGTGGTTGAAGTAAAGAGGTTAAGTGGGTTTGTTGTTTTCGATGAAAGAACTGGGTTGACTAGATTAACATATATATCGAAGATCAAGAGAACAACTTAATCGTAGATGGAGGGCTTGTTTGCTTGTTTTTTGGGGGGTTGGTTTTTTTTTCCATCCCCTTTTCCTCGGTTTGTTGCATAGTTTGATTTAAGCAGCTGTTTATATTTTTGTTGCCCTGCACAAATGCGGTGGTTTAGGACAATTTTGCCTATTTATTGTTATTAATAATGAAGTTGTTTATCATTAGGGCCTTTCTCGTGATTTTGGTTTTTTTCTGTTATTTTTGGGATCAAGGGAATGTTCTTAAAAGTGACGCAGAAGTACCGTACAGTTCTTTCGGCACTTTTGAAGTTTTGAGGAAAGCTTATAATATATTTGAGAGTGCCCATTGGAGGAGTTTGTTATGTCTTACAGGGGATGTTTCTTTTTTTTTTAAATGCACTACAATTTTACAGGTTTAACTGGTGATTAATTGTCCCAGTGTAGTGTGAGATTATATTTCACAAGCATGTTTTGAATATATTTTTCATTCAAGATGTTGGAGTTGATTTCGACAAGTTCTTTTTTTTTTGGGGGAAGGGGGTGGGGAATGGATTGTTACCTAGTTGTGTAAAGCATTCGGTTTTCCAGCATGTATAGTTTTGTGTTAGTGATGGACAATTTTCAGTCGGTAGCTATTGGATCTAGAGACAATTGTTTGTTAGTCCATGACAAGTATGTTTTGCAATGACAGAATGTTTATTTTAATGGAAATAGTTCTAGGGTTAATAACTGGTTTTAAATGACCCATGACATGACTGACGAACCACCTAAATGTACCGCTTCTTACACTACTCATGAGATTGTCACACAAAAACGTCTTCAGCAGCTGAGAGAGAATGCAGACTGAGGTTACCGCCTTCACGCCTTCATGCCTTTGCCTTTTGGAGGGGCCGCAGCCTTTATGGACGATAATGGACATGGTTTCACCAGTCGTCATCATCCACAAGGGGGTGTCAATTCATCGTCAAGGATCTATATGCAGTACGTGCATAATTAGCACAGGCTTGTTCTTTTGCGGGCCGTAGTGGAAATTACACCATCATCAGAAACACAATACGAGAGGAGGTGCAATCTATGATTAACTTTTTCTAGAGCATGTATTAGTGTGATACGTCTTTCCAGGTCTTTATTTACAGGTTTTATGATGGTGGCTGTTTATTTTAAATGCATTCTATGGCAGAGTGAACTTTAACATGCTTAATTGTGACTGGGCATGGTCGCCCAGATAGTAGGTGGGCCGAGCTCCTATCACGGATTTAGATAGGAATGTGAACAATTATTTTGAATAGTTGATTCAGCAGTCTTACTAATGCATATGATGTGTACTTAGTGGTTTGTTTGCCCAGAGAACGAGCGGAATTCGTTCGCATATCATAAATTCAGATTCATCATCTCGCGAACATTCACCTCGTATGAACAGTATCACAAGACATGATCAGGGCATGGAGACAGTCTCTCTTTGTGTGATCGGAAAGTTCCGGTTATCAGGTGATGAGATATTCAAATCTGGTTAGAATCAGATTTTATGGGCACGACCTGGAAGTGTGAGTGCATTGGTTGGTCACAGTAAGTTTTGTTGGAAAGAAAATGGAATGATACTGGGCACTCTGGCTCGAACTTTGTTAACGCTCATTTGAGCTGTGAAACTTATTTTTTGGAGGTGGATTCTCCTGTTTGCTGAAAGTGAGTACCGAACTCTAAAAAAAACTGGTTATTATTTTTTGTACACCGTGTCTTTACAGGTCTGAGTGAAATAATGTTTCCTTTTTGCTATATGATTTTTTTTTTTTTTTTTTTGTGCCCATTTATTTTTTTTTTTTTTTTTATTACCAGTTTACTCATGTCATTTCGATGAACTTTTCTGTTTAATTATGTGAAATGTCTTTTCTTTCACAGTGACGCATCTGAGAACTCATGTCAATGGACATAATACTGGGTTAATGAGCTTTTAATAAGAAGTGGTGATCATGTGGTTGATGGAGACTAAGACTTTTAAAGACTATATGTCATAACCTTGTACTGTTTAAAATGACTTAGTCAGTGATGATGGTTGAGAAGGAATTTTGACTTACGTTTTCTGTTTGGTTCCCATTTTTTATTTGATTTCCCATTCTCTACTTTTTATCTAAATTTCCATGCCCTGTTTGCTCATTTTATTTTGAAGCTATGGTTTGTGACCCGTTCATGTTTTTTTCTGAATTACCAGTATCATGTTAGATTTCACAAATAAATTTTATTTTTGTAAAACTAGGGTTTACTTTAGCTACCCTATTTAGCGAGAGAGAGAGAGAGAGAGAGAGAGAGAGAGAGAGAGAGAGAGAGAGAGAGAGAGAGAGAGAGAGAGAGAGAGAGAGAGGTGAGTGGACATGTTCCTTTTTCAGATGAGTAAAAAGATGTAAGTACGTCTTTTAGAGGACGTAGCATATATATATATATATATATATATATATATATATATATATATATATATATATATATATATATATATGTGTGTGTGTGTGTGTGTGTGTGTGTGTGTTGTGTGTGTTTTGCATACATACATGTGTTTATATATATATATATATATATATATATATATATATATATATATATATATATATATATATATATATATATATATATATATATATATCAAGTAAAAGTTCAGACTGACTGCGGCACCAGAGTTCAATATCGCATACATACATAAATTTAAATTACAAAAAATAATTCCTATAAAAATTGGAATAATGGTCAGACTGATCAAGATTATTTTTCCTTGTTGTGGTTAACCCATGTTTTTCCATAAGTGGTAGAACATACCCTCCCTTGCTTATTCCGAGAGTTAAAAAGTCTGAGGTAAAATTATCACTACAAACCACAAAGACATATAAAATGATTAAAATAAATGCTACATGTAACAAAATGCATTTTAATTTGCACCCACAGTGCAAAGAAATTCATGGTTTGGATTATGGACTATGTAAAATTCTTTTTAAAATATTCTGGTTATTTATTTCAATAGGTTTTTCTTTGGAAGATACGTTGCTAACTTCTCGGAAAACATTAAAACCAGCATCATTGAAATATTTCTTTGTATAAGTTCGTTCCTTAATTTTATCTGAGGCGAAAAGCACAATGAGGGGATGTTGTTACACATTGGCCGTGTCTGTTTATTAATGCAACGATCCCTCTTGATGTATATGTTTCGGCGATGTCAAACAGTGTATTTAAGGAGGTTTTTGTGTTTTGTACTAATTTTAGCCCACACTGCGGAACTGATATCTCCATCTAGTCGTAAATCTGTAACTAGATTGGTCCCTCAGAATGGTATCAAACCATCTTCTTGTCTTAGAGCAATTCAGACAAAATCACAGATTAATAGACAGGAAACGTAAAAACACTTTCAGATGCTTGTAAAAGCGCATATAAATAATTATGTAAACAAAGTACCTATAAATAGTATATTGGAATAAATTCGATATGTCACGGATTTGATGATTCCAAAAGGCCACCAAAACTCACTTTCACTATTCATCTAAATCAAATGAAGAAGATGCGAATTTTACAGCTCATACGCTTTATAAACTTTTCAGAGAAGCTTTTCAGGGAAACATCTGATTTCGTGTCACATGTTCATATTCACCCAAAGCGAAGTTTCATAATTTCCTGGCAAGATATTAGCACAAAATCAATTTCAATCATTTTTCAGCCATACTGGATTTTGAACCGAGGGGACTCAAATTTGATTTGCGAACGTGATGCAAACAGATCCAAAAATCAAAGGGAAAATTCAAATGTCATCTGGTGACCTGCTCTTAAATGCAGGGGAAATTTTCCACCATAGGGTTGGGCTAGTTATTCGTTTATAGGCTCGTCAATAAACTCTGTGCAAAAGCAAATGATGGAGGTATGTTTTTTTTTAATATTCAGGTTCTTTCAACAGACGTATATTTACTTCAGAGTTATGTTCTTTTTTCAATATGTAGTTATCGTTAATTTACATAAGCTTATTTAATAGGTGGGTTGAAGAGCTGTTAAAGCATTTATTTTGAATATGTCAGAATCCTTCATATCACTGGATTAGCCGACTGGTTTATTTCAATCTCAAATATTCGTTAAAAATTATGAAGCAGCGCGATATATCTATACTCCACTTCCTTTCTAAATAAATCTACCATGATTCGGGGGACCTGGAGATTCTATGGCCAACTGTTGGCAGCCTTTTTACTTAACCACTTATACCCGAATGAACTTTTTACAGAAAAACCATTAAAAGGATATCAGCCAACCTCGAAAGCTGCAATGAAGAAGATTAAGCTGGGTTTTTAACAAGGGGAAAAAGCGTTGCATTAGATACTTTCTCCTATGATTCTTATATTTCATTGCCTTAATTTTTGGAAAAGACACTTTCCCGGATGATCAGGAATTCTTTAATACAGTGTCTATTCCAACTGAGAAGCGGAAGCACTTATCAGAGTCCACTCATATATGGAATGTTGCTTAACATTGCCGTAAAATGATTTTTAAACCCTATAGAAAGGGCTATTCTACTAGCAGTTAGTATGATGCAAGCCTCAGTAACACTGGCCTTACAACAACTCCCGACCATCTGCAACAACCACAGGTCTCAAAAAGGTTGTTGGAGGTTTCCGCTGATGATATGACAAGTTGCCGAAGATCGCAGACCTCCTTACAACTGATTTTGTGACAAGGATGAATTCACTGTTGTATTGAATTCTGCTTGGCGACTGATTTGGGTGTGAGGAGATTACTGATGATTAGTAAGTGGTCTTCCATCAGTGGGTGACTGGTCAGCTATCAGCTGGTTAGTGGTGGGCAATCACTTAATGATTTGCCACCTTTGGTCAACCAGTTTGTAAATGAAGGCCAAATGGTTGAAACAGGTTGGTGGTGGTCACATGCCTGTTTGCGCCTGCCATTGACCACAACGGGCGACTACTGTAGTTTGTGACTATTCAGTGACCAGTCATCTACAGGTTAGCCACTGGAAGGCAATCTCTGGTCACTGGTTGGCCACTGGAAGGCAACCTCTGGTCACTGGTTGGCCTTGAATTGCTCACTAGTGGGCAGCCATTGGCAGTGGTCACTGGTGGTCGACTACTTCTCAGGCATAGAGTGGCAAATAGTGGCAGCTGCATTCACACTTGGCAACTGGTGGGCAAGTGGAGAACGGCAAAGGCAATTATTGCATCCTCTTGTTTTGCTACCAGTCATGACAATGGCAGAAATTGATTTGGCATTATGGAAAGTGGTATCCTTGTGGTGTTTGCTCACCAGAGGGTGGTGGTATTGTGTGGTTGATTTCACAGCACAGACCTATATATACAAGATTATAATGGTTGCCAACCTCCTGGTAACTGATAAGCCATAACTCGCCATGAAGTGAATCCATCGATGACTGCCAAAGAACATCAACAAATGGTAGGTAGTGATGGGGAATTAGTAAAAAAAATTATGGTTGCTAACATAATGCAAATGGCGGGCGCCAGCTAGTCATCTGATATCTCCGACCAGTGGCAGACAAACTGCAGACTAGTGCCAGACTCGTTGCACGATGGTGGGCAACTGAGAGCCCATCAGTCACCCACTCATTGCCCACAGGTTGACCATTGGTCATAATACTGGTCACCCATCTCAAAAAATATTCAATGGTCACCAACTGGTCTCCTGTTTTGGAGATCGCTGGTGGTCGGGAGCTGATTGTAAGCCTGGTGTGACTGGGTCTGTTGAAAGAGAATAATGAAACCCTTAAAATCTAGCTAGTGACACCAAAAGAAACAATATAAATGAGTTTGGCCGAAAACTTGTCCACATTAATTTGTTTCTTGTCTGTTAATAACCATGGAGCTTCAGTGTGTACACAATTGTTTCCACAAATTTTGGAGTTATCAGCAATATAGAATCGAGTTGTTGATTTTCGTTCATGTAGTCATTATAGAAACATTACGCATTGTATTCCATAGAATTGTGTTTTGGGGTTCTTGATACTGACTTGACTCTTGACTCGAATGTTAAGAAATAACGCAACCGGTTCTTTTTTATTTTGTTTTTGATCATGAAATCCCCCAAGGAATAGCAGATGCAAGCCTTTAATGAAGATCTTGGACATGACTTATCTCATACAGAGTGTAACTGTAAATAATATTTCTACATAGAGGAAAATTAGAGTTAGTTTCGTCTTAAAGATTTCATTATTACAGAGCTGAAAAGGCTAGATATTGTTCATAATACTTCTCGTAATGGTGATCAGTTTGCGTTTCAGATTTGTTGTGGTCTTTGTTGGAATATAGTTATGCCGGGATGTCAAAAGGACACTTATCTTCAGAAAAAAATTCTAGGCATAGGGGTTTATTTATTTGTTCTCTGTTTCTCTTGCAATGTTATTTATGCCTCAGCTAATCGTACGAAGGTATCTTGTTTGACAAGCTTCCTTAAGCTAGTTTTTCAGTAGGAAACTTCCAATATAGACTAGAGTGTCAGTTTCTCTAGTAAATACCTGCCACATGCTTTGCCAAAGGGTGAACATTAATATTTCGCACAAGGTGTTTGATATCACACCACCTGTATCACAGATATTCTGTGGATGTTACTGTTAAACTGTGAATCACTCTTCCTTGCAGTATTATAGTAGTTTGGTATACGATGTTATTGTAATTCAAAGCTCTTTGCCTCTTATGTTAGTGTTTCTAATTTCTCAAATTTTCTTTGCAGTGTTAATGTTTTCTTTTTTATCTTATGCATATTTATTTGGTATCATCATCCGTACTTTTAACAGGTTTTATATATATTCTGCTAAAACTTGCAAACCATAATTACGGCATTGTCAATTTATTCCACAAGAATGTTTACAGATTCCAGACAATAATGATAACTTTTGGTTGTGCCACATGATGTGTGTGTGTGTGTGTGTGTGTGTGTGTGAGAGAGAGAGAGAGAGAGAGTGCTTGTGCATCTGAAATTTTCCATTTTTCTATATTCTTAAAGCTCCAAGACTTACAGCATCCCTGACATGCCCTTTTGCAAATCAGGTAAATCTGGCTAATCTGACCAAAGCAAAGTGCACTGCCTTGGCTCAGGAGTGAAAAATAATGTTTCCCTCCCCAAGTATTTTATTACGTCTTTTCGTTTCATTAGAAAGAGATATATATCGTAAGTTATATTGATTCCATCTGCATTTGGGCTCATCAAACTTATGTGTACTAAATATCATAGCACATATACATTTCAAGTCTGACGGTCAATATTCTACCAGATATGTATGTAATTGTAATAACCACATTACCCTTCTAACTTCTCGATTAATTTAAATTTTAAATACGCTTGTCACTAAAAATCCTGAGACCTAGTTGAAGAACCAAAATTCTGACGCCCGGGAAAGATCTGAACCCCCATCCAGAACATCAGAGTGAAGTAACGTTATCCACCTGACCACGAAGAAAGGTATACGTGTATCGCCGCCCATGAGTATGTATATCTGTCGAATTCAGATACATTTACTAGAGTTGGAATAGACCCACCTTCACCATCATAGCTAAGTGTTTAATCGTTTATTGCTTTTCAGACTGAAGTGTATTTATAGTCTACTGGTCGCTTATTTACTGAATATGTATGTAATTTCAATAACCACAATGTCATCTTTACTTCTTGATTTGCATCACTCAGAATGTTTAAACTTTTGTATCGATCTATAATAATATGCAAAAAGATCAAGTCACCCTCAAGATACTGGAAGTAGAGTTTGAGTGTTTGGCCACGTGTTATAATGTCAACATCAAAACGCCCCGCGACAAAGATAAACTCGAAATGAAAGCGGACGAAGCATTAGATATGCATTTTTCTAAGCACCACAAATGAGAGGAATTCTTTCCATGAAGGTTGCGAGGTCACATTCCAAAACACGAATTCCAGCTACTAGCATTTAATTGCCATTCCGAATTTCTCATCGTAATTAGTGTCTTTCGGTTTGTCGTTCTTAAACATTGCGCCTTTCCTTAACTAATTTGTATGTTTTAATACCTTGACTTCTTTACACTATTAAAAGAAGGACTTATATGTTCACTGGCAACAATTTCAGAAGTAAGGCAGGGAGGATAGGACTAGAAAAAAGGATGTTAGTTATATTATTGTTATTCAAAATTAGCTTCCACATAACAGAGTGCTGTCAGAAAGAGAGAATTAGAAGAGAATGGCAAATAGATAAGTATACATTATGATAGGCATAGAAATATATTATATTGCACATACATGAATAGAAATTTCAGAAACATCAAGGTAACGGCGCGGCGTAAAGCTTAGTCATATTGCATCACGTCACACTTAAGATTATGAGTACTAATGATGCAACCAGGGCATCTGTTTCAGTTTAATCCTGGTGCGAGAAAGGTTGACAAAGTGACACCTAAACAGACTGCTAAAGGAACCATTGCTTCGAACGATATTGTCGAAATAGAAGGATTTCGTTAAAATGTTGTCACCCAATGAAGAGGATAATATTTTGATAAGGGCAAATTGTAAAAATCCTAAGTTTATGGCATTAACCAACTCTCTGTGGATACAAGATTCCCTGCAAATACGACCCAGTTCACAAGTAGCATTCGGTAAACTTTAAGCTGTAAGACAGTAAAATATTAAGTCGCAATTCGAAGATAGTACCCATTATTGTAAACTCTTCCAGGTCATTTAGTCATGCATTTTTATACAGAACAAACCATAGAATTAGAGCATGGTTAAAATCGGCAAATCAGTTTAAGTATTAGTTTTAAGTTAAGCCTCATTCTCCAATAGCAACCATGTTAATAGTATAGAATAAAAAGGCAAAGGTATTAAGACACTACCTACTCGTAAGTAGAAGCTTACTAAAACACTTATAATCAACTAAATCAAAATCTTCATGGCTGAATGTTTGGATACAAATAACTACATTTAAATGGCCGTCATAAAGACAAACCTGTCTTTTAGCATCCTTAAGGTGTACTTGGTGGAAAATGATAGATTTGTAATTGTTGCAATCAGCACTCATACTTTTCTTAAAGATAGGCAGTATACTGCATAATTTCCACTTATGCAGGAAATAATACTTTCATAACAAATAAAATAAATGCAGAGTTTGGCGATCTAACCTTGGTCCTCTTTCAACAATATGAAGGATACCCTCATTTAGATCTACCAAGTTTCCAGAAGCTTTCTATTATCGCAGCAAATTTGGTGAGAAGGCGCTCGAAGTTGCAGGACAGACGTTACAATTATCAAAAGGGTCTTCGTCACTGAGGCTTTGAAAAAAGAGTTTTTGCCTTGTTCACAGGACTGGTTAACAGTTTCCCATCATTACCTAATAAAGGGAGATAGTGGGTCCTACCAGATAATGATATGAAGTATTTCTAATACTTGGTTTTCAAGTTACAGATAAAATTTTCCTCAAAATGCCCATCAACTCTTTGTTCCCTGGCGAATTTCAAGAAATTCCAGGCTGTTTACATAAGTGTAATTTCATCTCTGTGTGCTGAACTAGGTATATTTATAATTATAAGCCCAGCTGCATTACTTGTTCAACCGATTTTTTCTTTGGGTGGGGCGGGTGGTGCGTTAGCACTAATTTCACATATTTTTGTAGCTACTGAATGGTTTCCTAACATTTTCCGGTCGGCTCGGGATTTCAGCCACATTGAATTTAGCACATAATGACATCGAGACCTGAGCGCAGTCGGATACGTTTGCGTTGTAATGAAAGTTATGGTAAAGCTTTATTTATCAATCTATATAAATAACATTTCTATTGAGTTCATTATCAATAAACACATACATAGATAATATTGTTTCTTACGAGAACTAAGATGCAAAACACGTTACAATGACTGACAGTAAGACAGTGACAGGGAGAGATATGGAGAAGTACGCAATTGCACTGTAGAGTCCCAGATGCATTATACAACTAAGTAAACCTGTGACGATGCGTAGCGCCAAGACTTAATAGTCTTCGTGATGACATGGCATTCAGAAAAGATATAACCAGCTCTAGAGCGAAAATAGCAAAGACGCTAACCTGCGTAATATCAATATATTCTGATATTGCTACACTAACAATTCAGAATTCTATATGGAATTCTGTTTTTATACAGGCAAGAGATGGCGATACTGAGAAAATGTTAACATTGTTTTCCACTAATAGCTGATTTAAAAAGGGGGATTACACAAAATTCATAAGCAATGAGGATGATACAGACAGACAGACAGACAAAAGGAGTATTAGGTTGTAAGATTATAAAATGCAAGAACTCTTTCGCTCAGAAAGAGATCCAACTGGAGTAACAACTGGATTTATTTAATATATTTTGCGATCCTTAAAAAACAACTGAAGCCTAAAGGAAAACTAAATAATGTAAAAATATACCTTCCAGTACCAAGTCGTTGTGAAAGCAATAAAAAAAAAAACAATAAAACCGAAGAACGGTGCACGAGGCATGAGGCTTTCTCCCACCTAAGAGATGGGAAAGCTAGGAGCAAAGTTCTATCGCCCAGTTGCAAAGATGAGACATTAATGGAATGCTGGTGACATCATCCTGAGTTGAGTCACATTGAGAGAGAGAGAGAGTTCAAAACTACAGTTATTGTGACTCATTCAAGAAGCTCCTCCATGTCTAATAACCGGTTAGCCAGAACGTCATTATAAAAGCTAGTAATTTATGCCCATGATTGTACAAAAGTTAAATTACTTGCATTATCACCCCTTGGTTTGTTCCTTTTTTTTTTCTTGCCGGAATGCTGGTAAAAAACTTGAACTAAAGAGGTGAAGAAATATGGCTATAAATGAACTAACATTATTTAAATCCACGAATTTAACGATGGAATATCAGTAAACTATACCTACTGGCATTACATGCAGAGTTCTCACCAAATTCTGAAGTCTTAATAAAGTATCCTGTAGGAAAAACTTAATTTTTTTTGTCAGAGGTGTAACTCCCATTACAGACATAATAATCCAGTTAATATGTATGTCATCACATGCGATTATAATATGAATACACAAACACAGACAACACTCAAATTAAGTCCACTTCAAGAAAAAAAATATCTTTTTATCCAAAGTCTGACAAAAATTTATAATTCAACTTTACAAAACCTTGACTATTTATCATTAATAACTTCTCGAAGGATGAGAGGATTTGTCGTTCCAGAGGAAAAATATGCTTTTGCATATAAGTAACTATTTATTGGAAAGGCTACCTTCATGAGGCTGTGTGTTTTTCATGGCAGTGCATGTAATGATCTCACATCTAAAGAGGCTCCGCTTTTACGTTAATACGTGGCAAAATCCAAATCAAAATACTTCTGTCCGGTTGGAGACATTTTCTTTCATATCAACTCTAATATACACGCACTTGTGTATAAGATACAGTTACCATTTTAGACATAATATCTCCTTGGAGCTGCTTAATTGTGTGTTATTCGATTACTAGCTCTCGGTCAAAAGTCATTATGCTCTTTTATGGTTGGAAATCCGAGATTAGTTAAGTCTTTACTCTTTTAGTTATTGTATAACAATTACACAGCTATTTTGTTGCTCTTGGATTCTCTCAAGAGGATATGAGGTCGATCTCTATTGTTAGCCCCCCTGTTCTCTTGCAGTAACGAGGTAGCAAATTCTCGGATGTACTTTATAGCTGATTTCTAACTTGGAAATGTATATTAAAGGGTATGTCTTTCTATGGCTCTTTCGAATTATTTATAGAGTTTAGTTGATATTATTCATCTAGTTCAAGTACTTTCTTAGCGCTCCCATGATAAGAGGAAAGTGATAAAGATAATCTTTGCCGCTTAGGCACATTATTTCCTTTCATCCGAATAACGGTACACAGGGAACTAGTGCGGGAGGTTCTTTTTCATATTATTTGTTTATAATCTCTTTTTAGTGGAATTCTTGCCAAGCTTCCAATAACATCAGGTGATGCTCTACCGTTAAACCGTTACCAGGAGATGACAGCTCTCTCGTCTTCGCACACTCCGGTAATTGAAAGAAAGAAATGGAACTGGTCATATTATGCCCTGATATGTTCATCTCCTATCACACGTCTACTATAATTAACTTTCATAAAATACAACTTGTAATTAGAATGAATTTCTGATATAATAGGAACTGGCCAAATTTGGAAACAGTACCATAATTAGTAGTCTTTTTGAATCTCTCATTTCGAATAGTACCATACGGAAATCTTGTCAGTATAAACTATTATTCAGCCTAGTGTTCTGTTATGTAGATACTCTTCATCATTCAAAACACATTTTCCTCACTATAACCATTTTTAATCACGGCGCTTCTGCAAGGACAGGCAGGAATGTTCAGATTCACCTATCCAGAAATGTGGATAATACAAAGCAGAGAGAGAGAGAGAGAGAGAGAGAGAGAGAGAGAGAGAGAGAGAAAGAAGGGGCTAGGGAGGGAGAATTAAAGACATTATAGAATTACTCTCCGCCAGACCCCGGGCAAAACTTTTTTTAAGAAAAAGCTCAACCATAAACTTTAAAACTTTTTGCAAAAGCCTGAACAACAGCAGCAAAATCTTGGTCTTGAAGGTCATTTATAAGAGCGAAACGGGACTCACATCGTGTGTAACCCCGTGGTGCTCAGTCAGTGATAATAACTGACAATGTAAATTACTTTTCTGCTAAAGAAGTCCTGCTGAATGAGTGTCCACTATAGAAAAACAAGATACGGATATGTTTGCATTCATTGCTTTGTTCAACAAATACTCCAAGGACGTTAATATCTAATTAGACTACATATAAGCATTAGCTGACGTTTAATATTATAAAAGAAAGAAAAAGCTTGGAATCATCTGAAAGTTTATCTACTGTCCGTAACAATAACAATTTGTAGAAATAAAGTGTATTCGTACTTTCAAAGGAAGCCAGTAATAAAGTTGTTAGTTTGAACAGCAATCCTATGGTACCCGCTGAAATTTATTTACCGCATTATAAGTCTCATTATATATATATATATATATATATATATATATATATATATATATATATATATATATATATATATATATATATATATATATATATATATATATACATATACTTAATTAATGTAGACCATAAACACTTTGGTTCTCTATATGTCGAGATTGAAATGCGTCTACACATTCTACACGCAAATTCAACGGAGTTACCGACGCTGTACCTAAGGGCATGGGAATACGGAACCAACAGGTGGACGGTAAAGTATGGTCAGGTGAATGTAGGTTACGTGCTGGACAAGGAGATCAGCGGACGGCGCGGACACCGCCACCTTAAACTGGTTCAGGAGGCGTTTCATCTAGAAGGTCTGGTCGGGTTTCAGTCGAGCTCTTCTGTCACCCAGGGAGGGAGAGGCGTCCGATTGCACGGCGCTGTGAACAAGCAACAGACGCTGATTGCAGGTAATGATCCCAAGTGGAGGACGTTACGTAGATTTCGGATCTTTTATTTACGTTATTTCTGTGACGTTGTTAACTCCCGCAGTAAAAGCTGAAAGGTAAGAGCATTTTCACGTCTTCTGTTCCTGGGTGCATTCCAAACTCGTAATTCTTAAGTAACATATATCTATGAGTGGTTCGAGTGATTAGCTAATTTAGTAATGCAATTAGATTATGTCCCAAAAAAAAAGACTCGCCCATTCTTCATGTCAAGACTCATCAACAGTTATTTGATTATTTATGTTTAATGAATACACGCACACACATACACATACACACACACACACACACACACACACACACACACACACATATATATATATATATATATATATATATATATATATATATATATATATATATATATATATATATATGTATATATATATATATGTGTGTGTGTGTGTGTGTTCAAATAACCCGTTACCATGCTGTGGGTGGTTCCATGGAAAAAACGATAGTAACTGGCATATTAATCTTTTAAGCGCTGTATCAAGGACTAAACCCTATGCAGAAACTTCCTTATTGTCAACTGCTTTATTACTGAGGTAAATGCAATTATTATTATTATTATTATTATTATTATTATTATTATTATTATTATTATTATTATTATTATTATTATTATTATTATTCAGAAGTTAAATCCCTATTCATATGGAACAAGCCTACAAGGGTCGGGGACATGATATTCAAGTTAACAAAGGATATGGTGTTTATCTGGAAGAAGTTACAAAAGATAAGAGGAAATACAGAGAGAAGAGATCAATTATTTGAAAAGAAAAACAGTTAAATAGATAAAATGATGATGTGCGCCGTTCACCAACCTGGTTCATTGGCCTTTGGAACAATCCTAATTGTCGAAAACATGTTTGGTCGCCCTTTGGCCGATGATGCAGACTCACCGTTTGCGCCAAAGAATTTTTGTCTTTTGTTTTTCTAAGTAGCAGTTACGAAAGGCTGGTTATTTTCGCGCCATTCGCAACGGTACACCAATCGATTTATTTACGGACATGCGATTATCATAACACGTGATTATGTCATGATTTTCCCTCGTATCTCTCTTATTCATCTAAAATTACATCTCACCCTAACCTGACTTGCACTAGATTACAGCGACCTACTTGATTGCCTGGTCCCCCATAAAATTTTAAGACTAGAAAACGTATTAATTAGAAAATGGACGGACAGTCTTGCATTACTTACAGATGGACCGGGACATTGCCGACTGCACACACAAACACACTGCGCCACTCACCTCTTCTTGTATGCCATCAAGCCCTCCCGTCTCTTCAACTTTATGTTGCCAGCACTTTCGGCAGCTAATAAATTGTCTTTAATTCTCTCCACACTAAGAAATTACCTCAGAACATCATGTATGTATGTATGTATGTATGTATGTATGTATGTATGTATGTATGTATGTATGTATGTATGTATGTGTGAGTGTACAATTGGCACTATTATTTTAAATTTTAATTACCGTTTAAAAGATAGAAAGAAACTTGCAACCTGAGAATTAATCTCGTATCAGAACTTTAAATGGCTAACGAATAATCAGCTCCGTAAACTCGCATTCAGTAAATAAGGCAAAAGAGCAAAACTCGCTGAAATCAGCAAAGCAGAATGAGTGACTGACTGACTGACGTCTGTTATTTGCCATAAGGACGTAAGGGCAATGCTGTCAACCACAGAAGCAATAGGTGTTATGTATCTTGTTGCCAGATGGTGCCTCTCAGCTTAAGGCTTATCCCTCTTAATATACAGAAATTAGACGTGGTATTCTTTGTCGCTACAGTAATACAGTTTTGATTAAGAAAGTTCTTAGAACAACTATTCACGATAATCTCATAACGCCATTGAAGTTAGTATCTAACATGCACAGTTTTAGCATATTTTAAAATTTATTTTTGATATTCGTTCCTTCCTTTCTCCTGTAAGAATATATCCTAGATGCAACAACTGAAATCTCTGAATCGTATTTTTGAAAAATCCCTTTAACTAAAAACCTACTTTTGTATTAAACCAGACTTAGGCACCTGTCTCCTAGGCCTCGACTCTTCTTGATCCTGCGAAATTGCTCTTTGAAATAGACCATTTCGTCACTAGATTTCAACAGATTTTTTTTTTTTTTTTTTTTGTGATACTCTTGCTGCAGTGACTTCCCCTCCCAGGAAATTACATTTTTCCAATCAGCTTGATTTCAGATTTTGACCCCTAGCAAAATACTGGTTTCATTTCCTGTTAGAAATAAGGCTGGAATCATGCTTCTGAGATATCTGTAGCACTATTTTTTCTTTGAGAATTTAAGCTTTTCAGCAGCTTGCAGCAAGTAAACTGTATTTACACTTTAGTTTTCTTTTACCCTACCTGGATTTTGTACGTGCAACACTTTTCTTGGAAAACAGTTATTCTTGTCGGGTAAGTTCAAGCAATACCCTTCCTTGCCATCAGCATCCACGGCTTTTCTAAAACTTTTACCGTATGAAAAGGACTCGGGAATTCAGAAAGAGAAAATATGAAGTCCATGATCACCAAGTGAAAGGTTTAAAACCAAGAACAGAATTACAGCAAAACACTGAAATTCCGTTGCTCTGCAAATATATGCAAGCTTCTCTTTGTGTCTCCTGCTCCACGCACCCCATCCTCTCTCTCTCTCTCTCTCTCTCTCTCTCTCTCTCTCTCTCTCTCTCTCTCTCTCTCTCTCTCTCTCTCTCTCTCTCTAACTGGTGCAGATCAAACATGATCTGGTAAAGCCAAAATTACTATTAGCCCTATCTACAGGTAATATCACACACTTACTCAGAATATCCCTAATTTCATCACTCAAAGTGATGGCACACGGAAAGTTATTTAGGGTGTTATTAATTTTGTTGATAATAGTTTTAATTGGTTTAATTTTCCATTCAAGAAATTTTCCAATATTTATATCAAATTTATACGAAAGTTTATAGGCATAGTCAATAGTTCGAATAATTATGTTAGTAATTATTTCATTTTTATTCAATTTTAGTATGGGTTTAAATTTGGACCCTAGTTTTAAAAACGCTAAGATTATGATCATTAAGAATATCCAAGTTGCCTGTTATTACATGTTCATGAAAATCGACTTTAAATCTACTATCTTAACAAGATTATTGCATATTTTCTACGTACTTATCATTTAGCCTAAGTTTTTAGCAATCTTCGTATAATTAAAAGCAATTTGACCCAATGCTTGTGGATATTTAAATGTAATTTTGGGGTCTTTGTTTTTTAGAGGAAAAAAATAATTTAGGGATATTTAGAGTATCAACGAATTTATGATCGAATTCATAAATCCATTAATTATATTACGTATTAATTATATTTCAATCAGGTAAGTATTAACTACATTACCGTCATCAACTTCTAAATTCTAGTTTTGATAATTAAATTTAAGTAGATCAGTTATAAGATGCTGCAGGGGTTTACAGTCAAACTGCATTGTTTTATCATAAACAACTCATCTTTTAGCTTAGCTATGTTATGTTCCCAGAACTTTACCTTTAACAAACCCTAGAACATTTAATTTATCAAGAACAACGTTATTAATCCCATGTAATAACTCATTAAAATCAACACATTTATTACTTGTTGTACGACTTCTTATTGTAAATAAATTTCATGGTAAATGAGAGTTTTATCAATACTTGAGGTCAATGAACTATTATTAACTGTTTCATTAGCCCCTATGAATAAGCAGTTTAACACACACACACAAATAATATATATATATATATATATATATATATATATATATATATATATATATATATATATATATATATATATATATATATATATATATATATATATATATATATATATATATATATATATATATATATATATATATTTAATATTCGGCTGTTTGCCCTCTGTGCATTTTTTATTGTAGGAATATCATTCTAACAAAGACAGGAAGACGTCTCTGTCCATGCAGGTAGGCTGTATTTCAAAAAAGTAACGTCTTTAGTTAGCATTAGGGGCCTAAACCCACAGGGAGGGTTTCACCAAGTAACCTCTATTGAAGGTGATCTTAAGCTTCCTTTCCCCTGTTCTATGTTCAGCGATGTTTTGTCAAAATTTTCAAACTGCCTGAAGCATAGGCCTCCGACACTACAGCTGCCTGCTTTGACCGAAAGAGGTCAGAGCGAGATTCGAGAGGTTGCGAGACGCACGCATCGTGTGTACTAACTTCTTTGTGCTTGCCCTCTTATTGTTTTTCATTTGATATTAGTGAGCCGAGACGACAGCTATTATCAAGACTTCCAATCGTCCGTTGTATGGGCGGCAACCCACGTCCACAGTAAGTCTGAAATTTGCCAGATTTTCGTTGACTCGCTAGTATCTCTTTCTGTATTTCCATTCCTTTGTTTTCCCCCTTCGCCACCATGTACAACAGTAGGATATAAACAATTTACTTTTATGAAGTCTAGAGTAAGAATAATTGATATTGCTTAGCGGCACTCAACTATTCCCGTGCAATAATTAGGAATTAGGGAAGGTTAAGTAGGTAATTTTCAGCATTCAGGCAGCATTGTATCTCAATCCCATTGTTCGGAAGAGAAATAGCCTTTATCGGTACTAAACCTCGTACGATATAATCCGTTGTGTTAAAACCTTATGTGAAGCATAGGGAAAATTGACTGTGTCTGAAGGTGGGCAATTGTTCATGAAATTTCCTCACTAACTACATATTCTTTCTGTCGAGTTTTCTTCTCGACTGTCGACCTTATTTAATTAATAATTGTCTGTCTTTGATGTTAATTTTTAGCTTTAAATGACAGGTTACGTGTGTCCTTGGCACTCAGGGCCTCATAAATTACGTGAATTAATTATTAAACTCATCAGCCAAGCCCCCACACGTAACAATATATATAAATTATCAGCTACACTGATGGCATTCAGTTTCCTATAATCAGTACACATCCTAAACGAGCCATCTGGTTTCTTCACTAACACACAAGGGGAACTGTAATGACTTGAACTGGGCTCTGCCAATCCGTGCTGCAACAAATATTCAACTTCCATTTTCAAAACATCTCGATGGAAGGGTGATACACGGTAAGCTCTTTGCTTGAATGGTTTAGCATCTTCTCTGATCTTTATCTCATGCTTTGTCAAGTCAGTACACTTAGGAATGTCTGTAAAAATCTCAGGGAAACTTTGAATCATCTCAGTTAATTCTTTGCTTTGTTCAACACTTAGATGTTTTAGTTTGTTTTCTAAATTTTCCAGTATTGAGGAACTGTTCATCTTGTTTCCAGCTCCCAACTCGTAGCCGTCATCATCCTCTCTAGATGAAGTTGTTTGGGTTACAGACATAACCTCAGTTCTAGTCTCTGAGAAACAGGGTTTCAAAAGATTTACATGTATTTTCCTCTGTCGTTTCCTTCTCCCTGGTGTTTCAATCACATACGTTCGATCACTTAACTTTTCTGTTATCCTATAAGGACCTTGAAATTTATTTGTAAGGGGAAACCTTTTCACTGGTAAAAACACTAGAACTTGCTGTCCAACACTAAAATTTCTTAGCTTAGTCTTAGCATCATAATTTCTTTTCATTTTCTTTTGGCTTGCCTTCAGATTTTCCAAAGAGAACTTTCTAATTTCTTTAACCTTTTCCTCAAGTTCTTCACATATTCTCCTTGGACTTCCTCTTGATTTTCTTCCCAGTTCTCTGCAAGGATTTTCAACGGACCTCTCACGTCTCGACCGAAAATCATTTCATTTTGTGAACATCCCATACTTTCTTGATAAGCATTTCTTACCTCAAATAACATTAAGGGTAAACCAACATCCCATTCTCTTCCCGACTCATTACAGTACTTGGTTAACATACTTTTCAAAGTCTGGTGGAACCTTTCTAAGGCTCCTTGAGTCTCTGGGTGATAAGTGGTAGATAACTGTTGTTTCACTCCTAGCAAGTTCATCACATCCTGGAATGATTTTGAGGTAAAGTTCGTTCCTCTATCACCTTGTACAATTTCTGGAATTCCAAACTTGGAAAAAAATTCCACCAACTTTTCAGCAATTACCTTTGCACTTATACTTCTTACAGGAATCGCCTCCGGAAATCTTGTTACTGGACACATTAACGTCAACAGATATTCATGTCCTTTCTTCGTTTTCGGAAGCGGACCAACCACATCTATTATCACCTCGCTAAAGGGTTCTCCTCTAACTTCTATCGGTTGTAGGGGAGCTTTTTGGATAGTTTCATTTGGTTTTCCAGCTATCTGGCATGTATGACACTCCCTGCAAAATTTGCTAACTTCCTTGTGAAGTCCAGGCACAAAAAAATACTTCATAACCTTCTCAACAATCTTCCTGATTCCCATATGTCCAGACTCGTGCACTACTGCTACCACTTGCTTCCTCAATGGATATGGAATCTAAATTTGATGATATTCACCCCATTCAGCATTTACTGGTATATCTGCAGGTCAATGCTTCCTCATTAGCAATCCTTCCTTTAGATAATAACAGGTAGAAGTTTGTTGCATCTCTTCTTGTTCAACAACTCTGAAGAACAGATCAGCCAACGTTGTATCCCTCTTCTGTAGTTCCACTAATTTCTCTCTAGTTACTTAACCAACTTCAAGGGCTGAACTCTCAATATCTGTTAACTCTGCTTCTGTAGTCTCACTACTGTCTTCAGTAACACTTTGACTACTCGGAGTCTCTTTAATAACAACAGGATCCTTTTCTTCTTCGGAAATTTCTTCATTACTAACACTAGGGGAAACTTCACTTTCCTGTAACAGCTCTTCTAAGCTCAAGAATCCTTCATTTGATCCTTCTGGTGCAGGTAAATCTTCAGCTTCTTCACTTCTATGCTCAGTTCTCTTCATGCTCCTGGTAGTTACACAACTTGGAAACAGGAGGGGGTTTTCCTTCTCTAATTCTATTGTAAGACTAATCCTTAACAGTTTGTCTGTCACTACAGAACAAGGAACGAAGGAAACACCACCAACTTCATTACCCAGTAAAACATGCACACCTTCAACAGCTAGTGAGTCCTTTATTGCAAAATCAATATTTTCTGTCACTAATTCACATGACAAATGCAAGCGGCATATAGAAGTTACTTCCTCTCCTCTATACCCTTTAAAATAACTGAATCTCCGGTGAGATTCTTCTCCAACTGTGGGTGAACACCACGAACTACCACACTATGGTTACTTCGTGCATCACATAATATCTTCACTGGTACCTGTACACTCAAAGAGGGAGTTGTCAGCATACCTTCATAGATATATGGCTTAAAAGCCTCCTCACTGCTCAGCCACTCACTACTGGAAATTGCATTTCCACTGGTTGCCAAGCACTCTGCTTGTCTTGTTTCATTTTTTCCCCCACTGTTCTTCATAGTTGCCTTTACCTGGTTACTCCTTATCAAGCTGGCTTAATCTGCTGGTGCACTTTGAAGCAGTCTCGACTATAATGTCCTACTCTTCCACACTTGTGGCAAACCACAATAGTTTTCTGCATATGTCTTGAGAATAGACTAGAAGGGGCAGGTTTAACATTCCACTGCTGTGGGGCATATCCTGGCTTTGTACTGGTATAGTTATTAGAGTATAACCTGTGAATTGTTGGTTCTGGTACTTAACATTATAATTCTTTTTGCTGGATATGATGTTATAATCCTCGCTCAGAGTAGCAGCTTTATCAAGTTTCTTCACCTCTCTCTCTCTCAAATAAGCTCTTATATGTTCAGGAATTCCTCTTAGATATTACTCTAAGACCACTAATTCTTCAAGTTCGTCCATAGATTTAACTTTAGCCACCTCCAGCCATTGTCTAAAACATCTCCTTACTTTATAGGCATAATCCAAGAAAGTCATCTTGTCATCCTTCTTCAAAGATCTGAATCTTTCATTGTAATATTCAAGGGTCATCTGGTAAACCTGTAGCACATTGTGTTTGAGTACCTTGCACTCTTTACACTGGTCAGCTGATAAGGTTAAATAGGCACTTCTTCCTTTACCAATGAGAACACTCTGTATTAAGACTGATCACTTATCCTCTGGCCATCCCACACCTGAAGTCACTTTTTCAGAGTGATCAAAAAACTCATCTGGAGCTTCTTCTGTAAATTTTGGAATTAACTGATGTACTCTTACTACATTAAACACAGGGTCTGCATTACCTTGGATATAATTATATGGGTTTACAGGTAGTATGGGTCGAGCTCTGATTAACTCCAACTCCCTTTCATGTTTTGCTTTTTCTCTTTCTTCTTTTGCCTTTTCTCTTTCTTCTTTTTCTTTATCAGCCTGTATCTGCAGTCTCAGTAAGTTTTCTTCTGATTATAGCACCTCCAGTCTACCCCAAAATTCTTCTGATTCTAAACTTCTAAGTTCTGCCTGCACATCACCGTTCTTATTCTCTTGCCTTAGCTTATTTGTAAATTCTACCTCAGCTGCATTCAACAATTCATATGCCTCCCTTAAGTCTCCATCTACTTTACCAGATTGCGACACACTTTACCTGGATTGCGACACACTTGACTTGTGTCTCAATCATATCAGAAGTAACATTACCCCCACATGTCACTGCTAAGAGAGTCCACTGTGCCTTAGTCAGGTGAGATTCAGATAACTTTCTGATAGTTGGAGTACTTAAAAATTCCTGAACTTCAAACAAAGCTATTTTCTCTAGTTTACTCAACAAAAGGGTTTACAATACACTTCAAAATTATTATATGGTTACTCTCCCACCAAAATATATTCCTAACACCACCAGTATAAACCATAAACCAGAGTGATATTCTGTTAAGTTCTTCCCGGACAATGGGCACCAAATAATTTGTTTAATTCTCCCAGATCTGACCATCAAGTATTTTATCACGGTTTGATCCTGGGTTCAATTGCATTCAATCTCATTCAGTCCCGTTCTTTAATTCTGTCCCGTTCAATTTTCCATGTCTGGCCAACAAATATTTTGTCACGAAGTGATCAAGCACCTGGTTATTACACAAATAATAAGACCAAAAGTTACCTCACTTCGATCAGATACTTCAAACCTCATAACAAAAATATTAAGACTGAATACTCTAAAGGTACAGTGATCCCATAAAACTTACTTCTCACTTGAAAAAATCAATCTAACTTTATCAAGTTATGGGTGAGGTAACAACTAACAAGCTAATAACAGACTAGTGAAAATGGCCATCACTTCAACAAACACTATAACAGTTTCTCTGGTTCTATTTCACCTAGATAAGTCTCAGGTGAACAAACAGATATATCACTTATCTTGTACACATTCATTAATTTCCCTAATTACTGCTGGTCAAAATGAAAACACTGTGTTTTTAAAACTTTAGACAAACAAATTTATTTCTAAGTTCAAAAGTTATATGCATAGTTCACAATCTCAAAAAGATTTACTGTTATCTGACAACAGTGTATGATTTAAGTATTTCTTAATCAAGTTCAATTCACAAAATTTTAATTTATTAAGAAAGCAATTTGGTTAAGTAAGATTCAAACCATTAACTCTCACTCAAGGTTTAAACATATACCTGATTAATTAAACTCAACACAAGTGTTCACTAAAACATCAATAAATGGAAATCAATAAAAGAACTCACTGAAATCTCAATAATAAGTATGCACTGACAAAATGCTAAGTAATCACCAACACAAAACTTTGGAAAACACTAATTATACAATTAGAGTAATATGATAACACAGACATATAAGAATGAAATATGCAAAAATGGAAATATACCAACAGCAATTTCACTAAGACAAAAATATGTTTTAAGATTATATTAATCTTTCAAAAGATTACCTTCACTTTAAAAAAAATTGTTAAACTCACGTCTTCCTAAGACTTTCTCAAAGACAACACTGCCAAGTCACAATGATACACACAATGATATATAATTAGCAGCAAGACACATTAGTACTCACTATAAGAGATATTATCCACCTCTTATCAAAATAATAATTCTCTTTAACCTAGAG
>NC_089752.1:89639047-89704047 GCF_040412425.1 Macrobrachium rosenbergii
GGTCGTTGGCCTTGTAGATGACCGTTGACTTCATCCCATGGCCTGTCTTAAGCCAAAGATCCACAATGCCATTATTTGATAAACCTCTTGACATGGCATATTTGTGTTGGGAGCTTCTTACTTTTAGTCCTTTTGATGTTTGACCAATATAAATCTTATTACATTCTTTACAAGGAATACTGTATACGATATTGTTTGAATTGGGTGGGATATTCTTAATTAGTTTATTTCTCAAAATATTATCATATTCAAATACTAAGTTAATATCAATAGTTTTTAAAATGGGCACTGCAGGAACGAAATTAGGATGAAATGGTGAACAAAGAATATTCTTAAGTTCGTTGTTAACAATGGTTGGTTTATAATATGACTTTTTTGCCTTGTTTTTACAAAGTTTTAAAAAAATATGGAGGGTAACATAATGAATCTCCTATTTTATCAATAATTTTAAACTCCTCTTCCAAATATTCAGGACTACAAATCCTAAGAGCTCTAAGATACATACTGGAAAATGTTGACATCTTAATATGTTTAGCATAGTTAGAGTAAAAATTAATATATGACAAATTATTCGTGGGTTTCCTATATACTTTTAAAAAAATGGTTTTATTTCTAATAACTAAGACATCCAGAAATGGTATACAATTATTTTCTTCATATTCTATTGTGAATTTTATGGATGGTACAAAATTATCAATTGTTTGCAAGAAATCTGGAATATTTACATTTTCGTTAACAATACAAAAACAATCCTCTACATATCTAACCCAAAACACCTTAGAGAAGAGATTCCTTGGAATAAGTCTAGACTCAAAGAATTCCATGTAAATATTAGACAAAAGTGGCGAAAGAGGGTTCCCTATAGCCATACCAAATATTTGTTCATAAAAATTACCATTGAAAGTGAATTTACAATTTTATATACAAAGGGATACCAAATTAATAATAACATTGGTAGGTAATTTTAGATTATACAAGTCCAAATGTTGTGATAAATATTGATGTAAGTCATCAATAGGAACTTTAGTAAATAAAGATGTCACATCAAAACTGATTAATCTGCCAGTACTGGATAATTCAATGTGGGAAAGTCTAGTACAGAAATCAACAGAGTTTTGTAAATGGGGATTTAAAATAGTACCCAGAATAGGTGATAGTAATTTAACAAGATATTTAGAAAGTTTTGTATTCAGTGTGAACTTGAAAATTTAGAATAAACTACGAAAGTACTTGTTCAAAGTCCCGGTTTTCACTCACCTTCCGACGTGGACTTAGTGATATTCTCAAGCATGCGTTCCTTCGTGCTGTATTATATATTATATATATATATATATATATATATATATATATATATATATATATATATATATATATATATATATATATATATATATATATATATATATATATATATATATATATATATATATATATAAGTATGTATATGAAATTTTTATCACACCGTGATTTATATACAATCATGAATCTTAAAATGTCGTTTCAAATCCAATTCACGCTACTTAGAGAATATCCGCGGTAGGGAATTATAACCAAAGGGGAATTATAAGTGATAAATGGATCGGTACTGCTGGCTCTCGTTCCCTAGACACAGTTACCTTCCAATGACTCCAGTTGACAGGCTGTCCACTGAGCCATCAAGAGAGGTATATATTAATGCCGAATCTGCTGTACTTGTTTACCTGTCGAGAGCGGGGAAATTATACTTAGCCACGGCATTAACCTGCTTCCACCATGATAGCTCATTGGTATGTTTGGAACACACAGTTCTTATTATGAAATTTTTATCACACCGTGATTTATATACAAGCATGAAGTTACAAATGTCGTTTAATATCCAATTCACGCCACTTCGGGAATATCCCCAATGGGAATTATATTATATATATATATATATATATATATATATATATATATATATATATATATATATATATATATATATATATATATATATATATATATATATATATATATATATATATATGATATCTTTTACTTTAATACCACAGTGTAATATGAATATAAGAAGGCCCATAATACACTATTTGAACGTTGCAACCATATATTTCGAGCACTTCCTTCTGTGCCCCTGTTCACTGGTAAAATATGAGCAGATGAAATGTTACAGGAGTATATATACAAAACATATGTAGGTGTGGCATTAAGTCTCCGATGGTATGCAGGTGACCGTTTCTCAAGAAGGAGGGAAAATAAACAATTCCCTAGTGCTTTATGGCCTCATTAACTCCTGTTTTGTGATTTGTCTGGTGGTCGTATTTCCTGGAGCACCTGTTTGAGAAGAGGTTTAAGGATTAAACTGTCGATTTCATCCACTTTCCAGTCCTCCTGACAAGTTAACATTGTTGGTTTGATTGATGATGGCAGATTCCAGCATCTTTCTTTTGTACGGGCAGCTACTTTTGAACACCAGCTCCGCCCCTCTCCAGTTTATAGAATGACCTCTATCCCTGATGTGTAGGAAAATCCCTGAACTCTCTGAAGCATACCGTGCTGACCTTTTGTGCTCTGTTAATCTTTGTGAGAGGGACATGCCTGTCTCTCCAACGTAAATCTCATTACAATTGCTGCACGGAATCTTGTAAACTCTGGCTTCTTTCCCTTTTTTATTTAAGTATACGTTAATGAGCGAGCTCCCAATGGATTTGGGATAATGGAAGATAAAAGGATTGTTAGACCTGAGAAGTTCTGTGGCTTTTTGGATGTTTTCGTCGTACGGAAGCTTTATTTTGTTGTTAAAATCTATTTGTCTGTGGTGAGTGGGACCTTTGTAGTATATTTTATTCGCTTTGTTAATAGCCTTCTCGATAATGTGTGGTGGGTAGAGCAGTTGCGTTAGGTGTTGGCGGATTGTGTTGATTTAACAAAGCAAATAAAATATATTACAAAGGTCCCACTCACAACAGACAAATAGATTTTAACAACAAAATAAAACTTCCATACAATGAAAACATCCAAAAAGCCACAGAACAAGTCAGGTCTAACAATCCTATTATCTTCCATTATCCCAAATTCATTGGGAGCTCGGTCATTAACGTATACTTAAATAAAAAAGGGGAAGAAGCCAGAGTTTACAAGATTCCGTGCAGCAATTGTAATCAGATTTATGTGGGAGAGATGGGCAGGTCCCTCTCACAAAGATTAGCAGAGCACAAAAGGTCAGTATGGTATGCTTCAGAAAGTTCAGGGATTTTTCTGCATATCAGGGATAGAGACCATTCTATAAATTGGAGCGGGGCAGAGCTGGTTTTCAAAAGTAGCTGTCCGCACAAAAGAAAGATGCTGGAATCTGCCATCATCAATCAAACCAACAATATGAACTTGTCAGGAGGACATTGGAAAGCAGAAGAAATCGGCAGTTTAAACCTTAAACCTCTTCTCAAACAGGTGTGCTCCAGGAAACACGACCTCCAGATGAATCACAAAACAGGAGTTAATGAGGCCAAAAACCACTAGGGAATTGTTTATTTTCCCTCCTTCTTGAGAAACGGTCACCTGCATACCATTGGAGACTTAATGCCACACCTACGAATGTTTTGTATATATACTCCTGTAACATTTCATCTGCCCGTATTTTACCAGTGAACAGGGGCACAGAAGGAAGTGCTTGAAATATATGGTTTGTTCAAATAGTGTTTTTATGGACATATATATATATATATATATATATATATATATATATATATATATATATATATATATATATATATATATATATATATATATATATATATATATATATATATATATATATATATATATATATATATATATATATATATATATATATATATATATATATATATATATATATATATATATATAATATATATATATATATATATATATATATATATATATATATATATATATATATATATATATATATATATATATATATATATATATATATATATATATATATATATATATATATATATATATATATATATATATATATATATATATATATATATATATATATATATATATATATATATATATATATATATATATATATATATATATATATATATATATATATATATATATATATATATATATATATATATTTATATATATATATATATATATATATATATATATATATATATAGATATACATATATATAAATACATACATATATACAGTATATATATATATATATATATATATATATATATATATATATATATATATATATATATATATATATATATATATATATATATATATTTATACATATATATATACATATATATGCATGCTTATATATATACATATACATATATATGTTACTAAGTAAAACTAAATATAACATGAAAATTCTAAAACGAAAATATGAATTATACTACAAACACAAAACGTAAAAGCCACACACCATACATGTACACCTGGACTTCGGAGCAGGTCATAGTTTAAAATATATTGTAGTTGAAATATATTTTTGACTATACACATCCTTCGCTAATACGTGCATCGCATGTGATTTTAGAATTTTTTACTGAGATTATAGGAGGTATAGAATGAAAAACGCAAAAGTACAGACAATGCAAGAAAACACAAATCTACAAGAGGTCTTGTATATACATACACAGTTCTTTTACTGTTTTTCATTGTGTCAACGTACATTACCAGTAAGGTAAATGCAAGTGGGAATGGGACGTTTAGGCGTAGCCCATTTGACGTAGCTGATTCGGCGTGGCCGATTCAGCGTAGCCCTTTCGACGGAGAGTTTTTTCGGCGGAGGGTCGTTTTGGCGTCAAATTAGTAACTGTCGCTGTAGTGTGAGATAATTTATCAAAACTAGCAGCGCCCTTGTTTGGTTTGTCATTAACACACTCTCTCTCTCTCTCTCTCTCTCTCTCTCTCTCTCTCTCTCTCTCTCTCTCTCAACGTCACAGTCAAATTAGCCCTTCTAGTCGTAATAGTTTTAATTACCAAACAGTCCGATTAGGCCTAAGCTAGGAACTGTCATAGATCTCGAAGCTCGGTTCAGCTTCAAATTTTTCAGTCGTCTAAACCTTATCATTCGAAATGGCATCAAATATTGTATCAAAACGTGGAAGAAACAAGTGATGCACGATGGATACCTTTCTATTTTTGACGCAACGAGCAAAAGTGATCCTGAATTAAAGTTTTGGAGATGTGAACATAAAGATCGATGTAAAGTGAGATTGCATAAGAAGGATGGCAAAGTTATTCGCCAGATAAATAAACACAGCCATGAGGCATCTGCTGCAAAAATAGAGGTTGGACAGACAAAATAAGTGCTAAAAAAAGAAGTGCTGAACTCTCGAGCCACCAACCGTTGAGGTAAATGAATGTTAGGCTGGCGCATCTCAAGCTAGTTTAGCCTTAGCTCCAGACTTGCCTACAATGCGAAAGCTTAGAGCAAGGAATAGGAAATTATTAAACAAGGCATCAGCTAACCCAACTGGTTTGGAGCATTTAATTTTACCTGAGTCGTATACATTATGTGTTCCCCATCTGGGTGTGGAAGAGAAATTCCTATTGGGAGACACTGGAGAAAGCAATGATAAGATATTAGTATATGAAAGAATGAGCTGGGTGCAACATTTAGTCTACTCAGAAATTTGGTTTGCTGACGGCATTTTCACTATCGCCCATAGTCTTTTTCATCAGATGTATGTTATATCGGCTAAGAAGCGTGAAGGAGTTACTCCTACAGTTTATGCTCTGCTTCCTACCAAACAAAGAGTAACTTATTTTCGTTTATTTGAGTTACTTAAAACCATCGAACTTAATTTGAGACCGACTTCAATAATTTGTGACTTTTAACAAGCTGCCATTCGTGCTATGCAAGATGCATTTCCCACAGTTCGCATTAAGGGTTGCTTTTTCCATCTAGCCCAAAACACACAGACATCTTGTTTCACTGGGTTTGTCAAATCGCTATAAGCCTGATTCTGACTTTGCTTTATGGGCTAATATGATCACAGCACTCGCTTTCGTTCCATTAGAAAAGATGGATGAATACATGGATACATTAGCAGCAGTTCTTCCTGATGAACTAACAGTCTTGTTTCATTGGTTTGAGGATATTTATATTGGACGACTGAACAGGAGTGGAAACGCAGGGATGAGGCCAATTTTCGCTCCCGAGATATGGAACCTTTATGAACGAACTCTAAACAATGAAGATCGGACCAATAATCACGCCAAAGCGGCCAATCGACGTTTGCAATATGAGCTTGGAATGCGCCATCCCACAATCTGGAAATTCATTGATGCCTTACGGAAAGTACAGAAAGGACGTGACGCATATCTCGAAAAGTTGACAGCTGGATGTCAGGCCCCCCAAAAGCTAAAAAAAAAAAAAAAAAAAAAAAAAAATATATATATATATATATAATATATATATATATATATATATATATATATATACATATATATATATATATATATATATATATACATATATATATATATAGATGCTGATGAACGAATAAAAAAGGTCATACTGGAAGTGGAATCATTAGATCCTATTGAATTCCTTAGGGGTGTTGCTCATAATAACGAAGTGAAAACGCAATTTCTAAGATTATATAGATTTACTAGATTTTTAAAAAATTTTCATAATACAGTTTTTTCAATTCAAGTTTTTAATTTACGTTATTTCATCAGTTTATAAAATAGCGTAATATTTGATTCTAAGAATAAATGACAAAAAAAGTCATATTAGAAGTTGGGTGTTTTCATTATTTTTACCATTTTTCATCTTTTTCTGGACTTCCGGCCTGTTCTGGATTCCCCTGCATGAAAAATATATCCTAATAAAATTTTAGAGTGAGTGACGTCGAAATGTTCTGACGCCTTAACGGGTACGCCGAATAGTCCAACTATTTCTCTGACGTCGAATCGGCCACGCCGAATCAGCTACGCCAAATGGGCCACGCCGAAATGTACCAAACCCAATGCAAGTAGCAGTCTATAGTTGTTGACAGCACCTGCAATAATAAAATGTAAAAATAACCTTTTTTCATATTTTCATATATATTTGTAAAATAACAATATAATTTTGTATAAAATAATTTATATAATTATATATATTTATTAGTATATATATATATATATATATATATATATATATATATATATATATATATATATATATATATATATATATATATATATATATATATATATATATATATATATATATATATATATATATATATATATATATATATATATATATATATATATATATATATATATATATATATATATATATATATATATATATATATATATAATTAGCTACCACTATCATATTCACTACTATATTTTGGCTTCAGGATGCAGACTGTTATACAGCATGAATAATCATTTGCATATAATATATATAGATATCATACATGCAAGAGAATAGGACAATTAAACTTTTTATATATTTATTGGAAATATTAAACAGAATCTAACTTTATGTTGAAATTATATTTACTGATGGTAAAAGATTTCTTAATTCAAATTTATTAATGTGTTTTTTTATTCGTCCATATTGGGAATTTGTTATATATCAGTCTGTTAACAAATATTTGACAATTATTGTAAAAGAAATCCTCACAATTCATACAAATATTTGAAAATCTAGAAAATTCCGAGCTTATGACTCATAAGTTATCTTAAGTGGTGTATTCGAGTAAAAAGCAGGCAGGCCAAGTATTTCATATTAAAATCTCTACTTTTATCATAAATTTTAGTTAGAAATTTATTACTAGTAATTTTAACATTGATATCTAAGAAGGATCCTGTATTATTAAGGGTCACTATTAGTATTAGAAGAAACTTCTAGTGATTTGGGATATATTGAATTCATATCGCATATTTCTGTTATTTTGTGACGATATACCAGCTACATGTTTTTATTTTATCAGAGTCTACATCTAATGTATTATTTCGCAAGAATTTTGATTAACAAAAATGTAAGTGTAAATTGGCAGTGTTACCGCTTCACCCTTAGGGATACCTAGTTTTTGCCTATAAATTTTGTTATAAAATTTGATACAGTTATGGTCAATACAAAGTTTTTATATTGTAACAATGTTAGTCTTGATAAGTGCCATTCTGTTATTTTTACAGTGTATTTCTAAGTCAACATAAATACATTCATTATATAAGGCTAAAATGCATCTAATTATATCATCATAAGGTAACGGATACACAGAGTGCTAAAATCAAGTGAAGATAGCGTATAATTACCAGGACCTATGGGATTGTTATAGCACGACTGAATTAATTCTGAGACTTTACTGGTATTTTTAATTATCCAGTTATTAATTATCAGTTATATTATAAAGTTTATCTAAAATAAAATTAAGTTAAGCATAATATCTGTCTCTTTTTTTTATACAATTTACTGAGCTCGTTATATAACTAAATTTTACAGGGTTTTTATAAAAATTTGGTATAGTGTATATAAAAGATGAATTATTTGAAGCAGGTAACATTTTACATGACTTAAGTATGTCTACAGGCAATTTATTCATATGTTTTTCTATTAAATTCACACCTCTCAAAGTTGTTACAGATTCTCATTCTAAGTTTAAAATTTGAGCATAGAATATATGTTTCTGTGACAAATTTCTTTATTATTTCTTTATTAAAAATTCAAATCCATACCATACGAATCCTTCTGTACATCATGCTTAAATGTAAATAGTATCAGGAATAAAAAGATCAAATCTGGTTCTTACTGAATCTGCATGTCAGAACCTTTGGCTGTCTTCATAAATCGTGTTCGCTTTCTAATAGCAGTATAGAGCTTTATTCTATAGCTGATTCTGATTCTATGTAATATACCTGTGCCTTTTAATTTTATTTTAACCTAGGAAAGAGCTCTCTCTCTCTCTCTCTCTCTCTCTCTCTCTCTCTCTACTTCCTTGTTGACTCATGTTGGTTGATAAATCTGTGGTTGTGTTTCAGGAAATCTTTAGAGTAAACTGATATTAAAACTATAAGCTTCGAACCACAGAAAGGTCTTTCCTATAGGTATTGTCAGCACCTCCCCATTTCTGTGAAGCATGTTTTGTGGAAATTGTGAAACTAAGAATTACCTTAATCAACCCCTTTAAAACTTTAACAGCAAATCATAATGCAAAGTGTATTTTGGGAAATTAAAAGTGACTGGAAATTGAAAACGTTTAGCATAGGAAAAATATATTTCGAAAGCATAGAATTTTATAAATGAACTTTAGTCCTCACATAAAATCTTGTCTTCTTCAAAACTGGACTGAAATGAAATCATTATTAAAAAAATTTTTCCGCATACCGACTGTTCTTATAATGAGATTGCATCATAAAACGATGAAAGAACACTGACTCAGCAAAAAAGATTATTATTTTTTCATTCATTTTGCCTATCTTTTTCTTATTTGCAGTAATGATAAACATATATGTTTCGTTTTTCTGACTTCCCATTCACACATTAAGTGTCAGAATAAATTATCCAAGGCTGATGATCAACGGTCGATCGTTATTTACTCATTATAAAATGTCTTTTGACCCCGCAGGTAATTGACAAATCCAAGATGCAAAGCTGCTGGCCGTTCTCCATTCTCCTGAAGATTCTCCTGAAGATTCTCCTGGCGAGTCAGTCCGTCGCGTTCATCAACATCCCTATCCAGTACTGCTACGAAGGCCTTGGATGCGTCGTAACGGACGAGGACTTCTACGACACCATAAGAAGACCCCTCAACCCTCCGCCCATCTCCCGTCAGCAAATTGCTTTGAAATACACAGTTTACACCATAGAAGACCCGGCTGGGAAGACGTTCTCGTCTTACGATATGGTCGATATTCTTGACACGCCCTTCAGTGTCGCCAGGAAGACTAAGATTCTTGTTCACGGATTTCTAGATTCTGAAGGGCAAGCTTGGTATCCGGTAAGTAAACCGTGCGTGGTATTAATCTGTATTAAGTTTGTTAGATTATTCCAGTAGGATTTTCAATTTGGAATTATATATTGTTTACCCAGCTTATTAAAATAAACTCTCTTCCAGTGACCTTCAGTCAAGAGAGAGTTGTACTTCTTACTAAGCATTAAGCCGCACTCTTGTCTTTCACATACTTGCTTCTATTTTAGTTCCGAATTACACTCTATATTATTTCTCAACACAAAAGTAAACAATAAATTGTTATATAAAAATCTTTATTGTATATAAGAGAATATTGTCGAGACAGTGAAGGTCTCATATGCGATCACTTATTGATGTATTTCCTAAGGCTTTTGCCTACCTCCTTTCTGGCAGAATTGAATGAACTCTAGCTCCCAGTTCATTTTGATCCCTTCACTTATCTAAGAAATTACCGAACAGTTTCACGCATTTGAACGTTCATGATTCTCTCTCTCTCTCTCTCTCTCTCTCTCTCTCTCTCTCTCTCTCTCTCTCTCTCTCTCTCTCACACACACACACACACACACACACACATCTGAATTTGTTCTATACTCAGCTTAAGAGTAATTCGGTGTGTAATTTATGATTTAAATTTAGAACAATTCTAATATAGTATTAACATCACAGTTATACGATTTTGAACAGAAATAACTCATTACAGGATGTTTACTCAAATTTCCTAATGTTCACCGTAACTAATAATTATCTTTTTTTTTTTTTTTAATAAAATGACAGTTGTTTCAAGATTTTCAGAATTTTGATAAAGTCGAAATCCTTCACAACTGATATAAAAAAAAATTCCAGAAAAGAAGCCAGATTTATCGTAAAATCTGTTCTTAAAATTCAATAATTGCTACAATCACAAGAGCCTTCTCTATTTCGGTAATTTTTATGTGAGCTCTGTAATACATATGCAAGCTTAATGTGTCAGCAACATATCTTTTCATCGAGTAGTGATGGATATTCCAGTATCTAGTTTGGTTCACGTCCAAGATTCAAGATACATTTCCAATTAAGGGATAGACGTAGGCTTATATGGCAAAGGAACTTTGAATTAGGTACTCAAGTTTACCTGCCCATTAATCATTGAGACTTGGAGTGACACCTTAATAAAGAGATGCTGTTTCATATGTGCGTGTCATTGGAGATAGACAGACAGACAGACACAGAGATTTGCTTGTTTTCATTGTCCCCTAACCAATGCAAGGAATCTATGTGTTTGGGAAGAAGGGCTATGTAGCGAACTGTCGGAGTACATACTTCCCTAAACGCAGCAGATTGCAGCGGAAGAAACTACCGTAATGTACAAGTATAATGTTAAACGTATTACAAACATACCATTAAAACAGTGTATCGAACAAGGAAACTTTTAGTGAAATAAGCTCATATTATCCTAGTTTTAAAACCATGGCTGATATGTTTCCCCTCGACGACTTTCATCTCATATTTCAACGACTCGTGAATTTCTCTCGATTAAAAAGGACATGGTCAAAGCCCTTCTAAACCACGATGACTTCAACGTCATAACAGTGAACTGGAAAGGAGGGTCGAAGACGTCTTACACGCAGGCAGCAGTCAACGCTCGAGTCGTAGGGATGGAAATCGCTCATATGGTCAACTGGTTGGTCCACAACGCCACTCTGATGCCCGCGGATCTTCACATTATAGGTCACTCGCTCGGTGCCCACGCTGCAGGTTGGTCATCACGTGTCGGTCTATATAAGTTCCATTAGTCTATTTTCCTCGGGACCGCGTTTCTTTCATTGTCTTTTAGCGTTGTTCCATAGAATTGTTCGCTCATTTGAGATGTATGTGACGATAATATATCCCCTATGATCATCTTGCATTTTCCAAGTTGTGTGATCTCATTTTCTCAAACGGCATTTCTATATACTTTACATAACGGGAACTAGAAGATATTGGTTACGTTACTGTATGGCCTATTATAATTTTACTTTCTTTGGTGAGATCAGAGCTGGAAATTAATAAATGCTGACGAATATGTGAGAAGATAAAAATATAAGAACAGATGACGATTTCTGTGCTTCATCTGAACATAAAAGTAAGAAAACAAGTGAATATCAAATGTTCCTCATGGCTGTCCTCAGGATATGCGGGAGAGAGAATTAAAGGACTGGGTCGGATTACTGGTCTTGATCCTGCTGAGCCTATGTTTCAAGATCTTCCTATAAGAGTACGCCTGGATCCCTCCGATGCAAAATTTGTCGACGTCATCCACACAGATAGTGACTCCATTTTCCTTTTAGGTAAAGTATCTAAACATTTTTCTTGGTAAAACAATATGACCAAGTAATCGGAGGTGTCCTTAGAGAGGGAGAGAGAGCATTTTATGAATGGGAAAATCTGCTGTTTTAACAAAAACAAAAATGGCAATAAAACGCGTTCCTTCAAAAACAGATTTTCCAGCTTTGAAACGGGATGACATGCTGAAAAGTAAAATTTCAACAAAAGACTGCTTTTATTTATTTTTCTTATTTTATTTATTGATATATTTATTTATTTTTCGTTATTCAGAATCACTGTGCAGGGTATCAGAAAAAGTCTGTTATTATTCCTTAGGTCTAGGACTGGAGCAGCCTTCAGGTCACCTTGACTTCTATCCAAATGGTGGTCGAAGTCAGCCAGGATGTTTGCATCCGATCAGAGCTTCTCTTTCAGTCCTTGCACAGGGAGTTGATTTTGCCACAGGTTGGTTCAAATTAATTATAGTTGCGATAACAATAGCACCAGTGCCTGAAAATTCATGCCAACAATAACCTTCTTCCTTAAGGATTTGAACCATCGACTGCTGTGGTAGCCTAGTAGTCGACTCCTCGGGTTCCCAGGGAGGGAGATTATTGTCAATAATAATAACTATAATTATATGTGTACATCTACTTCCAAATCTGGGTCACCGCTATAAACTGTCAATTGTTCCTCTTTAACCATTTCTGAACTTTTCTCATTGCTAATCAGCATTTTCCTTGTAATTCTACTAACAGACAAAGCGACTCTCCAAAGTCATAAATTATCATCTGAAAATGAGAGAAAAATTGAGTCAAGTTATACATTTTTTCAGCGTTTATTATTATTATTATTATTATTATTATTATTATTATTATTATTATTATTATTATTATTATTATTATTATTATTATTATTATTATTATTATTATTATTATTAGATATTGTTTTTATAAGCAGATGTTGTTTTTATAAGCTGTAGCAATAGCATCATCATCGTCATTATCATCCTCATCATAACCAAGATCCTCCTCTACAATAGACCACATATTCCACATACTTCATAGTTCGCCGCCCGACTAAGATTAATGACCTTCCACGATACTCTAGATTGGGTTTGGAGTGTCCCATCCATTTATTATGGGACGGGAGAAGTTGCTATCTCACCCCATCCTTCGCCCGCGCATGCGTCGCTCAGGACAATCGCCTTTCCGGGGGAAGTCAGGTGCTGAATTTAAGCCAAGGTTGCTCTAATTGATTTTGTAACCTGCTGACAACAGCATCATCTTTTACAAAAGGACAGTCATAAGAACTAATTCTTTTAACTGTTTTTTTATATAAATATAGATGGAAATTTATCTTTTGTGTGATTTTTATCGTACTTACTTTCAGATGAACATATAAATAATGCGTCCCCTACTTGCATTAGTTGTGCGTGCTTCTGTGGCATAAATAATAAATGTAGAGATTTTCCATACTTCTCGTTTACAAATAATATAATATTTTAAACTCCTTTATCTAAAATATTAGCTTTCTCTTTCCTCATACCAAGTAACAAAAATATAAGAAAAGTTATTAATTAAAGGGAAAACCACCGCTAGTTATTTCTGTTAGTTAAAAGAGTTTAACTCTGGTATTTATATGTATGTACGTATGTATATGTGTATGCATATATATATATATATATATATATATATATATATATATATATATATATATATATATATATATATATATATATATATATATATATATATATATATATATATATATATATATATATATATATATATATATATATATAGAAATAATCAACACACAATGACGTGTGGAACAGAAATATTTCTTACTCACACAGGATAGGTCTTTCAATACTTGTATGGCTATGGGCAGCGCCCTTGCCTTTCAATTACCTGGGTTCGTTATATATATATGATATATATATATATACAATATATATATATATATATATATATATATATATATATATATATATATATATATATATATATATATATATATATATATATATATATATATATATATATATATATACACATATATATACATATACATATATATTTATATATATATATATATATATATATATATATATATATATATATATATATATATATATGATATATATATGTATATATATACACATATATATACATATACATATATATTTATATATATATATATATATATATATATATATATATATATATATATATATGTGTGTGTGTGTGTGTGTATGTATACATACATACATGTATGGTGTTGATGACTGTGACCTTCGTGTTTTATTACTAGTAAACTAATTTATATGACTAACTCCTGAGAAAAGTTTAAAACTAACATTTGCTCCCGTTCTTTCGTGCACCTTGAAACCTCTCCAGTTCCTTTACCCACAGGGTTGACGCCTGAACAGAAAGTGTATGCTACCTGCAGCCACAGCCGTTCGACGCAACTCTTTACAGACTCAATGGTAACTAAGAACTGCACCTACGACGCCTACTACTGCATCTCGTACGAAAAGTTCTTGGATGTAAGTTGACAACATATAGATAAATATATATTCTGAAGCAGATCTGTTTGCACATTGCTCTTTGACAGCTGCAATTCTTGCTATACTCGCTGCATCAAATTAAGACATCGCAGCTTGCATTGCTCCTACCTGGACATTTACTGGATAAAACTTAAAACAGCCAGCTTCGTTCTTTTAAAGAGAAATACTGCTACTCGGAGTAGACAAAATCATTAATAATCACAGTTTTTTTTATATTATCAAAATATCCTAAAATGATCAGCGATTGATTATAATTTCTTCTGTTACCTGGAGCAAAATGTATCGACACACTCTTCTGATACATACCATTACATTTCATTTTGATTGATTTCTATTAACTAAGCTAAGATTAGTGTCATCTTTTTCTAATATGTTTAAGACATAGCCTTGATATTTTATGATTCAATCATTTATGATTCTTCCCCATGGGAAGGCTATTTTCATCTTTACAAATGAATATGAGTGACAATCAGGTAATCAGATGCATCATTTCCTCCCTTAAACGTCATCATTGACCAATCGTGTTACGATTTCAGACAACACGCCATTTAATGATTTGCTCTTAGAAGGCCATATCCTGAATGTGGACGATTTGAAGATTGAACGCATTTTCTTGCTGGCTTAGCTGTTCTTACCCCGGCTAAAGACATTATGCTTTTTGCTCGACTTGTTTGTCTTTTTGTTAGCAGGCAGGACCTTCCCTTATTCTTGCCTGAGTCTGGATTTAGAGGGGTTAGGAGGTTGCGGGGGATGAACCATGACCATCCTGTGAGTGAATTTTTACGAAATTCTTACCAAAAGGTGGTTCTCGTGGTTAGCAACAAGTGATTGGATTTTGGGAGAGATAGGACCAAAACTTTTGAGGGAAGGGACCCCGACTTACTCAGTAACAAAAAATATCGTTGGCGGAGGTATGGGCTTTCAGAGGGCTTTTTAGTACTGGATTTTCTGTCTTTTTAACTAGAATAATGCCACTAATATCTCAAAAACAAAGCTGCATTTAAAATAATAATTCTTGCTCCCTCAAAAATACTACGAATAATTAGAATAAATACAAAAAACAATAAACAAGAGAAATATGTGCGTTTTAACCAAATAAGAATCACTGACCAGTTAGTGAAATTAAGCGATCCTAAAATGAACGAACTTCAGTGAGATATTTCAAAAAGAAAGCAAATGACTCACAATGATCATTCAGTGTCACGGGAATATTCTGAGAATAAATATGCCATTAATATTTCGATAATATTCATCTAAATTTCCCAACGCTTAGTATTGTCTACCTAATTTGTAAATGCTCAAGAAATAGCAGTTTATGACCGGTGTATAATCTTTTGCACATTTCATTCATGAACGGTGTCAAGAAACAAATCGAAAGGATATCCATCTTTATGCTTAAGGGCTGTATTACTAATTCTACGCAATATTGTTAACAATCTCCTCTAGAAGCGCTGATTTAGGAGCTTTGGAATAGAGTTGCATTATAAGCGAAAAATTTGTCATCTAAATTCCCATTAATTTATTGAAAGTGAACTGCAAAGAAACCTTTTTCATGCCAAAGAGTATGGAGGGCATATGGCTGTTCACTAGCTAATGAAACATTTGTTTCCGGCCTAACCCTTTATTTAGAGTGCAAAAGCTATCTTGATTAGTAAAGAATTTTTGCAATTCCAGCGGGTGTTGATTTTGATATTAACTTTAAATGTCAGCTTGCGAAATGTCAGTTCTTAACAGCTATACCTCCAGGTCTTTTGTTAAAGAATCTCTTTTTCTCTGAGGTTTGGGACTGTCGTGTAATGTACTGCTATTCCTTTTTATTAACGAAAGCCTGCTTTTATAGGTGTCTTCAGGAGAGCTGTATTTAGGGCCAGTAAGGTGCATCACTAAACATGGATTCCAGACTTTAAATGATGCCTGTCAAAATACATATTTGGGAATGATAAAGTTTTTTTTCATTCAAAGAAAGCTTGAAATGCACGTTGCAATCATATAACACCGTAATGTCTGTGCTATAAAATTGTAAAACATTAATTCAATCCAGATATTATAAAGCATTAAAACAGGAATAGAGCTATGTCCATGAAAAAAATATTATGGAATAAAAGAGAAGCTGAAAGTCTTTGTCAGCACACCTACGTCATATGCATTGCTCTTCACCAAGCGCCAATGAGAATAGGAATGTGTCACCTACACTGTTGAAAAAGGGAGGAAAGCTACACTCTTTCGACATGATGAATTACTAAAACAATATAAAGAGGAATAATGATATTGCTCCTAAATGATCTCAATTCAAATAAGGTCAAATGGGTATCGAGCATAATTTATTTTCGTCTGCACTCTCTAAATAAGATAATGGTAACTTATTAGTTTCGGACGATTAAGCTTGTGTTAAAACTGGGTAAATATCTCAATATTTCCATTTGATTTAAATGAGATTTTATCCAGATAAAGACGATTATCAAATCTCTTAACACAAGCAGGGACAAGACCTACAGATGTGTTCTATTTATAACGAAAGGAGTCACATTGTGTAGTTTTCAACTGAAACAGAGAGAGAGAGAGAGAGAGTTGTGTTAGTATTAAAGTCTTTTTTGTTTGCATGCGACATTTGGCATTCCTAAAACATCATAAAGGGTTTCTTGAACTAACTCCTCAACCTAAAGATCAGAACTTATATAATCCTTAGTTCTTACGCAGTTCTTTAATGATGGTATATTGCAACTTCTCTTTTAACTGAAACTGAAACCACCTTCTTTCAGAAAGCTTCTTACTGAATCCTACGATGTAAATACTTAGTCCCCAGTTTCAGTATTTTAGAAATCTAAATGGAATAACACTTCTTTTGGACGAAAACACGCATGATTTGGAAAAAGATTATATGTGAAAATCTTATATACTCCAGGGTTATTAAACATATACTTCACGGTTATTAAAGTTATGCTCCAGGGTTATTAAACATATATTCCAGGGTTATTAAACATATACTCCAGGGTTATTAAAAATAGCTATGTTAAGCATTAAAGTTGTCCAAAACTGCCATGGTAACCGGGAACTTTATCCACTTTTCCAGTCTTCGTTCAGCGGTAAGACAAGGTCCTACTGTCCAGGTCTTTTGAAGTTTTCAATAAAAAATACTTCTTTAACAGGAGAAGTGTATTCACTCTTTAACACGATTCTTTTCTCTCGCAGGAAGAATGCAATTACTGCGGAAAAGATGGCACACTGTGCGCAACGATGGGCATCAATGCTGACATGTGGCCTGGCGTAGGGATCCCCAACAAGGAGAGAGTCAAAATGTATCTCGTAACAGGCAGTGGTCCCAAGAACTTCTGCTTGCTATAAATGCTTCCCTGGCAAAAAAATCCCTCAAGAAAGATCGCTCTTGGTGTTTGCACCATCTCATTAAATCCTGTCAGTGTCTCTGGAAACTCCGTCGTGGGAAGTTATAATTTTATGCAGAAAGAATAGCCAGTGACTTGAGACAATAGCGTAACTCATTCAAATGGACAAAACAATGTTCAACATTCTCTGAAGTGCAGTCTCTCTCTCTCTCTCTCTCTCTCTCTCTCTCTCTCTCTCTCTCTCTCTCTCTCTCTCTCTCTCTCTCTCTCAAATTTCTAAATGCAATTTCCTTGACTCACCGTGTAATTTGCTTCGTTGCATTAAAATATCAACAAAACGCGTAATAATAATAATAATAATAATAATAATAATAATAATAATAATAATAATAATAATAATAATAACTAAGTTATAACAATTGATACTAATGTTATTGAAACATAAACACAATTTTTATGAGAGGTTGGGATATGTAGAATTAAAATAGTAAAGACACCAGTGATGGCTATCGGAGGATTGACTGGAAAAAATCTAAAATAAAAGTGATAGGGATTCAGTTTGATCAGCGAACTAAGAACACTATAACACGGAAAACAAAACAGAAACTTAGCAACCTTTGTAGTCTCTACAGTTTCACTTGAAATAAACGTTACCTATACCATTTACGTGAACAAGGAATTGATCAAAAGTCAAAATTAATTGACTGACATGGTAGAGCCGGTATAGTTACGAGGTGATCATTGTCTGTAGCTCTGTAGAGCAATAAATACTGTTTAGAAAATGAGGTGAAGAAAAAACATGACAAAATATAAAGCCCATTTCTGAAAACCAAACATTCAACATGGATTTTTTTTTTTTTTTTTTTTTTTTTTTTTTTTGGACAGGACTGGCCTTCAGACTATTTGACATAAAACGAGAAGATGAAAGTATGATATTCACGTTAGCCTAAGGGCATCCCGACGAAAAGGTCAATACAGTTCGAGAAGAAGGAACTCTACGAAATGAAGCCGACGCTTGCTCACAGCGCTTTTATGCTCGCCACATTGTTTTGTAAGTCAATAAGGCAGAATACTGAAACGCCATAATGCACCTTCAAAGGCCATCTTTTTATTCGTGAATACGACTACAAACAGTTGATACTGAGAACCAGAAAAATAAAATAATAAAACTACTTGTTTTCTATAATGCAAATATTCCGAATACAAATACTGGTGTTTTCACTGTCTGTGTTTGCATTTGTAATGAAAACAATTATCTTTGAGACGGAAAATATAAGTCAGTGTATTAATCGTTATTCCCTTTACACTGCACTGCTTCATGTATAGCATCATGTAAAATTGGAAATTATCATTGATTTTTGGTGGAGCATTTGTAATATTTATATAAAAAAGATCTTTGCAGTTTCTTTGTCCCTCGAAAATAGAGTAATATATTGTTTAAGCTGATGTTAAAGGAAAAACGAACCATATTTTCTTTCTGTAAACAAGTCACAGCACCCTAAGGTCCACTGTCATCATCACACTCGATAATGAGATTCGAAGAAGTTCGCCTTACACCTACCGATAGAGTTGTTTCTTACGAGAGGTTTCACTTAAGAAACTTATTTTTAAAATCTTCACAATTCCTTGTGTCCTCTTTTCTTTTTATTTTTTTTACATGAGGTCACGTAAATAATTGATTGTCCTTTCCGTTCTTTTTTTAATAAGCAAAAAACTAAAATACTTTTCTTACCACAATTCTTTATAGACTTGAACAGGCACCACCAAAAATAATATGCATCAAAAACCGTCTCGGGTAGTTTCAGAACATCACAGTCAAATACCAATATGCTCCTGCGCATATTTGATTTGGACCACTGATATGTAGATAATAATGTAGTCCAAGCAGGCGATAAGATGTGCTCTCGGTAAACATCATTTTCCCAGCTAACGAAATCAAAATGTTTTATTGCCAATCTTGATATCTCTTTCGTTTTTGATAAATTCTTCGCCTAAGACTTCATTGGGAAAACGAACTTTTTCTTCTTCTCCAGTCTACCTCCTCACCTATTAATGATTCTTTTTTTTTTTTTACAAATCAACACTCAACATTTTGTCAGCAATCACATCTCAGATGTGAATGGACAACAAAAGATGTTGTCAGATTTAGTGCTTAAGACATAGTTTCTACTCTATTCTCTTTTTCTTATTTTGTCCAATTATTCGTTGGTTATTGTTGAAAGAGTGAATGGATCATATATCTCCATTGACCTCGTGGGCGTTCATTTTACTACAAACTTGTCTTCGAGACATTGTATATCGTATTTATAACTGGAACGGTTTATATGCTTCTAAAAACTGGGTGTCTGTTTTTTTTTCGCAGCAGTTTCTTCTCCTCTTTCCAGGTGTTGAATCTTGTTCATCGTTGTATAGTAGTTTGGTCTCACATTTGACAATTCTTTGAATCATCGACTCCAGCCCTTCCTTTTCTCTCAATTTTTTTTCTCTGTTGCAAAGGGACTTCTCTAATTTCTTATCAGTAGACTCGATTTCTGTTTCTGTTCTCTTGTTACACCATCAAGCAACCTCCTCACACCTTTGGTCGGTGGAAATCAGCAATATTTGCATTGCATAGTTTACTGTAATGGCTTTCGTTCATAAGGAAAATGATCTAATAGTTTCCTTCAAGGTTAAACCTTTCCCTTCCTCCTCTCCCTAGTTTTCTTGGGTGTGAGCTAGACAAGGTTACTTTCTTTAATTCCTATGGTCCTGAGTTTATATATATATATATATATATATATATATATATATATATATATATATATATATATATATATATATATATATATATATATATATATATATATATATATATATATATATATATATATATTTTTTTTTTTTTTTTTTTTTTTTTTTACATCTATGAAGACTAAACCAAAAGAGTCAAAATAGATTAGTGTTTAGGAACCCGTATATAAGCCAGTTTCAAAAGCATGCATGTGGGCAGGATGGTGGGAGCAACTGCTGTATAAAAGCACAATTTTTGTCAAAGGTTTACCATTTCATTTCAGGAGTCTAGGGAAAGACAGGACTGTGTTGTTTTGTTCCCTTCTCTTCATTCTCTCTCTCTCTCTCTCTCTCTCTCTTTCTCTCTCTCTCTCTCTCTCTCTCTCTCTCTCTCTCTCTCTATCTGAATTTGCTCTAAATGCAGAGTACAGGTCTTGTCAGTTGTGGGCATTATCATTTCCAAAACTAAGCATAATAATACTTTGACAATGGACCTTAAGCACTAGAAATCACAGAAGAGAAAGGAAGATAGATAAGCTCTGGGATATACAATGAAGAGCTGAAAAATAATAAAGAGAGACGAACGAAGGGAAAAAAAAGAGAGAAGCGTTGACAGACAGACAAACAGACTCAGAAAATAGGAAACTTTAAACATATGTAATTGTTTCATATCGCCATTCCAATTTCAGAGTAGACGAGATAAAAAAAGGGGAGGGGAAAGAAAATAAGAAAAGACAGTAATTAAAGAAATGAACAAATGTAAGATCCACGACTGACACTTAAGTTTCATCTGCCTCTGTATAAACACTCATCACAGGTAGATTTCATGATAGAATCCTTATATACATGAACAATGAAAGTTCAATAACAGTCTGAGACTAAAATCAGCTATGGTGGTTATTTAAACAAAAAAAATCTTCAAGACTCAGCTGCTTATCTTGACGATTCTTTTGAGATACAAGTTAGATTTTTCTTTCACACTGGTTCCCACCTCGGCAGATATTTGATTTTCCATCCCAGTCCATAGGGTTTAAAATGACGAATAGTTTTTGTTTCTTTTTACGGCCTCCATTTCTTAAAACAATCTTTAGAGTTTCATTTTACCTGGTGCATTAGTTCTTTTCTTCTTATTTTGAGGGCCAGCATTTAGATTTCTTGCCATTGGAGGGCTTCTAAAGTGACAAATATAACTAATCCAGCCTCATAACAAAAAGTGTTAGGTTTACCCTTATTTTGAATTAATATTAATCACCTTGAGATTGTTCATCATATTCCTCAGTGCGAAGCGCAATTCTATTTATGTATCAAAAATAAAATTTTGGCCATTGGCCAAGAGCTGGAACCTAAGAGGTCATTTGGAGAAAAATAGATGAAACAACTCAGGGTGGAAGAAAGATGAAAGAACTGTTGAGAGGGACGGATCAATCTGGGGCCCAGCTTGGCGCCAAGGGACAAAGTGCCTTAAGTAATGCCAAGTGTCTGAGACACTACTTCGGGATCTGTTTCAATATGAATTGATATTCTGTGTATAATGATAAAGGTCCTATGGATTTTCAAGTTACATATCTAAGAATTTAGGATACTCTTTGTTGCTACTTCTGAAGTGTTCAAAAAAGTGCCTGTTCTTTCATTTCCTTTTCTTAGATGGCGTTCCATTAATCAACCATCTGTTCTCTCAACCACATGGAACTATTTCCATTTGCCTGCATGGTTCCTGATATTTTCAAATTGGTGGAATTCGAGTCTCATATTTCTTGGTCAGCCTGCCAGCTTTGACCTGCCATGTTCAGGCAACAATTATTGCTACCATATATTTTTTATTCTTCTGGTCTGGGTACTTTTGACTAATAAACACCAAAATATATATATATATATATATATATATATATATATATATATATATATATATATATATATATATATATATATATATATATACATATATACATATATATATATATATATAGATAGATAGATAGATAGATAGATAGATAGATAGATAGATAGATAGATAGGGATAAATGGGGTATACTAGGATGATCCACCAACACCACAAAAATCTGGACAAGAAAGGGGTGATAAAGGGGTTTTCTTAATTCATTATATTTACAAAGGAACCCCATCAAAATGCTAGCATAATTCAGTGGCAAATGAAATTCAGGAGGTTTTGCATACTCAAAAGAGGCAAATGTGCAGATCCACAGTTTACAATGAATCATAACTGAAACTACACTGTAATGGAATTTATTGAATAATTTACGCTTACGTTCCTTTTGCTTTAAATTACAGCACAAAATATAAAGCAAAAGGTCTCACTGTAATTATATCGCACTATGAAAAAGAAAGGAACATAGCTGGAGAAGAATAGGGAATGTGGATGACGAAAAACCTTAAATCCTGGTACTTTATAGCTGAAGTTCTCTTCTTATGAGGGCCAGCTAGAGGAGGGCAATATTAATTCATAGTTACTTTGGGTACTGCCCACCATGTGTCAAAAATAGGCAGTTTGATAGAGCAAGGATTTGATCTCTGGGGCCCGTGCTGCTGCCGACAATTCTGAGACAAGCTCCTCTCTATGGCTACGTCTTTCTCCTCCTAGATGGCGTTGTGATCACTCTGCTCACATGGAACTGCAGGCAGCATGGTTCCGATTTCAAATTGGCGGAACGCACGTGGTCAGCCTGCCAGCTGACCTGCCTCAGGCAACAATTAGCTCTGGTCAGGTCCGCACCTGGAATTAAGGGACTTCCACCAACACTTTGGACGAGAAAGGGGTTAAAGGGGCTTTCCCCCCAAAAGGCAGTGGAGAGAGGTTTTAGAGGCAAATGTGCTTACAATGAATCATCCTACATGGAATTTATTGAATAATTTAGTCCTTTTGCTTTAAATTATATATAGGGAATATTCTATTCATAATAATATATATATATATATATATATATATATATATATATATATATATATATATATATATATATATATATATATATATATATATATATATATATATATATATATATATATATATATAATTTATATATATATATATATATATATATATATATATATATATATATATATATATATATATATATGTGTGTGTGTGTGTGTGTCTGTGTGTGTAAGAATTATAATCAGGCAGAATTATCTGAAAACATGTGTACAGTATATATATATATATATATATATATATATATATATATATATATATATATATATATATATATATATATATATATATATATATATATATATATATATATATATATATATATATATATATATATATATGTATGTATGTATGTATATATAAATTATATACATATATACATATATACATATATATATATATATATATATATATATATATATATATATATATATATATATATATATATATATATATATATATATATATATATATATATATATATATATATATATATATATATATATACAGTATATATACATATATATATATATATATATATATATATATATATATATATATGCACATATATACATATATGTGTGTGTGTGTGTGTGTTATGACCCTATACCCAGGTCAGATAGGGTCATAATCTCTTACCGTATCTGTTTTAAGAACAGTGTCATATCATCTTACATCCCTAAGATTCTCCGGTAGCAATGGCCGGCACCTGAGTCAGCACATTCTTTCCCTCTCATGGACTTCTCTCACTGAATCTATCCTCAAACAAAGGCCTTCTGAAATAAAATGCCGAGATACAAAACTAGATTTTATTTGCAAATTTAACGAAAGTATTTCAGCAAAAGCTACGGTCATGAAATGAAGTGACTCACACCCAATAAAAGTCTAAATCGTAACTAGAGGAAATTCAGATTCACAATCAAGTTGAATTAATGATTCTAGGCCGACCAATACTAGTAACTAACACACTGGTCACCAAACAAAATAAAAAGGTCATAATTATTCTAGAACAAAATAAATGTCACAGAGTATTTTAAAAGAATACCACTTCCAAGATAATCGTTCTCACAGGACGAACCCAGAATTCCTGTTAAAAGAAACAAATCATATATTAAAACCTGAAATGGTGTTTAAAGAAATCAACATTCAAAATGGAAAAAATGCTCAGTGGAGAACAAAACGGGAAAATTCATAGTGGAGAAACAGAGGAGTTTCACTGCGACATAAAAATGGGTATTTCCACATAATGTCTGGAAAAAATATAAGTGCTAATGAATTATCTTACTCATTTCCTATGGCCACAAATAACGTATCTCACAGTGGCTGTTCTTATCCATTAGCAAATCACAGCTGCAAATCGAAGTCCATAGCTATTGTATGTTCCTCTCATAATATACCATTAGAGAGTACACACATATACACACTCACTAATAATCCCTCCCTGGAAATGTGACGACACCGGTTCAATGTTCGAAGGATCACAACGCTTCTATCAATCTGTCACATGGTCAGAAGGCACTAATGAATACGTCAGATACTGCTGTCTCTAACTGTGGAAACCTCCAATGTCAACATAAATGCACCTGCACCGGATATGCCTTTCATAGGCCAGCACATAGTTCGTCAATAGACTTAATAGGAGCTCGGACCACCTACCCCTGGGCACCCCCGCCCAGGTATGGAAAATGTCCAATCGAAAGTTCAGTAGGGGATGCACGATTGTTATTCCAATAATCAGTTCATTGCAGAACGCATCACTTCACATCTTGCATTCTTGATGATCTAAATATTCTGGATGGCTTGAGACTGTACAAGCCCATGGTTATCTTCACATCTTGAATTCATGACAACCCATCTGTCTTGAACGGCTTGAGACTGCACAAGCCCATGTTGAATGCGGCGCCCACCGATCCTTTGCACCAAACAGGTGTCTCCCAGCAACAACGGCAACTTGTAGACATCCTGCCCAACATCTCTCTAAATAACCATGAATCCTCTCATGAAGGCACAGGCGTAGAAACCTGCAGGCATAACGTAGATAGCCCCATATCTATCTTGTATCAGTTGAGGCTCACAGAAGTCATTTCATAAGGCGCTACTGTGAGGAAGTGGTGTATAACATAATTCAGTCATGTCAACAGTCAACCCAAAAGTTACCTAGTCTCCTCACTATGCCATACTATTACTGAGCCATTAAAACCACTAAGGAAAGGTCGTGTGATAAAACTATGAAATAACCCTAAGTTACTAACTGGAATTTCCACAATTAACCCCATATAAGGTACACAAAATTCAAGATACTACCCATAAAAATTCTTCCCAGTGAAAATTACCTGCGAACCATACAGATATACTGAATTCATTAAAGGCGATTCTAAACCTTGAGAGGTAAAATATCTCCCAACATCCCCCTTAGAATCAGCAACCACTGCCTTAACCTGAGTATGAATTTCCTATGACACCAATTCAGCTACTTCTCAGTATTCAACAAGGTAGTTTGATAGGAAGACAAAGCTACCGTAACATCTAAAACCTTCCCCATCCTATCAACTTGTGACCAATAACCCATTTAAAGAAGCCCTTAAAGTCCCAAAACCCTAGTGTAATTACTCATAACTATCTCGTAAAGTCATCCAAGTTTTACCCTGGTTAGCAAATACTGTCGATACCTGCTCAGTTCTCAGCAAATTAGCAACTGACATACTAGCAATTGCTCCTATAATCATAACAACTAAAATTATCAATGGCGCAGCCCTTTTAATCCTCCTAAAAGAGAACTATAAAATCGAAACACCTAAATCTGGAAGCCATATTAAAGTCTTCCTAATCCTATCCTGAACCCTAACTACTGTAGCATTATGTTTGGTTAGCCAACCCCGTAACAAATCAGAAAGATTCCATCCGATATTCAACCTACTGTAAAAAAAAAAAAAAAAAAATTCCGAAGCAACAGAATTTTATTCTGAAACTCTATACTCAAAAATATTGCGTCAGGCGACAGCTACACATCATAATATTCTTGTACAATAACACCCGGACCTAACCTCACTACGAAATTAGCCCACGCCAAGACTCCCAAAGTCATGGGAATACGAGACTTCAGCATAAAAAAAAAAAAAGAAAGAGTCTAAAAGTTACCAGATCTCGAAACGGGGAAAAAAACAAACATAAAAAAAGAAACCAATATATCTATAAAACCCTATGGTATTTCGCAATTAATTTTAACTAAGTATTGTAACACACAAGAGGAAAAAACTGAACTCAGACAATTAAAGATTTGTATAACTTTACAGACCAACGTCCTCCCCAGTTAAAAAAAAAAACTCCAAGTCACGCCCCTTTAAAACCCATTAAAAAAACAAAGAAGGAGAGGAAAAAAATTATCAGAACCACAACACAACACAGGAACTAACCCAGAAGATTCCCATTAACCTGTCTTTTAAATTTTAGATATATGTGTCAACCCACACAAACACATATTCTCATCTAGAACAACAAACCTATTCCCCTTCTTTACTTTTACAACACAAAAAGGACCTTCAAATTTAGGACCTAGCTTATAGTTCAACTGATTCCTGACATTTATCTTCACAAAAACCCTATTTCCCACAGCACTTTAACTCTATCCGGCTTTTCATTACTTCTATCTACCATATCCCGCGTTTTCATTTGAAGATTCTTAGCAAGACATGCATATCTCTTTGCCATCGACACAAGCGCCCTAATCAGTATCATCCCCGATGGAATAGGCAAAAAATCAAACGCACCCCGTGCTGGGTAACCAAACAGCGCTTCACTGGGACACATTCCAATGGTATCACTAACCATGGAATTAATACTATACGGCACCTGTGGAATATATCGATCCCAATTCACATCATCCCGCCGCCCCCAGCCCCATGGTCATTCCAAGAACTTCAATAACCTTCCTCTTTACACGTTCACACAGCCCATTAGCTTCTGGTCTATTGGGAATAATAGTAGCTTTCCAAATGCCCATTATATCCGCAAGACAGTTTAACGTCATGTTCACAAATTCTCTCCCATTATTTGTAATCAGCACCTCAGGTACCTCATAATGACAAAAATACCCATTAAGGAATGTGGCTGCCACCTCTTCCGCTTTTTTATGCTTCAACAGAAAAATCTCTACGAACCTAGTTAATTAATCAACAACCACCAACAGGTGCCTATGGCCATAACTAGATTCACTGAAATTGGTTAAAAGATCCATATGGACCCAGGCCCACGGCCTGCTGGGAAAATGAAATGAACCCAATTTACAAGAAATGACCCTCGATGGCTTACACGCATTACAAACTGAACAACCCCTCACAAAGTCTTCCACTCACGTGAACATAGTCTTCCAAAAGAATTGTCCCCATATATTCTGATACGTCTTCTCAATAGCCAAATGCCAGCTGCTAAACCTACAGTGGGCAATATCCAGAACCGTAGACAATGAACTCCTAGGAACAACTATTTGTGTCGTATCACCCTTATCCTCACTATTCCTCAGTCTGTATCTATTCTTCCTAACTAACAAATTACCCTCTAATTCACTCTCTGCGAAAGGAAACTCATAACCCTCCCTAACTAATTTCCCTCTAAGAAATGCCTTTGCATCTGCCAAAATCTCATCCTCATCCTGCTTAGCTTCTACTAAACTAATATCCAAATCTATGCAATCTCCAGATACATAACATATGTGAGTACCATCTGCATCAGAAAAACTTCTACTAAGGGCATCCGCTACCTCATTATGTCTGCCCTCTATATACCTAAGCTTGGCATCAAAATCCCTGATTGTCAGATACCACCTAGCCCTGTTAGGAGAAAGATCCGGCATATTGAAAAGATCCAGCAATGGCTTATAATCCATAAGAACCTCTACTTGATTGCCCAAGACCAACATTTTGAAATGCAATAAACTAGACAATACATCAAAGGCCTCTTTGTTGACTACCGACCGCAACTGTTCATTACTACCCTGTATCTTAAACTTCCTACAGTAAAATGCAATCTGATGGAGTCTTCCATCAAACTTCTGCATAAGGCGTGCCCTTATACCCTCATAACTTGAGTCTGTTACCAGTGTGAAAGGATGCTCCAAATCAGGAAACTTCAACACCGGGGGATTCACTAAGGCATCCTTAATCTTCTGAAAAGCTAATTACTGTCCATCTCTCCATACAAACTGCACATCATCCCTCAGGACATCTGTCAAGGGAGATGCTAGAAAAGAAAAACCCTTCACAAACCTACTGGAAAATCCAGCCATGCCTAAGAATGACTGAATCTGTTTCTTATTCTTGGGTGTGGAATAATTAACAATTACCCTAACTTTATCATTATTCACTTTAACACCCTCCTTAGAAATGACAGGACCCAAATAGACTATCTGCCTCTTCAAAAAATTTACACTTAGCTAACTTAGCTACTAAAAACCTCCCTAAGAACCTCTAAATGTTCCTCTACCAAATCCGTGGCAACTAATGTGTCATCCATGTATAAGAAGACATGTTTCCCCAACAAGCCATGCAAAACTGTATTCATTAGCCTAGTAAATGTCGTAGGACTACCTGATATACCAAACGCCATCTGCGTAAACTCATAATGCCCCATCATCAAAGAGAAAGCCGTGTACTCTCAACTCTCCTCGCTAAGCGGTACTTGCAAATACCCTTGCATCAGATCAATTGGAGAATAAATATTCTTGCCCCCAATCTCAACAAATACATCTGGCAAACACGCTGCCGGGTAGCGATCGGGAATGGTTTTCTCGTTCAACTTCCTAAAGTCCACACAAATCTGTACTGAACCATCCTTCTTAGGCGCTGCCACAACAGGAAGTTAAAAGGCGAGGAACTATGCCTAACAATGCCTTCTTCCTTCCACTTATTAACCTCTTGCTCTACCTGTTCTCTAATCTTAAAAGAAGTCCTATATGAAGGAACAAAAATAGGCTTAGTCTTGGCGTACAACTGAACCTTGTGTTCTAACACATTTGTTAACCCTAACTTATCCCCTTTAAGTGCGACTATGTCCGCAAACTCAGCCAGAACATCTTCCACACCCCCAGCATATTCTTTATAATTCAGCATTGGCTAAATGACCCCTAAAAACCTGCCTCCTAACCTGTAAATCTGCTTCTGAAAAACTACAAAAATCCCCGACATTAGCAACTGAATTATCTTCATCAACCCAGCCAACAAAGTCGATTGCATAAGTACCCTTCTGATAATTGAGAATTGAATCATTACAGTTTAGCAATTCCACCCAAGTATACCCTGAACTTGATACCTTGTTTATAGAACCTATACACACTACCCCCTTCAGCTTTTCACAACACTCATCCACACACACCTGTCTGAATTTATGCACTCCTTTCACTCGAACTTTCACCATAGCAACCATACCAGGACCAAGAACCACATTATCCGACAAAACTCCCTTATAACACTTCTTACCCACTGACACATGTTCAGCATCCTCCCCAAATTCTCCTGTACACCCGATCTATCATCATCATCTACTATACTCACTCATAATTCATCAAATTAATAGAGCGCCTGTATCTATAAAAACCCTTACATTTATCCCATGCACAGACCCTTTTACCACTGGCTTTGCCTCTGAGGGTTCCCCCAGAAGTCCTATATCACAAGAAAAACCCATCTGGTTTCCCTTTGCAACTGATGGGTCTATATACAATGCCCGCCAATCACTAGATCCCCTCGAAAAATCCGCTTGATGAACTTTCTTACCTGTTACCAAAATTCTGAAATGTAGGCCTACCTTTACACTGTCTCAGAGATGGACAAGACCACCAAGGATGACCATAACTCCTACAACCACCACAGTATTTAACACTGTAAAATTTCTGAATGTGTCCCCATAAATTACAGTTAAAACAACGAACCTATGAGGCCTGAGAACTCAATCCAGCCATCGACCTCTGGCTATTCCGAATTTCAACAAAACCCTTCATACTGTGGTTTGAACCTCTGCGCCCTACACAACCATATGCTAACTTAAGGAATCTCTAATCACTATTTCCACTCCTAGCCATTTTTGCAGCTTTCCTCTTTGTAAATAAATCCGTTAACTCACTCTTGGCTGATCACAAGTTCAAAATTTCCCAAGTCCTGTGAAAAGACACCCCTTAAAAAAAACACAAGAAGAAAAAAATTCTTCCTGAAAGAATTCCCATACTGGAAGAAACCCTCAATGTTAATTCCCTTTACTCTCACAATTAGTCCTCAAAAATCAAAAGAAAGTACTAATTAAACCCACAATTAGATCAATACCCCATGGGGAAAAAAAGGGGTGGGCCCAGCGCACAACTTACCGCAAAGTAGGTCAAGATGAACTTCGAGTCTTCAAAGGCAAACAAAAAAAAACAGTCTCTCCTCACGTTAACACTGCACAATGAGCAAATCACACCCAGCCGCATATCGAAGTCCATAGCTATTGTATGTTCCTCTCATAATATACCATTAGAGAGTGCACACGTATCCTCACTCACTTAATAACCCCTCCCCGGAAACATGATAACACCGGTTCAATGTTCGAAGGATCACAACGCTTCCATCAATCTGTCACATGATCAGAAGGCACAAATGGACCCGTCAGATACCTGCTGTATTTAGCTGTGGAAACCTCCAATGTCAACATAAATGCACCTGCACCGGATATGCCTTTCATAGGCCAGCGCATAGTTCGTCAAAAGACTTAATATATATATATATATATATATATATATATATATATATATATATATATATATATATATATATATATATATATATATATATATATATATATATATATATATATATATATATATATATATATATATATATATATATATATATATATATATATATATATATATATATATATATATATTATATATGTGTGTGTGTGTGTGTATAAACACAAATGTCTTTAAAAGAGCAGACAACACCACCTGAAATAGATGCTAACAATAACCTCCCTCCTTGGGAATTCGAATCGTCGACCACTAAAGTAGCAGGTCGACGCTTAGAGCAGGAGTTGCAGAGAGCACGAGGACCGATAGAGATGCCACTGCACACCTGGTATCTTAGAGGCACCATGATCCTATGTTTTTTTTTTTTTGTAATTTCATTTAGTGAATGTAATTTCATTTAGTAAACGTAATTTTTTCTTTAAGAGTATGTACTTTTTTTCATTTTAGTGTTCATCATTGGTAACTTTCTGTTGCTTGTTTTTTGGTGCTTGTGTGTTATTAAAGGAGCAATTATAGTAATGGTGTATTTTATTTTTTCACTCCCGGTTGCAAAGAAAGCAGCTACCTCGATTAATGATTAAACTAAGAAGAAGAAGAGGTATAATTAATTTTTTTTTTAATTTTGGTCTACTTGAGCACTTTTCAGGAACATTTCAAAAACATAATGATGGTCATTTTTTCAGTTATGATATAGTTTTTACGTTGTGAGGTTTATCATAAAGTCTACTGTTCATTTTTAGTTTTGATGGCGGTAAGTTGTCAGTGATTTTGGTCTTTAGAAGTTTTATGAACTACAAGAGTTGGTCGAAGCATATAGCTGCTTTTGTGTGAGATTTTTTCTCTGAGGATCAGCAAATTTGATCAACTTCTCTCTATGAAAGATTTTTTTTTTTGTGTGTGTTTTGTATTTGCTTTTGTTTGTTCACAACCCATTACTTTAACTTTGCCTTATCTGCGTGTTGCGTGACTTTATGGACACTATAATCCACTGTAGAACGTAAACGAAAACACCAGGTCTCATTAACTATTTCATGTGTGCAAAGTCCGACAGCGTTATAGATCATCTACATGTTAAACATTTTTACTCATTGTTTTGCTTGTCTCAAGTGATTGGTGATTGCTCTGCAGAATTTCAAATGGCACGCACGTTAGTACAGTTGGTGGGCAGTAGGCTTTATGACTCAGGAAGATACAGTTGCCAGGTTTCCTTATGACTAACTTGCACTTTCACATTCTCGGACTCACTTCAATCATATATGGCGTACCTATCATTTAGGTAAGATCACACCTCCCTCCAACTAAGACAGTTTCTTCCTGGAACAGTTTTTTTTTTTTTTCTATATACCCAGGTACGCCCAATGAGGGAAGAACTTATGTTTTCCACCTCATCCCTAATTGACCTTTCTAGCTTATCAAGATTAGTTACTCACAGCAGTCATTGTCGCCGTGGTCTAGAATTGGGGAGTGTAGATGCTTCCAGCGCCCCCTTCGTTGTGATTTTTTCTGCTTTCAGAATCCAAAAATTATGCTAGAACAGGACAGGTAACACCATTTTGACTTACTGAATCCAGCTGTGGTTAGTAGATTACCAATTAATTGAAGAGAGGTATTAGAATCTGAGCCTGTTGGGCATTGCTTTCCTGTGAAATGAATTATGTTTACCTCATTCGAGTTCTTTCAGTTGGTTATACTATGAAGACCCTCCAACTATTCATTCATCAAGAATAGGCAAGCTTTTTTTTTTTTTTTTTTTACCAAGAAGGGGTTCCTTTTTCTCAACCTGCGGTGTGAAACTGCTTAATTACCCTTCCTGGTTTGCGATAGTTTACATGGCACAACCTTCTGGTTTTGGCTTATTGACACTTTCAGAATCTGGAATAAGCAACATTGTTTTTCCGATACTCTCAATGTTTCTCTGCGAGTAGAGTTGGCATCTCTGCCATGACAACGTGCATTTTCCCTGGGCTTGGTGATGTCAAAAATCAGGAAAATTTTCTTCCAAGTATTAGACAGCTCTAAATTCGTAGGACATATCAGGAATAGCAAGAATAAACCAGTCATGAAAGGTTTCTTTTCATGAAAACAGCATATTCTGTGAAAGATATATGAAACGCACATGTAAACTATCACAAACCAAGTCAAACAAAAACTTTAAATAAGTAACAAAACTTTACATCTCCATGGCGTTATCATTTATGCCTTTAGAAAAAATTAGTTTAAGTAAAGATAAGTAAGGCTAAAGATTTGTGCTTATATCTAGATCAAAATTGGTTCTGTAATCTAATAAACCGCTATTCTTACCAGATATCATAAATGTTTGACGTATTGTAGGAAATGCATTAATTTTAGATTTGAGAATCTGCGATGATCTATTTATCGTGTGTCATTAGTTCTTCAGCTCTAAGAAATGCAACTGCTTAGCAAGTGAGATTCTATTGTTGAGGAGAAAAATAGAGACGTACACGCACAAAGCTTCTCTCTTAGTCAAGAGAGATGTAACTTCTGCAGCCCCATGTCCGTAATAAATCTGATTAGAGACTTCGCCAGTACAATTCTCTAACAGAATCGAGTTGCCGAAGCATATGCGAGGCTCATGGCCTTCTGATTAAATTATATTTTGTTTTACAGAACAGTTTACATTGCAGAATCGGCGTTGTTTTATTTCTTTAGAAACTTGTAACATTTGCATATGCATGCCATGAGATAAGGAAGTTGTCAAGACTTGACTAATAGTTTACATGTAAAATGAATTTCCCCCATGAGAGAGAGAGAGAGAGAGAGAGAGGATAGTTCAAATGCATGTGCTGATTTAACGTGCTCAAGTTTTCTTCAATTCAGTTATGAAGAGTAAACTTTTTTCCACATTAAAAGTATTCGCTTTCTGAAATTCTTTTAAACTGGAATTGTATATCTTTATTAAATAGAAAACAATTCACACCATAATGCTGGAGATTTTTTATTCTTTTGAGAAACTGTGACGCCAAAAGATACTAATCTATTTTTTAATTATCATTATCTTACTTGCATAGAACTACTAATAACTTATATTCGGTACCTTAATATTTAAAAGATTTAATCACAACATATGAAGAATTTGTGTTGCATCTTTCGTCTCCGGTCGATAAGGCTGCATACTAATTTTCAATACACTGGGCCAGCTTAGAAGTAACCTGAAATGTATATTCAGTCGCATACATGAATAACATGCCCATGTATATTTCGTTCTTATTTACAATCGTTATTCCATATTACGAGGAATATGTTTTCACGTGATACGGAGTTAACCACAAGTTACGAGTGCTAGCAAGTATCTGGAAACAACTTTAATTTGATCAATGATTGAATTTTACATAAAACATAGCAGCTTCCAAGGTTATATATGCCGATGAAGATTTTACAGCTTAGAATTTGCTATTTAAAAGCTAATCTGAAAGCATACTAAAAAAATATCCATTCTTAGAAAGCCACTGAAATGTAATCTCAGAACTGGAAGGATCCCAGGCCCTATATCCAAAGCTGGTGACTCCCAGGAGTAATCTTTTGCCGTTCATAGCGTAGTCGATCATTTGAGGTTGAGTAGTTAATTTTTGGATATTTGTTGCGAGAGATGACCTGTTTTGTCAATTGCATGCAGCTTCACATCAATTTTAATTGGTCTTTTTGAAGGCAAACTTAAAAACAAACATGCAAAACGTGGTTCACTGACTCAGTATCAATTTAGAAGATACTTCGTTTCATAAAGACTATATTTCTTCCTATACGTGAACAAATATATATTTATGTCTGCAAGTTTATATATACTGTATATATATGTGTGTGTATATATATATATATATATATATATATATATATATATATATATATATATATATATATATATATATATATATAGAGAGAGAGAGAGAGAGAGAGAGAGAGAGAGAGAGAGAGAGAGAGAGAGAGAGATCTATATATATATATATATATATATATATATATATATATATATATATATATATATATATATATATATATATATATATATATATATATATATATATATATAATCATATATATATATATATGATAATGTATTAATAAAATATAGAAAATATAATCATGTTTTATAATGATAATGTATTAATAAAATACGTAGAAAACGTAAGTTTTATAAATGCGTAAAATACTTCGTTCCTTATGTTTCATGCGCCAAAGGATTTAGATGTTTAATATATATTAGACAAAAAAAAAGTTTATAAAGGTACAGTCTCCTTCGATAAAAACAGCGAGAAGATTGTTTCTTTCCTACTCGTTGTGTGCAGAGACAGTGAAAGATATTAGCCACTTACTGATTTCTTTTGCAGTTACCCACAACACTGGGAAAGGTATTCCCTGAGAAAAACAGTATTCATGGGATTCAAGGGAAAATTGAACAAAAAATAGAGCAGATTTTTTTATTAAAAATATAAAACACAATAATCCGATACATCACAACTCAGAATGTTACAGCTAATAAAAAGAAAATATTCAAAGGCCTGATAATCATTTCGCAGTTTCATGCACGTGATAAGCATGAATGACAATAAAACACTGATCATAAACAATTAGAAGATGAATATAAACAAACTAAAGGGGTGCATGAAATTATTTTGAATGAAATATAAAAGCGTGAAAATAAATCTGTACATTGCAGCGTTGTCACTTCTAGGTTTACCTTTGTAAGAATATGTGATATTTTTAAAACTAATTTCTAAGAATATTATGATGCCATGTTAATCAGTTGGGTGAAACTTGTCATATAATGGTTTGCTATGCTCCAAAAAAAGAACAATGAATTAGTGTTTGATAAAATTGTAGGTACTACATGCAATAATATATTCATAAATGTATTTATCAACAATTACACGTGTACGTGTGTTAATCACTCGTATCCACACTGATATAGCAGTTCGGTGAGGCTTTTTGTGTTAACAACTCAAGGCCATTACCTGAAAAAAGATTTCATTTAAGGGCATACAGGAACTAATTACTTCTGGTTCAAAGAAATCACGCATAATCCGCTCTGAATCTGACTTGGATATTGTGATTAACCTACATTCGCATGAAGCTGAAACTCAGTTTGCCATCAAATACGATACTAAGCATTTGATCAAATTTGGCTTTCATTCAACGAGCGTCACGATCAGTGACTAAAATCGTCAACCTGTCATTTAGCAGTCTCAAACAGAGGAAAGCCTCCAGCAATCTAACGGGTGTTCATCTTTAATATTCCGCTGAGGAGGGCAGTTCCGTCAGTGCACCTCACGCAGTGCACTGTAGGCATTACTAAAGAGTGTTTGCAACGTCCCTTCGGCCACTAGCCTTTTACTGCCTCCATTCTCGCTTCTTTTCTTCAGTCTTGCTGTCCAGCACCTCTAACTGTTACATCTTAGTGTAACTGTCGGATTTTCTCTCAGTTTCTCCTGTAGATCCTTGAGCTCCTACTCCTTTATTTTTTGGATTTCTTTATCTTGCTGTCCAGACACTCCAACTTTTTCAGCGCTGGCTTCTTCAGCCTAAATTTGATAAATCATACATTCCTGAAATCATTTGCAATATGATTTATTCCTTCGGAAACAGAAAAGTCCACCTTTTAAATGTACTCTTTCAAATTCTGATGTGAGTCAGAGTAATTCGTAAACATGTAAAGAATCATCCTATACCTATCTCAAGGTAATGAGATGCAAGAAGCTGTAGGGCTTCTAATAAATACCTTCAGGTGTTTTACATCATTTACCATTATTGTCCTTCTAAAAACACCGACAACCTTCTTTATGAATAACTTATTCACTGTCTTGATCGCATAGAGGAAAGTAATTACGATATCCCATTTCGACCACAATCGCCAGAAAAAATATTTATTAATAATATATAAAAAAAAAAAAAATATATATATATATATATATATATATATATATATATATATATATATAGTTTACTACATTCCCTTATAGAGCATGTGACACCTATCAGTCTGTACGAAGGAACCACAATGAACAGTGTAAGGAGAGAAAGTTCAGATCTGAACCACAATGATCCAGCTTCCGCATGACCAGAGGCTTAATTTCTGCATAGGATTTCCGAGTCTCACTTGGGTGCTGTTTTATTTCCAGAGGGTGCATGTAAATTTTATTATTTTTTCATCGCTAATTTTTTATTAACATATGAAAAGGTATTACAATGTTATACAGTTTTATTTGATTCATTCTAATATACTTAAATTAGCTTCATATCAATGGTACTCTCTCAAACTAGGATAAGAAAATTTTTTTACATGCCTAATTTTTAAGTCAGCTCTTAAAAAAAGATTTTGTTACAGTCCTTAATACAATATACTGGCCGCGGGCATGAATGTTTACAAGATAATAATGCTTTTTAGGAATCCCATCACTAATCATATTGCTCTCAAAGTAAACTCCTCTAGTCAAATTTAATTCATCAAATACTCTCATTACGCTTGAAGTTAGCTCCAGTTTTTATTTGGGTTATTTGAATTTTGTTTCTATGTAAGCTCCAACAGATTGCGTGTTTTTGTCTCTTAACCTCATCCCTAACATGTACCTCTAGTAAATCATATTACAGTTTCCTGTGTGTGAGTGAAACTACAAAGATCAATTTGCAAAGTCATATGAAACCCTCTCTGTAACAAAACCTTGCGACAGGAAACGTCACTCTCGGGTCACGAATACATTCGTCTGTCCACAACCTTCTTGTTAGATAAATCTAAGGTGATTTCATTAATTATGGTTTTTCTCGTTGCCTTGCAAAGTACATATAGTTATCGGGAAGGAACCTGAAGGTTAGTTACACTTAACGTAATCCACTTAACCTCAAACTTCCCACAGTATAAGATATCAACGGATTTATAGTTTTAATCCTTGACATTTTAAAATTACATCCATACAATAATCTGCACCGGTATTGCCATAATTATTCTTAATTTTAAATGCTTGCACTTCATCATTCCCATCTACATTTGCTATGCAAGCAGTCACAAGCTTAATCACATTCCTTTAATAATATCGACTGGTTATTTTATAGTACTTTTCCTAAAATTTCTGGAACAAATATTTTAATATTATTTTATTATAGACATTGCATCTGCTGACAAAGGATTGATGGTCCTTTTTTAGCGTTAGTAAACTGTAGGTTATCCACAACAAATTCTTCGAGAAAATATCATATCCAACTCACGCCTGTCATAGTAAAACCAAAATGTAACCATATCTGTATTCCAAATGACAACATTTTCTGTTAAATGTGGCAACTTTCAAGTTTAGAATGTAGGGCAATGTCATATGACTTTTATATGCCATCTGACGTCCTGATAGTTAATGTATGACATGAATAAAAACTCTCTTTCAAAGATAATCTAAGAATGTTAGAAAAGGCAGTTATGAGTAAAGGGACGAAAACATTTGTTCACAAACATATGTCGACACAAACTCCCAAATTTAAAGAGGCCCATGACTAGAGTTAGATGAGGTAATTACTCCACATTTTCGAATGCATCAAAGATACCAATCGATATTCGCCAGATCAGCGAAACAACATTGGAGCCTTGTCTGATTCAAAATACGTTACCACAAACTAGAACTGCAAATGTAAAGTAATTCTATGGTTCTTTCTCAACGTAATAGCAAGTTTTGCGGATTTCATTATCCCAAAAATATGTAACGAAGAAGACAAAAATGACTTTTCACTGCTGTTGATAGTATTGTTCTCATTCTTTGTATCCCTTTCGACAGCGAATCCTGGTAATCTTTCTGTCTATCATAAGACGTTGTTGCAGCTGCAGTTCCCTTGAACTCTTTCAAGGCACCATTTTTTTACAGTCAACTCTGTTAACGTGGTGGTGGAATAGTGACTGCTACATTTTACTCTCTCTACTGTTGCATCTTTCAAAGGGTGGGCCTGTCGCCTCTTTCCTCCCTGTTCTTGTTCACTCCGGGCCTTGGCTAAGGGAAGATACTGGGTTATGCGTATCGCTAGCCTTTGACTCCAGAAACTGAACAATTCTTCACTGAAATTAGGCCTTTGTGTTGAAGCAGTACAACAGAGAAGCAGATCGAAATTCTTTCGATTTCTTGTCCTGTGTCTCATCAGATATAACTAAAAATTGGACGGTTTGATTTGTTAGTAATCATGTAAAAGACATGAAATTTTTCCGGTATTGAAATTATGTTGAAACATATCCAAATTAATTTTGTGTGTTATGTTTCAGATTATGCAACAATATAGGGGAAATATACACATAATCACCAAGACTGTCTGAGAATGCACAAGAGTAACAAAATAGGACTGGAGTTCAATTGCAATCGTTTGTTTTATGGAATGGGACAGATGGTGAAGTGGCAACTGTCTGAAGTACACGAGGTATGTAATTAATCATCGTAATTCATAATACGAGATCCAAAATAACTTTTCGTGTCTCTTCATTCTGATATTCTCATGTCTGCCCGCATTCGTGTAGAAAGAAAGTGGTTAGGAAGAAAGAGAACTTCTTTTCACTGTCACTTCGAATAGCCTTTTGTTTCACATATTATTTTCATACTTATGAGAGCTTGTTTTCGTCGTATATTAAGGAACTGGAACCATTTTCCTTCCTATCTGATATTAGGATAGTGGTTTTATGTTTATATTTTTTCTTAAATCCAATTCCTTCGGTAAAAATTTAGTAATGTATTGATATGATAATGGTTTACTAGTATTGTGCAGGACTCGAATAGCAATCAGAGTTCGTCAACATTCCTAGTCAGAGGAGAAACTGAACTCATGAGAGTTTGCCCAATCAGGATTAAACCCACTGAAAGCTCTCAATTATATTCTTATTAGTTCATTAACTGAGATCACATTAGAAATAACTACCGAATTGTCACTAAAGCCTGATCAGCAATCTCTTTCACTTGTTATTGAGGTAATGGTTCAAGACATCAATGCCAGCATTGAGGAGTTCCAGAGTCTGGTTTCTAACACTATAAATCGGAGTGACCTCCGCTATGTCTTTGCAGAGAGGAGACGAAACAACCCTGACGCTTTCCTCACTTTTAACACGGATGATCTCTTCTCCCTGCCGGTGACACATGCTGACTCCTTCAGGAGTTCCTGTGATGACGTTGTCCTCTTTTTCATCAATTCTGAAAAAAAAAATATTATTTTTGCTCCTAAGAGTACTGAGTTGTCCTTAAGCGAATTCAGTTTGTTTAAATGTAGTAGGTCACCAAGTTTGCCCTTTAGGTTTTTTTTTTTTTTTTTTTTTAGTCTGAATGGAAAATAATGGAAGACGACAATTGAAGTTTTAGTTCTTATGGCAACGAAGGCGAAATCTTTTTTGAGAAATTAGACTGGTGGTATTCACAATTTTTTTTTTTTTAGAGAGATCGGCATACTTATTTTGATAAATTGCTATTTCCACAAAGAATTTGAAAATTTTAACCCAATTATACTCAGAATTCTTTGTTAATATTAGTAACGTTCTACAGCTTTGAAGTTGAAATTATGTGAAATCATTTACTAAGCATTAATTTTTGGCCTGGTTGCTCTTGGGGAAAGAAAAGTCAAAGGCAATAACTTTGCTGAATTCACCACTTACCCCATATGTATTGTATCTATGCTTGTGAACGTGAGCTTAGCTATAGGAAGACTCTGATCACAGAAGAGGACGCAGTAGCTCAGAGGGTTGAAAACGTCTGTCTCGTAAGTCCAGTGAACTAATGCATCGGTTGAGGAACTCAGGTCTTCAGTGTGTTCCAGCATATACGAGTAGGACTCCCCGCGACCGAAGGTTCCAGGGTTACTGGCAAATGAGAAGTATTCAGGATGCTTTAACCTGTCATTAATGATAAGGTCTATAAAGGCATAGACTTTAAATGACATGTGATAATTGAAGCAGAAATATTGCAGCTGAACAGCCAAAAGAAGAGAAAGTAATAAATAGGATAGAAGAAGAAGAAGAAGAAGAAGAAGAAGAAGAAGAAGAAGAAGAAGAAGAAGAAGAAGAAGAGAAGAAGATAGTAAAGCAATGAAGAACAAACCTGGATTAGAAGACATATTCTATGAAAAGAGTATGATATACAGTAACTCAGTCAGTGATTAAGGAGAGTTTAAGTGACTTGCATTAAATATTATGACGTGGATTATATTCGTTAATGTAAACTACCTTTAAACTTGGAAATTAATATGATCTTCAGTCTCTAGGACGTCCACTATTGGAAGACTTTTACCAGAGGATTCGTAGCCTCACTGTGAAACAACTTCCACATATAATAGTTTTGATTCATTAGTTACTCTTCATCAAAGCATACGCGCAAGTTTTTACAGCTCCTACAGACTTCTGCGTATGCAGCACACGCTTCATTTAAAGTATAGGAAAAACAGGCTTGGAAACTTGACGAACAGAGAACTTACTCTGGAGTCAGATCGAAGTCTCTGATATTTCCTTCTTCGGTAAAGAATGACACCTTGAGTCTCCCGCGCAGACGCCCTCCTATTTTGTCCGGGTCTCCGAGGTTAATTTTGAGTTGGTAATGATATACTGTGTGTGGAAACGTTTGCGTTATTTAATGTCTCAAGTTATTTCGAACAGGAAAGATTCCAAGCCTAGAGACATCTGCAAGCAACTATCATGATTTACAGCAATGGGCAAAGGATATTAGGTGGTTATTTCCTTCAACATTTTCTAGTTCTGTCAATACTGTAGCGTCCTTTATAAGTTTAAGCTTCAATATCATGATGTTTCACATTATTTCGCGCTGCTTAAACACAAAAATAGCAAATGAAAATTCAACCTCTATATGCTCTTAATGTATTCTATGTCATTTAAATGCAAGGGAAGCTACGTATTTTGCTTAAAAAAAGATTAAATTTTCTTTGTAGGTTCATGGCAACCCTTCCAAAAGAAATACATCTATTGCAAAAAGATCTGTTGCAAAAAGATTATCATCAATAACAAGATGCGCTACGGATGCAACAATTATTAGAAATACTGACCACAATAGTCTGGTCCAGAAGTAGTCGAAAGGTAGAACGAGGTGTATGAATGGTTTTCAGCACCCGTCCAAGTGTCCGCGTGATAGCCCATGCGCGCGCAACGAGTGCCGTCTTCACCACACGTCAGACAGTTGCCCTACGGGATGTTGAAAAGGTAAAAGTTTATAGTAATCTTAATTGGATTTCATAAATTAGCCAGATTAAACTTAAGGCATTTATATATATCTCACTGGAGAAGGGCTCTAAAAGGGGTCTTTTAAAGCTATCAAGTCCAAGGGTGCGTATGGAAAAAAGCGGAACAATTACATTAAGATATTGCTGATAAGAATTACACTGGAATGCCATGTAGGGGCATTTGGACCGAATCGAATCCGTGAAGAGTTTGGGAGCTCTGTTGTGGTTGCAGGCCACGATTTCCTTCTGAGCTGAATCTAAACCTGGGGAGAAAGAAAAAAAGTGCTTTCAACAGGACAACCTATTACAGGACAATCTGTTACGAATGTGGCTTCTTGCAAATCAGAAAAAATTAAAATAAGAGTTTTCACTTTTCTGTCTGAATTAGTAACTCACTGAGCCAAATAGTGAAGAAAAAATGCAAAACCGAAGAATTTGCTGTTTGATAAAACCATTTTTTTAAATGCTGCAATATCATTTGTTGAAGTTCATATTTCTTGGAAAGATTATAATTGGCATCATTTTCGGTGTAAAATAATAGATCTTAACAGGCATAGAATATTTCCAGGTAATTCAGGTATTTATTTCAATTCATATTCACCCTTTAAATCTATATATTTCTGTGTATATATAAACTGATCAAGCTGTGCAATAATAGGTAATGGTGTGGAATTGATTCTTGTGAAAATTCTGTTGACATTTGCTGGAAATAAAATTAACGTAAATGAAAAGGTATTTTCTGTATTTCTATATAAATCTTTTCTGATGACATTGAGAAGACATTCTGATGAGCAGAGAGTAGCTATAAACTAATAAATTTTAATTTGATTGGAATGAAGGCAGTGCACAGGCATCATTCCATACTGATAGGTTACAATCATTTGAATTGTCCCAAAGCAGGATTCACGAGATTTAACTATTGCTGCTGACATAAGAATCCACAGAACTATACCTCCTCTCCAGTTTCCAAATCCATGTGAGAATTTTGTGTGCGTTTTTTTTTTTTTTCATTGAATACATAGTAAAGTCAGTTTGGCAAATGATTGAATGATGGTCTTTAGTATTGCTTCAATTTTGTTTCAACGCATATATGACACTATAATGACAGAAACTTATACATCGGCATTCCGTGTGATTTTCTCCCCTTCATGTAGCAAAAGCCAGTAAAACATGTCATAAACTCACGTTGGCAAATTATAGCATATATATCGCAAACAAGTTTAAAACAAGTCAACGACCTTCGGTGGCAACAGATCTTTGACCAACTGGATAATCGTATGAAGCACTGGTTAGGACTACCAATAAGTCGCTGACCTGTATTCACAACGTTACCGACTTATGCTTATGACATGTTTTGCTGTCGTATGGACGCACCCTCAGAAGTATTGCGTTATTAATCACACTTTTCATTCCCAGTGACATAATCACTGTGATGCAGAAGCATATTTCCGTCAGTTTCCATTTAACTATGAGGTGGCTTTCCCACATAAAGACTAGAGTTGTTAGCGTATATGCAAAAGTGTCAAAATACTTCCTCACATCAACCTACAGTAGGTGTATACAATGAGATAAGCATTTGAAAACAGAATCATTGCAGGTGTATATGTATTTTGCAACCCCGTGTATTTTGCAGGTTAGTACTATTTCCATTTAGATTTTTTATCAAAATTCGTAATAAGGAGAAGGAAATTATTATAAGGATGATAAATGTACTGCTGACTATTTCAGCCACACAGCGTTTCCTGCAGAAAACTTACCTTCAAACAGATCTAAGCCGTCCGTAAGGGCTGTGAAAGGAACGTGATAGAGTGAATTGCAACCGGGCTGTTTTCGTCCGTCGTTGGGATAAAAATCGATATGGCCTATGGGTTGCCATAGCCCGAGTCCAATGGCTATTAGCATAAAAAAAGAAGCATTGATTAGTAATATAAAGACTAATTCATATAAGCATGGTTCTATACAGTATGTCTCTTCAGTAGTCAATTTTCGTCTAAGAATCATAAGCTTTAATGTTCAAAGTTTATTTATAATCACTCAAGTTCGATACACCAATGGGATTTTTAAGCACCATGATACATACTTTGAGCAATGAATATGATGGATTCAACATCAGTGTGAATCACATCAACAAACTTTGCGTCTGTAGGGTCCAAACGAACTACTGGTGGCATATACTGGAAGAATGGCTCGGCTGGATCCAGTCCCGTAATTCTTCCAAGTGCCGAGATCCTCTCACCAGCATATCCTGCAGTGAAAGCATGAGCGAGGGTCTTCGTATTTTTACATTTCACATAAGTTTTTGGTATATTGATAAAATATAAAGGTATTATTTCATGTAATATTGAATTATTGTCATTTACAATTCATCTATATTAACGTGAATTCTTTGCTGCGTTCTTATAATAGATAGAAGGAAACAGGACCTCATATCATCCACACAGATTAAACAACTACGAGGAGTCATTTCGCCCATCATTGTACTCCAGCAATGAAAAATAATCTACCTGTAAGAAGTTGAATCATTTTTTGCTGCGCTACGGAGCAATTTTCGATCTCATGAGTATCATATGGTAAAGAAAGAATGAATATTAGCCATACCAAATATTAATTTCGGTTAATAACCAAATGCAAAGATGAGGAGAGAATAACTTATCATTCTAATGTACTTGACAACAGATTCTGCTTTATAGAACTCGTTCGTTGGAGTAAGAAGCTATGATTTATTAAGGAATGGAAAAATAAAATTCTTTATGCAAACCATTTATCAAAAAGTGAAATTCAGTATGAAGATGACCTCATGTTCACCTCTACTGTCCACCTGAAATAGAACGTTCCTTGCAAGGGTTTAAAATATCTATTATGAAAATGGAATTTGTTATTTCAGTGAATTCCCAGATGAACTTATTGATCGCGTTTCTCCTTACCAGCAGTATGGGCGCCCAGGGAGTGTCCGATGATGTGCACATCCTTGGGCTGAAGTCCAGCCTTGTCTTTGAGCCAGTTGACAAGGTGAGCCACTTCTAGACCCACCACACGAATGTTTGCAGTTGCTTGTGCGTAGAGAGCTCGGGAACCCCCAGACCAGTCTACCATGAAGACGTTAAGATCATCGTGTAGAAGTAATGCCCGCATCATGTCCTGTTTAGTAAGTTTTACCTTTTAGGAATGAATCGGTGTCCGTTTTTCTATTCACATTCGTTGTTCATAAGTTCTTGCTGAATTAAATGTTGACCTAAATATCAGTGGTATATGGTTGCATACAATGTCTACCTTTTTTTTTTAATCTGGCACAATTATATTTATTTTTAACGTAATTTAGTACCTTCTCATAAACCTCTGGCAACATTAAACATTATGCAGGCTGTCCCAGTTAACAACGGCAATTTTTGCATTCTATTTTTGATTAAGAGAACAAATAAAACTCTTTCATGTGAATGATAAAATATACCTTAAGATGCTAAAACCGAGTCATCCTTACTAGCATCCAGGTAACGCCGTTGCTATCCAGAAATCCATGAATGAGGATCTTGGTTTTTCTTGCCGAGCTGAATGTCGTGTTGAGGACTTTCGTGACGTCCAGAGCTTCGATCACTGTTCCTTTCGTGTTTTCTCGCGTGACCAGGGTGAAGAGCGTGTTGATTTCTTCCCGGCTGTTGGGTGGAAGATTTATGGGTCTATGGATTGGATGGAAGAATTCAATGTCGTTGTAAATGCAACCGATCTCACCGAAACAGACTTCAGTGCTTCCGCTCTCGCCTTCCCCTGGATGTAGAGTATGGGAACTGGGATCAGTTTACATTATTCTAGGTGTAATCTTTGTTATTTAAAGTGGTATCGTAAAAACTTCGTTATATTTCTTTTTCAACTGGTTAGTTCTCTGCAGAGTTCATTATATTGTTCAAATAAAGTAAGCGTGCTTTCCATAATTTTTTTTTGCATGAAATTTAACGCACATTTCTATTCAAGGCTTTATTACAGATACTTATCTGTGGAAATTAGAAATTTATAAGGGGTAGATTCCGACAAAACTCTACACCTGCATTTCGAATCCCGGCTTTATGAATAATAGTGTATAACTGATGATTGGTCTACATTAATGTCTCAGGGACAAGACACTAACAGAAAACTAACATGAGCAGACATGGGGAAATATGTCTGCAAGTTACAAAAAAGGAATATCTAGTCATTGATAGCATTAGTCTTTGTCTAATACTTTTCATTCCACAATCTATATCAGAAATTTGACTGTTCATAGATTCTTATTTTCTTTGTCACATCAATAATTGTATTCATATCTTGATTCCCAAGTAACCGGCCATCATATTTCGTCATTGATGCAAAGCCAAAGGGAGAAAGAGGATTCACAGGTGCAGTCAGGAAAAGAAAGTGAAATCGACGAGTCAGGGATTGACAGGTCAGAAGGTCTCGGCAAACGAGGCAAGTCTATCTATTTTATAAAAACAAAGGTGTGGCTAAAAATGGGAAGAAGCCACACAAAAGTAAGAAGCGTACCGATCTTCGATTTCAAGAAATGATCAAAATCGAGTTATTGACAGTTTTGGACTTTTTGGTGTCTCAGTAAACATATCCTGAGGTGTTATTGCTCAAAAAAAATTAGATTGGTTAATTGACAATTTTGTTAATCGCATTTATCCCCACCCACCCCACCCCCACCCCCAAAACCCGTGAGCGACAAATTGTCGCAAAACTTGAAAAATATTTTCTAATCACGTTCTGCTCGAAATTATGGATATACGTGCGTTACCCGCTAAAATAATTAGTGATAGCATCGAAGAAAACGGGAGATCAGAGTAACTCGTTCAAAATTCGCGTCCCTCTCGGCACTTGTCAAAATGGCACCACACATGTAATGCTCTAAACAATTTACCTATAATGTTTTGTATTCCTTGACTTATTTGTAAAACTTTGCATTTCTTTAATTATTTGAGGTAAAAGAACCACGATGCGTAAATCAACACCCTACATACAGATACAAAGACATATGCAAATGAATAGCAATCTTCCTCGTCACCATTCACGTATATGAAATTTGTTATCGTAAGTGAAACAATCTGTATTTTTTTGTACAAATGGAAAAATAGAATTAATATAATGTTTTATTTTTTCACGATATTTTCACGGGGTGTCCATTCACGAATGAAAAAAATATGTAAGTACATGGCAACATTTCCTTTGGGTGCGTCACGTAGTGCCACAGTGTAGGCTACTTCGTGAGTCATGCCATGCCCGGATTTTTAGTGAGTTTCTGAGTACAGTTTTTATTTCATAATAGGAGCAAAGAAGAGGTGTATTATAAGATAACTATATAAAAACTATATGCACTATGAGAACTGAAAAGACAAAAGAAATTGGAACAAAAGTGAAGTTTCCAATGGAAAAATGTCACGGATGTCAATCACCTAAGAGGAACCAAGCAGGAAGCACGTTTATTTTCATCTGATTATGTTTTAAATTTCAGAGGATGTTTCTTATATGGATAAATACTTTTTTTCTGCAAAAATCAGCTTTCCAACTATCATAGTTTCATAGTTATTACAAAATAAGCATTTTTTCGCCATTTTCTCAAAACTTACTTTTTTTAGAACATAAAGTGTATCCCGAAGAAGAATGAACCAAATTCAATTAAACTTGCAGCATTTATTATAACTATATATCTTTAATTTGACGTAAGGAAAAATGTTTTTGCTGTGCAACTATTTTTTGTACATTATTTATGAAAAATTACATCAGTATTTTTTTAAATATAAAATCTATAAACTTCGAGGTCTAATTTTATGATGTCTTTACGAATGTATTTTTTTATTAGTTGTTTAATAAATGGTAAAAATTTGATGCAAATGCTTTCAATCATAAGGTAGCAATGATCACCGATTTATAACGGGGTCTCATGGCACCGACGCCCCACTAAACATACGGCATAAAATAATTCCATAACTATGCAAATCAATAAATCTAAATTTTGGTATTTTTACGTTTTTAGGAAAATGATGCCGTCATCATTAATGAAACCAAATTGGTGAAAAAGAGATGAACGGGTCAAAAGCATAGGTTCTATGAATGAACACTGTTTCAGATGCATCTCTGTCAGGTAAAAATGCCTTTAAAATCATGATGGCTCTATATCATAGCTCGCGTTTGATTTGCATTTAAATTGTCTCTATCGTCAAACTAGTATGAGAAGAACAATATGCAATGAATACACATACTACAGTACTCAGAAAGAGTACCATGCAACTGTCGCCGACATTTCTGTTTTATAACCAAGCAGTTACGTTTACCTAACCTTGCCATAAAATTGAAGAGAATGGAACGCAACAGAGAGAACGGATATAGGGGTGGCTGCGTCAAGATGAAAAAGTTCTGACCCGCTAGTACAACATTCTATTGAACTTATTTAATTGAACTAGAAAAATAAGTAAATCTTACATTAGTAAGCGTGACGAATAAAAAAAGAAAATCGACGTACATGAAGGGCATCCTTCTGATAACCTCTCTCTCTCTCTCTCTCTCTCTCTCTCTCTCTCTCTCTCTCTCTCTCTCTCTCTGTCAGTTCACGCCCATGTGTGTGTGTGAATATGTAGTATGGTATTCAGGGCTGCCACATGCCTATTACAGGTATGTAAAGGACATGTGGTTTTCGGTATAGTATCATGTCATCTAGATAAAAGATCAACGAAGAGGTATGAAGTAAACATATTGTGGGAATGTTCAGCTGAACGCTTGGATTGGAAAAAAACCTAGAAGCTTCTCTCTCTCTCTCTCTCTCTCTCTCTCTCTCTCTCTCTCTCTCTCTCTCTCTCTCTCTCTCTCTCTCTCTCTTAATTAAGACGTTCCCAAGGTTTTCACTAATTAATTCTCGAACAACTCGCCTGAGAGGAAGTTAAGAAAATAATTATTACTTTCATCACGTGTATTGCGTCAGCTAATTTACATTCGTAAAATACAGACATCCATTTTTTCAAGATTAAATGGAATGTATTCGGGTATTATTATTATTATTATTATTATTATTATTATTATTATTATTATTATTATTATTATTATTATTATTATTATTATTATTATTATTATTTTATATTCTTAGCATGGTAGCTTTCGTATATAAACGTAAATAAAAAAATAAAAAAATAGAGAAGTACTTTGACATACGGGTAAGACCGATAAGGAAGAACGAAATCAAGTGCAGATAACTAAGTACTTGCACAGAATTTGAGAAACACCAAAAAGCTCGGAATATTCTTCTTGCATAATTTCAACATTTGTTATTAGAGCAAATCTTCTTCTTCTGAAAATATAAGATGGATAGATCCATTATGGGCAAGACTTTTTGTTTTTGCTTGAAAGAGGAGGACATTATTCGTAAGAGTCCTTTAAACAAAAACTTACTTTGCAGATACCCATCAATCATGCTCTGAAATAACCATCGATAAGAGCTTTGGGTTATTACAGATTCTCAATGTTATGTAGTTACTAGTTAAATTTAAAATATACTTCTCATCCTAGATTAGAAGTTTTAAAGCAAAGCCTTTGTATAATAATTTTAGTTTTTTAGGTATAAATCAAATCTCTCTGACTGCGATTTTGTCTCCAAATACATTGTAGCACTGTCATTCCAAGGGAGACTTTTAGTCTCTGTTTTCATTAAACATTTAAATACAAATAATGGACAGTGTTCCATCCATATTTTGCCTCAATAAGAACACCACCACTGTACCAATTTTAACCAAATATTCGATGAAAATATGATGGCCCCTACCAAGCTCAAGAAGAAGAGGAATGGATTCTGCGCCAGTGAGATTTTTAAAATTTATTTTTGTCGAAGTTCTGCTTTTCTTTGCTAAGCTATACTACCAAAGCTTCGTGAGGAAAAGAATCTAAAGGGGAAATTGCAGGGATGACAGAATCCCACAATGTGTCATGTTGCGATGAATTAACATGCTTCTATTCATTCATTCATTCATTATCTACCTTTCCACATAGTCAGTGAAAGTATTGCTTCAAGTACCTATAATTAGAACATTTCATTATTTCCCCATACTTTATACAAGATAAAGCAAACAGTTTAGGACTGTAATTGCAATAATCACAATGCCCACTTAACTTCTCGAATTCATCCCACTTTTTGGATACACTTTAGCCAGGTCGGCAACGTGACCTCGTTCTGGTCCTGTGGATGCGGCCTCGAATCCTGCTACGTACATCAGAATGACACCATATTACACATGTTCTTGTTTTTGAACCACAGGTTATGTAGCAATAATCGTATCCAAAAAGTGTGAAGATTTCGAGAAGTTAAGAGGCCATTATGGTTGTTATAACAATGGCATACGTATCTGGTAAAAAGTGACAAGTAGATTCGAAATATGTTTAGGACTTATCTATCATCTACTTACTGTCACCGATCTCTGGCTGAAAGTGATTGAGTATGGGCCTGTACATGGGATCCACCGATGCCCTGAAGACGTTTCCTATGACGGGGAAATTCCGGAGGCTGGACACCATCCCCTTCAGGAGTCCTTGTTCACTCTCCTGCGCTACCGTCGCTACGACCACAAGGAGGAGCAAGCGCCAAAAACTTTTCATTTTGCTCTTTGGTTCTCCTCCTCCTTCTCCTCCTCCAGGATTTCTGCCTCGTTCCTCTTCTTCTCCTTAACCTGAGAAAGAAAGAGAACACTAATGCCATGCTGTTTCCAATACGCCTTTTCATTCATTAGTAGGAAAGGCTGAAGTGTACTCATTTATCTTCTTGATAAAGATTCTCATTGGAGTTTTCTCCTTTACTTATAATAAAGAATTTTCATTGAAGTTTTTCTCATTCATTTCATGACAGGATTTTCATGCTTTCTTGTGTGTCGTGAAATGTATGTCATTTACTTATAACGAAAAATTGTTTATGCTTGTTTGCATATATTATATATCATATGAAACTAACTGTTTGATTAGCGAAGATTCTCAAGGATTCTGCTGGAAAAAGTCATTAAATAGATTACCAGAACACGAACAAACGAATAAAAGAGAAATGACGAAAAAATTGTAGTAGATATGGATTTAATTTTATAATAAATAGTGATGTATGGATAAGACCATAATTATGTTCTTAAAATAATTTGAAATATATAAACCAGGTGTATTTTATTACTAGTGGATAAATAAATGAATAAATGATATCTCAAGAAAAAATAATTCAAATAAATAAAAGATGCCCATGACCATCAATTAAAACTGAAGATTGTGAAAGGCCTGAATCCAGAGGTAATGAGCCAGCCCAGGCTTTGAGAAATTATGACATAATAACCACCCGGCCTACGCCAGGTAAAAGTGACACCTGAGATAACCCAGCAGCCTCAAATACAGCAGCGCAGGTGCCCCAATCACAGTAATAAATACCTACCTCCAGACTAGACTTTTACCATAAGGATTCGTCGAAAACTTGATGAATCCCCACGTGTGAAAGTGTAGGCTGGAGGTAACTTTGTTCATTACTGCGTTGCAACAGGTGAATAAAGAACAGATATTTTCATTTGGATAAGGAAGAGTTTGATAAGGAGGAAGCGAGAGAAGGATGCCAAGAGAAGATTAAGGAAGAATGAGCCAACATAAAAATACAAAGGATACAGAAGTATTTTAGACTGAAGAATTTTGAAAAGTTCAAGTCTAGTGTCGTGCAGTGACTGAACACATTTCAGTATAGACTTAGTGAAATGAAATGAAACGGAAGAGTAAGACAGAAAAAGTTAGAGTTATGAAGTATTTGGGAAAACTAGGACAAAGATTGTGAGATGAAAAAGGTCGATAGACAACTGGTCTTACATTAAGAGACGCAAATGGAAATAATTTTACTTGAATCTGGAAACCTGAAAAAAACCAGAGAAGGTTTATCTTATACAATGTCCAAAGTATATTTTTTTGGAACTTAGAAGTCTTTTATAGAAAATTTGGTCTGTGAACTGTCAGTTCTACATGAAGTACAGTTACCAGGGAAACCAAAAACAGATATTACGAAGATATTTACCCACATCACTACCTGAAACTGTTTGGTCATATCCCCTTTTGCCACAAAAGCGCAAGATAAACCCGACCGGAACATCATTTGTATTCCTTTAATTTAAACTTATATATACATACATATATATATATATATATATATATATATATATATATATATATATATATATATATATATATATATATATATATATATATATATATATATATATATAATACATATATATATATATATATATATATATATATATATATATATATATATATATATATATATATATATGTATATAAATATATTATATATATATATACCTGGTGTTTTGAAATTAGAGTACCCCTCCACAGAACAAATGGAAAGTTATGAAGTTTTCTGCTATAGCCTATCTCCAAGTACATTATTTTAAGTTTCTATTAAGCTATTTTTCATTTTACATTTCTTGTATTTTCAGACTGAGAGACAGAGTTAGATACAGCCATGGCTAACAACTCGGAGGAAATCTGATGGATTGACCGAATCCAGGCTATAACCTTCAGAGAGGCCAGGGATGCTGGAGCATCCTTCATTTCACGCTCCTGGGTAGCTAAATACATTGGAAGAGATGAGTCCTTTCTTAAAAGACACTGCAACAAAAATCCATATGACTGTCATCGCAAAAAGAGTGAGAATCTTGAAAGGCCTGAAGTCCTTTCTCAGGAGTCAAAAGACATCATAGCTGAGGCAGTGGATAGACCAAGAAAGTCTTTATGTAAATTGGCGCTTGAACTAGAAACAAAAAGGGGAAAGAAGAGAAGTTATAGTGCTGTATATCGTGAGTTGAAAAAATCTGGTATCAAACCATTTCATGTTATCAGCAAGCCCAGCATCACTCATCAACAGAGAGAAGACCATGCATGGTTTTGTGGTTCATTTCTTGAAGACTGGGATGAAGCTGACTTTTTCCATGTTGCCTCATCAGATGAATTCTTCATTTACACAGCCAGGAAGCCAAATCATAAAAATGACACCATTTGGGCTGCAAAGTTGGATGATTTCAGAGATGACCATGCGCTATCATCAAGTTGTGAAATTTCCTGAATGTTTGGGAATTTTTCTCAGTTTCACAGCCAAATGGTTAATATGGATCATCAAAGAAAAAGGAGTCAAGGAATGGCAAATGCTTCAGAGAAATATATATATATATATATATATATATATATATATATATATATATATATATATATATATATATATATATATATATATATATATATATATATATATATATATATATATATATATATATATATATAATATATATATATATATATATATATATATATATATATATATATATATATATATATATATATATATATATATATATATATATATATATATATATATATATATATGTGTGTGTGTGTGTGTGTGTGTGTATGTGTGTAGATATATATATATATATATATATATATATATATATATATATATATATATATATATATATATATATATATATATATATATATATATATATATATATATATATATATATATATATATATACGTGGGTTTATGTGTGATATATACACACAGCGTTTATGTGAGTGTCAGTGCGGTTTGCCACAACCAGAGCGGAAACCTATCGAATTTAGGTATAACGTAATCAGGAACTACACTGCAACGTTTCACTGAGATTACTTATGAACTGCAGCCACCAGAAAAATATAATTTTGTAGATAGCGTAATCTTGACTATTTTCCATGAATAGATACTTAAAATTAAAGCCAGATAAAAACAGTCAGCATAACGCAGGTATGCATGATGTAGATTCTACTCTTACTGAACTGAAAAGCATTTTACTTCATGATAATACAATACATAAAAGGGAAAACATAATAATTACAGCAATAAAAAATGTAATTGTTGATTAAGCAACGTGAGGTGCAGAAAGATGTGATTTTGTCCGGGTTGGAAAACGTTATCGCACCTCATGCTGCCCCCTTCCCCAACCTTTACTATGTCTAGGTTTTCAGACTGCTGAGGCTTTGTTCCTGAACGGAATAATGTCATTTTAATATACTAACTAATTTATTTCAAAATGGAAAGAGTCTAATTGGATCCCTGTAAGGAAATGTATCCTAAATTCAATTCAGTCCCATTGAAGTATAAGGCAATATGTGCAAGTGGGAAAACACTGTAAAAAGGAATGCTAGCCAGATTTTTTCTAATCTTACAGTTTCACTTCCGGATAATTATTGTAATGATATGTTTAGACTACCACTGGACTAGTTAGAATGTAAATGAACTATTTTAGAATCCGACTCACAACAAAAATAACTCAGTATCATACGAGAAAATCGTAGCAAACAAAAATTTCCTGAATGAATTATTCACTAGTATTGAAATGTTCCCTAATTTCACATACACAGCACTCAGGTTAAAGATATTGTGAAAAGTAATCTACCAAAATAAGCTCTCTCTCTCTCTCTCTCTCTCTCTCTCTCTCTCTCTCTCTCTCTCTCTCTCTCTCTTGCACAATAAAATCTTTGCACAGCCAATCAAATTAGTATTGCAGGTGCTAGATTTCAGCAACAATAAGAGAGAGAGAGAGAGAGAGAGAGAGAGAGAGAGAGAGAGAGAGAGAGAGAGAGAGAGAGGACGAATGAGTGCGAGAAAATGATTTTATCCATAAAAGAACAGGAAAGAGGAACGGGTGAATGGTGGGTGTGGTGAGATTTAACGGAAATGTAAAAAAAGAAATAAAAAGCATATTACGACATGTGATGTCTGAGTGAACATGTAACTCAATAGGAATCATTGTGGCGTCATCGGCGGTGAAAATGATTGAATGACAAAGCAGTTCTGACTAGCAGCTGTCATGTTATTTGTCTAAACCTCTCATACATTCTGCTTCCCGCATATTATACCATATATAAGGGAGCTTATTTTTTCCATATTATGTACAGTAGGTGCTAAGCCTATTGCCCTTCTTGCTAAAGGGAGTTTGCAGTGTCTCCTCATTGCTAAAAGAATGTTTGCAGTGTCCTTGCATTTCTTAAAGATGGTTCCAGGGTCATTGTATTATTAAAACAATGTTTTCAGCGTCCTTTCATTGCTAAAAAAATGTTTGCAGCATTCCTACATTACTAAAGGATGTTTCCAACGTCCTTTCGTTATTAAAAGGATGTTGGCAGCGTCCCTTTATTGCTCAATGGATGTCTGTAGCGTCCCTGCTTTGCTAAAAGAATGTTTGCAGCGTCACTACATTACTAAAAGGATGTTTGCAGCATTCCTTCATTGTTAAAAGGATATTTGCAGTGTCCCAGCATTGATAAAAATAATATTTGCAGCGTCCTTTCATTGCTAAAAGGATGCTTACAGCATCCCATCACTGATAGTAGGATGTTTGCAACATCTCTTCGTTACTAAAAGGATATTTGTAGCATCCGTTCATTGTTGAAAGGGAGTTTGCAGTGTCCTGTCGTTACCATAAAGGTGTTTTAGCATCCCCTCATTGTTAAAAGAAAATTTGCAGCTTCCCTCCATTGTTAAAAGGATGTTTACAGCATCTCTTCATTGCTAAAAAGATGATTGCAGCGTCCCTTCATTGTTAAAAGGATATTTGCAACGTCCCTTCATTGTTAAAAGGATGTTTGCTCTTTCTCTACATTGCTAAAAAGATGTTTGGAGCATCCCTTCATAGCTAAAAGGATATTTGCAGCGTCCCTTCATTGTTGAAAGGATATTTGCAGCGTCCCTTCATTGTTAATGGGATGTTTGCAGCATCTCTTCATTGCTAAAAAGATGTTTGCAGCATCCCTTCATAACTAAAAGGATATTTACAGCGTCCCTCCATTGTTGAAAGAATATTTGCAGTGTCCCCTCATTGTTAAAAGGATGTTTGCAGCATCTCTTCACTGCTACAAAGGATATTTGCAGTGCCCCTTCATTGCTAAAAGGATGCTTGTAGCATCCCTTCAGTGTTAAAAAGATGTTTGCAGCATCTATTCATTGCTAAAAGGTTGTTTGCAGAGTCCCTTCATTGCTAAAAAGATGTTTACAGCATCCCTTCATTGTTAAAAGGGAGTTTGCAGCATTTCTTCATTGATAAAAGGATATTTCCAGCTTACCTTCATTGCTGAAAGGGTGTTTGCAACGTACCTTCATTGTTAAAAAGATGTTTGCAGTATCTCTTCATTGTTAAAAGGTTGTTTTCAGCGTCCCTTCATTGTTAAAAGGATGTTTGCACCATCTTTCATTGCCAGAAGGATATTTGCAACGTACTTTCATTGCTAAAAGATTGTTTGCAGAGTCCCTTCGTTGCCAAAAGGGTGGTTAAAGTGTCCTTCATTGTTAAAAGGATATTTGCACCATCCTCTTATTGTTAAAAGGATATCTGCATCATCCTTTCATCGCTAAATGGATGGTTGCAGCATCCTTTGGTAGCGTTCCCTCATTGCTAAAAGGATGTTTTCAGCGTCTTTTCTTTGATAAAAGGGTGTTTGCATCTTCTCTTCATGGCTAAAAGGATCTCTACAGTGGCCTTCCACAGCTAGAAGGATGTTTGCACAGTTTCTTCATTGTTACAAGGATGTGTGCAGCTTCCATTCATTGCTAAAAGGTTGTTTGCAGAGTCCTTTAATTATCAAAAGGATGTTTATAGTGTCCCTCCTTCGCTAAAAGAATGTTTGTAGTGTCCCTTCATTTTTAAAAGAATGTTTGCAGTGTCCCTTCATTTTTAAAAGAATGTTTGCAGTGTCCGAGTATTGCTAAAATAACTTTGCACCATCGTCCCTTCATTATTTATAGGATTTTGCAGCGTCCTTTTAATGCAAAAAGGATGTTTGCAGCATCCCTTCATTGCTAAAAGGATGTTGGCAGCATTCCTTCATTGCTAAAAGGATGCTTGCAGCATCCCTTCGTTGCTAAAAGGATGTTTGCAGCGTCCCTTCATTGCTTAAAGGATGTTTGCAGCATCCCTTTATTGCTAAAAGGGTGCTTCCAGTACCCCTTCATTGCTGAAAAGAAGTTTGCAACATCCCTTCATTGCTAAAAGGAAGTCTGTGGCGTCCTTTTATTGTTAAAAGGATGTTTTCAGCATCTCTTCATTCATAAAAGGATGTCCGCAGCGTCCTTTCTTCATTAAAAGGATCTCTGCAGCGTCCCCTCATTGCTAAAAGGATGTAAGCAGCATTCGTTCTTTGCTAAAATGATGTTTGCATCATCCCTTCATTGCTATAGGGATGTTTAAATGTCCCTTCTTCTCCAAATGGATGTTTGCAGTGCCGTCCCTTTATTATTAAGAGGATGTTCACAGCATCGTCCCTTTATCATTATTAAAAGGATGTTTATCGTGTCCCTGCTTTGCTAAGAGGGTGTTTGCAACTTCCTTTCATTGCTAAAAGGGTGTTTGTAACATCCCTTCATTGCTAAGTGGATGTTTGCACCATCCCTGAAATGTTTAAAGAAATTTTACAGCCCCTTCCCTTCTTCATTAAAAAGATATTTGCAGAGTCCTTTCATTGCAAAAAAGATGTTTGCATCATCCTTCATTGCTAAAAGGATGTCTCTTCATTGCTAGAATGGTGTTTGCAGCATCCCTTCATTGTCAGAAGTATGTTTGCAGCGTCCCTTCATTTCTAAACGGATCTTTGCACCATCGTCCCTCTGTTATAAAAAGGGTGTTTGCAGCGTCTTTTCATTGCAAAAAGGATGTCTGCAACATCCGTTCATTCTTCAGAGGTGATGCATGATCTCACCATTGCGAAAAGGATGTTTACAGCATCCCTTCATTGCTAAAAGGATGTTTTGCAGTGTTCCTTCATTGCTAAAAAATTTTTGCAGCTTTCCTTCGTTGCTAAAAGGATGTTTCTGGCGTCTCGTCAGCTCTCGTTGCACCCACTTTGTAGCCTTTTACTTTATCTCCATTCCTGCTTCCTTCTTTCACTCTTGCTGTCCAACACCTCTTACTGTTACTTCTACTGTGAGTGCACCCAATGGGTTTTCTCCCAGTTCCACCTTAAGAGCTTTGTACTTCATTTCCCTTGCTTTCTGAATATCTTTATCCTGCTGTCCAACCCACTCCAACTCCCTGTTTTCGCTGTCTTAAGCACCGAAAGTGCCCAGTGCTTGACTTGAAAGCCTAGATTTCATAAATCCGATCCTGTTGCACCTACTATTTCAAGTAATATAATGTTAAACGTGACAGTTATTCATGATTTATTCTGAGACGCTGTTGAAGAAGCTTGGGAAAATCTGCATATCCTTCTGTCCATTTTGTCCTACATACTTAACGAGAGCGGTGATGCTAAATTTTACGAAAATGGTTGATCCTAGGTACCAAATTCAGTTGCGTTGCGCAGTGTGGGAGAGCGGAAACGATGTTCTCAAGCCTTGTGCTTTGACAGTCTCTGTCACATAAGCATCCGCAATCTTGAGGTTGCTTCGCTTTGCTGAGAGTACACTCAGGTAAGTTGATTTTCTTCTGTTCATTTATCTTTTTACATATTTTATCATTTACATTTTTATTCCCAGCTTTTATTAATAAGTTACACATTTTAGTTCGTACTTCTTTGTTATTAGAAATGCGTACTGAATTATATTTATTGTTATGTGTTATTATACACAGCTCTCTGCCTAATTTCTCTACTCTTGTTCTTCAATGCTTTTTCGTATATGTACATTCCGTTCTGTGAAGTTTCTTCGGTGTTGTTCCTTGAATATATGTCCATTTTGATGGTTAACGATAATAGTTTAAGATAAACCTCCTCTTTGTCACTGAAATATAACATGTTTGTAATAATAATAATAATAATAATAATAATAATAATAATAATAATAATAATAATAATAATAATAATAATAATAATAATAATACCGTGTCGAAAGTTATCTCAGTAATAATAATGTCTCGGAAATTTTTGTAAGCTTCTCATATTCCTCCTGACTGACATCCTTCTATTGAACGGTTACCATAAAGTTTGATTAATTTTGTCGGAATTTAAATACTTTTATGTGTAAATTTTCATCAAAGTATATGGAAAAATTTTTCATGTTTCCGCAGCTAACTGACGTTTTGCTCAACAATTAAATTCACAAATAAATATCATAGCCATAAACATTAATAAACATTTTGTTTCCACCCCCTGTTGGAAAACCCATGAGCGAAAATTTTGGGAAATAATGTGGCAGATACAGACAAAAATAAATACAGGAATTTCACAAAGCATTCTTCCAAGTGACCACATGGGTCTGTAAAAGAAATTCAAGCGCTATTTAAAATCCCAAGGACACCGTTGAATCGGTATTGGAAATTAGATTTCACCGAAGGAAAAAAGCTTCCAGAAAGCGTCTATTTATCATCTTTCTATTGTATGCAGTGTCCAAAAACTGGCAAGAAAAGACAGAAAAACTGAATGCGAGAATAAGAGACAAAACGAATGAATTACTCTCATCATTTTATTGTTATCTGAGATATTTACTTAGTATTTAGATATGTGTAAAGTTCTAGAACTGACACAAAATACTAATAAACTGGGCCATGGAAAAACTAGAATAATTGCGTTACTTTTATTAGTGTTTTATTTTATATCAAAATGTTTATTGCATATTATATACTCTTTAACACCTTAACAGGGAAATTTCTTGGAGCGTTGACGTTAACAATTTCCAAACTTCTAATACTGGAGGTCCGAGAGCATTTCTTAATAGATTTTCCTACTTCTTCATTATCCATTTCTCTTTCCTTTTACTGCATTTGATCTCGTTTCTCCATGCATGATTTTGTTGCTATATTCTTTTCTTTTTCATATGATGTATTGCTTCTTATAATCCTTTACCCACAACTGATATATATCTTTAACAGGCTATTAACTAGCTTTTCCTCATTATCTTGTGCATAATTGGGCTCCTGTGAACCTTGTAAAATGAAACCATAGCTTGAACCAGTTTTGTCTAGTTTGGATGCATCTTCCCTTAACCAACTTACCGTTCTCAAACCGCATTGAGTATATAAGGCCTATAAACAGTACCTCTACAAGAAATTTGAGCAAAAAATATTTTATCAGATAAGCCAGTGTTATATTTTTAAGTCGTACACGATGGATCAAAATTTCAACTTTTCCTGTTTGATCGAAAGCATTTTTTTTTATAGTGATCACTAATTTCTACATATTTTCACCTTACTATCTTTTAATTTATTTTCTCATTAGGTTGTAGACGTAAAAAATGTGCATATACGAAGGATGTACTTTAAAGTCTTGTAGAACTTTGCAGTCAGTGGTTCAAAGCAACCAAGCGCTTTTAATACGTTTAAAATTTAAAGAAATGTTTGGTGCAGTGTTATGGTCTGTTTGCAAGAAAAAACAAATCATTTACTCTGCATTCATGCTGTTGATAAGATAAGTTAACGCCTCTGAGTAACTCTTCAAGTATTAACAGTAATAAAATTTATTGCCATCATCATACACACTGGCGGTTTTTATCATTCAAAAATACGATGGTGGCTATAGTGAACCGCAAACCTTCCATAGACATGCAAATAATTTACCTCTGGGTTTCCTTACAACTGCAAACTGGTATATTTGAAGTGAAACACTTATTTCAATTTCGTTATGTGATATACCAGCACAAAAGCAGACAGGTACATGCATACACATACATGCATGCATACATATATGTATACATACACACACACAACACACACACACACACACACACACACACACACACACACATATATATATATATATATATATATATATATATATATATATATGTGTGTGTGTGTGTGTGTGTGTGTGTGTGTGTGTGTGTGTGTGTGTGTGTGTGTGTGTGTGTGTGTGTGAAAGGCTAGCAATCAGCGTGACTTGTACCTTTCATGTATAACAAAAATTGCACATTATATATATATATATATATATATATATATATATATATATATATATATATATATATATATATATATATATATATATATATATATATATATATATATATATATATATATGTATGTATGTATGTACAGTATATATGTATATGTGTGTGTATGTTTATATTTACATAAATTTTTGCCACTTAAACACTTAATAGCAGGGTGGTCAAAGTCACTGTCTATCGTTGTTTCTAAACCAGACCATGGTTCGAATCCTGGCCGGCACTGACGTACTTAGTATCTACAGTATCTTGGGTGTATGATAATTCGATGTTGAAAGATGTGTGTATTATTTTGACTAGGCATTTTTTAAAGATATTTCATATCCATATTCGTAAGACAAGAATAAACAGTGAGGTAAAGCTAGGTGAAACTGGCTACCCTTGGGTAACTGGCATATGGCTATTTTAGGTCATGAACATAAAAGTTGCCGTGGGATTCGGAAATACCGATTTTACAAAGGATTCTAAGCCCTTGACTGGTCTTTTGATCTTGATTTGGGTGTATGAGGTGACAGAAAAATGGCTTTCTCATCTTTCACAGTTTTATGCAGAAACATAGGCTATATTCCACGAGGCTATATTCAATCAAAGTACATAAACGACAATAGAGGGGTATGACGTAATTCGTGCTGCTCAGGTATTTCTTTATCACCGCAGGTAATTTATGTGTCCCTTGAAAAACCACCAACTCTTCTGAGCGTCAAATCTCTCAGAATACATTAGCGTCTAGAGCTTAATTTAATCTGACAGATCTCCATAAGAAGGATGTGTTTAAAACCACTTACTTTTTTGTAAGATGACCCTAATTATACGCCTGCTTGCCCCTTTCCATACATTTTGTTTCCTCGACAATCTTACCGATACGGTCAATACTAAAATTTCTGTACATTATATATTCAACGTATTTGTTTCTGTGACTGAAATTGTTTGCTAATGTAGACGCGGGAAAAGTCGGGCATTTTTCCCTCTGCGCGACTGTAAACAACTATGTTCGTAGCGCGGTCGTAAACGGCCATTTTCGTGGCAAAGGAAAAATTAGTAACTGAATTTCGGGTCACTTGATATAAGTGCATGGTCTTTTCCCATCTCAAAGTAAATAAAAAAAAAAAAATAAAAAAAATTACAAATGAGCAGGTTCCTTTGTTGGACTCTATAAGGATGATTTGGGACGCTTTACCTTTTTCCTTCCCCTCTCTAAGACGAACAAAAAAAGGAACCATTGGCCCATTTTCCCCAACTGCCCACTCAACTGTGTGGGAAGAAGGAAAGTCCGCCTTTTTGAAAGCAGCCGCGAAGGGGAGCAGTCGACTTGAGTGACTTCGGAGGAAATTAAGTGATTTAGGAGGTGAGCGTCGTTGTGTACTGAAATTTATAGACTAAGGGGGTTTGCTGCTGATGAATACCAATTAATAACAGCAGAGCAGTAGATATGATGAAAATACAGAACTCGTTTGCCGAGTAGGCTATCGTTAGAGGTCACGTGCATAAATTTAAAAACAGCATTCACACTTCAGGAATGTATGAAGTCAGCAGGCCATGAGGGAACAGAGACAGAAGGTCCTAACAGTGGGAAAGCAAACGATTTGGTAAGTAAAAAGGGTATTGTTTGTTAATTAAAAAATCGTTATGGGTTATTTTGCTAAGAGATCGTTATAATTTGATAATGAACGCATAAGAGGTCGTAAGGGGTTAGACTAGGGTGAAACGTGCTATGGGCTGGGATAACGGATGGGTAGAGCTCTCTCATAACATTTTCATTCATTGAAGAGTATGGTAATGCTTAATGTATATTCCTTAAAAGATTCTATGTGCAACTACAGTTATTTAATTGTTGTGGTAATGAATGAGAAATTGACAATGTAAAGTTAAGGGATTTACCTGTCTTAGTGTTAAAGAGTTTTCATTTAACTAAAAATGCAGAATTGTCACTACTGTGAATATTTTTGGTATGTTCATTTTTCAGTGACCGATTGTAATAAAGTCAAGAGACAGTCGATGTTTCAGTCAATACCCACTCAGGGCCATCTTCACCTAATAACAGCAGCTGCCTTTATTCGTTAACCCAGGAAACCCAATGACTACATTTGTAGCCTTGAATTAAAAAAATTGTCATAATTATAAGAATACATCTTGCTAATTATTCTCAGGAATCTATATTTTAGAGTGTATTCTACATAAAATGGCATAATTTTTTTTCCAAGTCTTAATTCTCCGCCGGAAAAAATGTGATATTCTAGAGTTTATTCAATGTCGCTACCGCATCTTATTTCAGCCTGTGCAATTCAGAAATAAATTGACTTTTAGGCATACCACTCATTCAGCGTCATCCTAAATGATGTAGAAAGAGGATAAAGCAGTAAACGTCTCAATAGTTATATCCATCTACATTTTTGGTGAGTTTGAATTTTGATGACTACAAATGTAGTCATTGGGCAAATGTACTGTAGGTAGCTTAGCTACCAGTGATATTTCCTATGAAGCATTTCTTTCTGTTCAAGTTTTATAATATACTTCTCCTTATTATGGTATATTCACCTACATTGTTTCAAATCAAATTTATAGGTAAACAATATGAAGAGCAGAACGTTTTATGGCTAAGAATCAATCCTCAGAAGTTCCTGAGAGATACTGTTGATGGTACTGAAGACATAGGGGGTGATGTTAAAATTGCCATAACAGGAATACCAGCTGGTAGTGATGGTCACAATGTGAAACTAATGGATGACCAGTCTCTGGAGCACAATGAAATGCTGCCACAGGAAATTGTTGGAGAGGTTGATGGCGACTTTGAAGAAGAGACTATTCTGGATCCAACTAACAAGAAAAGAAGACATCTGCCAATGTGGAAACATGCCCATATTACCCCTCTGCCTGACCTCACTCAAGACGGAAAGAAAGGTTCAAAGAATTTGCTTTCAGAAAAATGCTCAAAACATGCAGGGGTATCTGAATGGGTGGTTTCGTTTTTGATAGGGTGTTCATCAATATGCTAACTCATTTGGTATGTGAGACAATAGGTATGCCAAAAAAAGACAAAAATACACCAGAATTTCAGGTAAAAATGAGGAAATGTACAATTTTCTGGGTCTTTTGCTTTCTGGCTATAATATATGGACAAGTGAAAGACTATTGGAGTGATGCACCTAATTTATCTTGCCCTGCATTTTCAGAAACTATGAGTCGAAACTGATTTAAGCATATGAAACAAGTTATTCATCTAGTAGATAATCAGACTCTTGGATCAAACTTTACAAGCATCTAAACATTCAT
>NC_089752.1:89709047-89771547 GCF_040412425.1 Macrobrachium rosenbergii
ATCTTCACATCTGAACTGCTTCGTCGAGTTTTTGAAGCTAAGCAATCAACTGAGGGTACATCTCTCCCTGATCCTTGTCATCCTGAACATATTCTTACAACATTTGCATTTCGCTCGAGGGATGTTAAGAAAATTCTTGTTATCTTGATAGCTGGGATGGAGAAGATCCTAGTGGTTTCTTCTCTTGGTTTTAAAAGGGTTTCTTCCGTTTTGTCTCTAAAGTTTTGTGGATGAGTGCAAGCTTAATAATACAATCCCTATTCCAAAGAGTGGCTAATCTGCAGACTGCAGTAACTACGGGCCAATTTCTATTCTCCTTGTTCACACCACATTTGCAGAAAAACTTATTTGTAAGCCACGAAATAAGTAGGTGGAATTTAAACGATTGTTAGCTAATAGTCAATATTCTTATTTAGCAGTTAGGTACCTGCGATACCATTTTAGATTTGACGTGCCATTTGCTAGAGAACTTAGATAAGGGTTTCGAGTGCTTTCGATCTAGTAAATCACAAGATTCTTGGAGGGGCTGGGTATGTTTTAGGATTATTTCAAGATTTCCTTACAGGCAGGCAGCAGCGAGTTCCTGTTGATGGGATCTTTAGTAAACCAAGACCTACTGTGTCTGGAGTTCCACGGGGTAGCATTCGTGGTCCGATGTTATTTTTAATGTATACAAGTGATATGGTTGTTGGCCTGGAAAACAAGGTTGTTCAGTAAGCCGATAGTGCAACACTTGTCGGTGTAGTAAAGTCTCCACTTTTGAGAAATGAAACTGCCCTAGTCCCAATTCTGACATGGAGCGGATTAGTGAATGGTGTAGCTGGTGAAGTATGAGGCTGGCCTTTAGTAAAATGAAAACTGTTGATTAGCAGATTCCGTACAGGTTTTCCATACTATTCTTTCCTTCAGGTGGACGGGACTCTGCTGAATGAGTCTGAAGCTTTAACTACTCTAGGTGTTACTTTGACTCACATTTTACTTTTAAGAAAGTAAAATGTCAACAAATGTCGCACGAAAGTTAGGTATTGTACGTAAAACTTCATATATTCATAGCAGTTATAGAATCAATGCAACCTCTTTTAGATCTTTTGTCCTTCCTTTACTAGAATGCTGTTCTCCGGTGTGGGTGTCTACTTCTGCCAGAGATTTATCTCTTTTAGATAGATTGTTAGCGGTGGTAGGTTTCTGTTTTCTAACGTTAGCATATATGACTTAGACCATTGACGGATGGTATCTTGTTTGTCAGTTTTTCACAAGTTTTATTTTAACAGAGGTCTTTTACATTCACAATTGATCCCTAATCATCTTTGCCTGCCGAGAGCAACCAGATTTGCTGAACAGCAGCACTAAGATGCAGTAAATGGTAAATGTGCCTCGCTCTCGAACTTCCCAGTTCCAGGGGTCCTTTATTCCTCACACCGTTGGACTATGGAACAGTCTCCCTGAGGATGTTGTGCAGTTGGAACTTCAAAATTCAAGCGAGGGTGCAATGTATTACTACCCAAGAACAATTCTCTTTGTATTTTAATTGTTTTCTTATATTTTTATCTATTTGTCTATTAATTTGTTAATTTACTTTTTTCTTTTCTAATAACTGATGTCTTCTTACTGTATTCCTTATAACCTTCTGTTACCTCTTTCAAATGAACACCATGTTCTTTGGTTGGTTGAATTTCAGGTCAATGGCCCCTGCGGGCTTATCCCATATGGATATGGTTCATCTTCCGAATAATAATAATAATAATAATAATAATAATAATAATAATAATAATAATAATAATAATAATAATAATAATAATTGGCAAGTCTCCAGTAATGATGCCCTTTCAGATAAGATCAAGGTCAGTGGTCTTGTGATCTTGGCCACAGCATTCGTACTTAAAATTGCTGCGACTGAAGGAATCCGTGACTCACAAAAACATCTTTTCGGTAGAAAATTCCCGATGTTATTTATACGAGAACCATCAGCTTATCCCATATGGATATGGTTCATCTTCCGAATAATAATAATAATAATAATAATAATAATAATAATAATAATAATAATTGGCAAGTCTCCAGTAATGGTGTCCTTTCAGATAAGATTAAGGTCAGTGGCCTTGTGACCTTGGCCACAGCATTCGTACTTAAAATTACTGTGATTGGGGAACCCGTGACTCACAAAAACATCTTTTCGGTAGAAAATTCCCAATGTTATTTATACGAGAACCATCAGCTTGCCATCACTTAGAATACCTTTAGAGAGCAGTTGGTCGGAGATACCTGGGGTATACTTTCATGATGCTTCTCATTTTAGAATATTACACCCAAGAGTCGCGAAAACGCAAAAGCAATTTGATCTACTTTAATATGGCAACAAAGCTTAGAACCTACTATAACATCAAAATTATTTTCTAAAATTCATATTCAGAACTTATTTTGAGTGATCAGAGTTTTCATTTTTCATGCTTTAAAAGGATTGTTACTGCGGTAAATTTATCAAAATAGCCAGGCTTCTTGTTAGAAAATCTCAACGTGCTTTTCAGGAGTGGCAATTCTTTTGATAACAGATTATTCCAATCTTGAGTATCTGCCTTAACAAACAAATAGAGCTTATGAGCTGACGTTATTGAGATTCAATTAAACTGCATATCACTCAGAAACTAATCAGTTGCCTTTGTGCGTTAGTGTGAACATCCAAAGTTAATCAGAACAAGCAGGGAGCAAGAGAGAGAGACAGAGTAAATACTAATGAACTCCAAAATCTAAAGTTTTGAAAAGTTGTTTTAATTAAAAGCACCCAAGCAGTGTATAAGCTGTTGCAGTCACCTTTCTCTTCCGCTCATGATTGCTTTAACTGTAATATGTTTCAGTTCTGTATACACACTAGAGAGCAAATCAAGTTAAAAAGTTAGACATAAATTCAAACATATTTTCTTATAAGTACGATGGAATGAGTTTTCATTTCCGGTTCCAGTGTTTTTTTATATCCGCTGTGACTGACCTCGTTATCTGTAACGATATAAAGTTGTTGACTCGGGTAAGCTTTTTCCTTGCTAATCTAAGCATTAGGATTAATATGGGATATCGCTGTTCTATAGCCCGTGGCCCAAATATCCAGACACAGAAAGAGTCATTCTAGACACTTAAGAATGATATTCCCCATTATTTCCGTTGCTCTAGGAAAACTAGGACCGCAAAACCTGCCATGTCCTGCCCTCTCAGGCCTATGGCGCTACCCATTCGACCACGGGGCAAATGCATCGACGACAGCGTCTGGTGTTCTCCAGCTATCCATCACTAACCACGGAGAGTCGTTTATAAATTCGCTGGGACCAGTGATCTGCTAACTCAGTGGTTCTCAAACCGGGTGCCGTGGCACCTTGGGGTGCCACAGACAGTGCCTAGGGGTGCCGCAAGATTGTCATGAGTTTTGTCTTGGCTAGATCATCTCAGTGAACATTTGCAAAAAAAAAAAAAAGGTTTGCAGAAGTCTTCATATAATTATTATCAGTGTGTCTACTCTAATATGTTCACACACACACACACACATATATATATGTAGTATGGAAAACAATTTTATTCATTAAATAAGAATTTAGTTCATGCGATATGGTGGGATGGTGAAGAAGGGGTGCCACGGTAATGATTACATTAGTTAGGGTGCCATCACTCAAAAAAGATTGAGAACCACTGTGCTAACTGCTCAGCATGTTCGTTGTGTTTTAGGGAGAATGCCACTGGTAGCAAAGAAAAATTATGGTATCTATTGACCACCTCAATGAAGAAAATGCCCATTGGTTATGCTTCAGCCGAGAGACTACAACAGCTTTTTACCAAGGCATTTTAAACATCTGAATCAAAACTGAATATTCTAGTGATCTCAAAAGTGCGAGTATACCTTGTTATGTGTAATGTCATCTTCTTTAGTACAGGATATGATTTCAAATCTTTTCTTATTTACTTTGAACATAGAAGTTTCAGAACTGAAAAACTTTTTGCGAATCTTCATTACATAAGAAAAGTTATACAAAATAATTTGCCATACAAAATATCCATGTTCAACGGCATTAATTACTTATTGTGCTATTAACTAGGTTTGTATGGGTGATTCTTATCATCTAACGAGGAGAAAAGAGACCAATAGCAGTCCAGGTTCTAGTCTACCAAAGTTTATGTTTGTACCTCACCTTATTCAAGCTTTCTGTTTCTATTTAAGACCGACTTGACACTCGATTTCGTGTTTCGACATTCGTATTCCTGTACTGATAATTCGACACTTAACTCACTCTGTCCTACTCACTATTCTCCCCTTTCCAGCTACAACCCCTTTCATTCCTTTTACTATACCTCCATTAACATTCTCTTTCTTCTATCTCCTCATCCTTTCCTAGCAATCGTTTCAACATTATTTTCAGCGTTGTTTGACCTCTTAGGTCCCAGCGCTTGACCTCCGGGCTAAATTTTATATTCCAGTTCCAATTCCAATTCCTTTCATCACAAATTTGTTCTGATAATCGCTCTCGGCCGCATGTCAGTCTTTCAGTATTAGATAATGCAAACAATGTGAATTCTTAATAGCATATGACAAAATTAAACAAAGTTTTAAGCTAATCAGGTTATGTTACTACTCTACAGTTTAATTGTCAATTTGAATCTTGATTCAGTCGTATTCCGAACATAAGTCGCCTCTCGCCCTTTTGTACAGTTAATAAAAACTGCAACACAGTTTCCATCTCACATTGTATATATTCAGTCACCCAGACTATTTCTTGATAAATAATGTCGGTTCACGAATTCAGACGTAGTTTAAAAGAGAGCAGCTCATATTCTAGCAAGAGATCCAGTATCAATTTGCATCGGTTTTGGCTTTAGTTACCTACGTTTGACATACACTTTGCTTATATCCTGCCAAAAGCACAAGGTTATGCCCAGGACAAAACCATCGATATTAAAACTTGCACCAATGATTTTTCATTATTATATAAAATTACCATTTTTACGAAATGATCCCTCTGTCATGCTGTGTTACTAATATTCCCAGAATGCTACGCAGTTAATCACTATCAAAACTTGTCATGGGGCCAGGTAGGAAGAAACTCATCCCCTCATAAGGGATAACGATACTTCCTAGTCTAAAGATCCCACACTAAGAAAGGTAACCGGATTTGCAGGTGGATTCGATCATGTACGGGTAAAAGGTGTAGAAATACAAATAAAGTGAAAGACGATACTCCTAGAAGTCACTGATTTTCTTTGTTTTCTAATGATTGACTAGAGATTTTGCTTACTTAAAAAATTGTTGTGCTGAGAAGGAATTAAAGGAAAAAATTTCGAATCCCATCAGCACCCACGCTTATTCTGAAACGCTGGAAAACTGACTTTTGAACTGAAAACTAATGGCTGCTTCAGAAATGCGTGAAATACCAGATTGTAGTAGTTATACAAACACTTCATGTTATAATATATATATATATATATATATATATATATATATATATATATATATATATATATATATATATATATATATATATATATATATATATATATATATATATATATATATATATATATATATATATATATATATATATATATATATATATATATATATATATATATATATATATATATATATATATATATATATATATATATATATATATATATATATATATATATATATATATATATATATATATATATATATATATATATATATATATATATATATATATATATATATATATATATATATATATATATATATATATATATATATATATATATATATATATATATATATATATATATATATATATATATATATATATATATATATATATATATATATATATATATATATATATATATATATATATATATATATATATATATATATATATATATATATATATATATATATATATATATATATATATATATATATATATATATATATATATATATATATATATATATATATATATATATATATATATATATATATATATATATATATATATATATATATATATATATATATATATATATATATATATATATATATATATATATATATATATATATATATATATATATATATATATATATATATATATATATATATATATATATATATATATATATATATATATATATATGTATATATATATATATATATATATATATATATATATATATATATATATATATATATATATATATATATATATATATATATATATATGAATATATATATATATATATATATATATATATATATATATATATATATATATATATATATATATATATATATGTATATATGTATATATATATATATATATATATATATATATATATATATATATATATATGTATATATATATATATATATATATATATATATATATATATATATATATATATATATATATATATATATATATATATATATATATATATATATATATATATATATATATATATATATATATATATATATATATAATATATATATATATATATATATTTCATATATATAAATAATATGGGTTGTTTATCATTTAGTTGGCCAGGGCGCGTAACACCTTCTGCCCAGGCCACAATCACTCCGCCAAGGTAAGTAGTTCCGCGACCTGACCCTGCTCGCGACCCCACGTGCCCTGATACCTGACCCAGTCTTTCCCAGGTTGCCAAGATGCCGTCCGCGTCACATCCTGCACATTTGCAATTTGCTGCTGCCAATCTGGTGATGATACTGGATTTAGCAGTTTTATGCAATGACAAGAGGCCATTGCTTGTGTTTTTGACGAAAAGTGGCCTTTTGGGTGATTTCAGTGGTGTTTGTGGCCAGTGCAAGAAAGGCACCAGCCGTCCCGTCCCAGAGAAGAATCGAGTTGCCCGAATTCTCCGATGATTCCGATTTCAAGTAAGGTAAGTGTGGTTTTTTCAATTTACGGTTATACTTTTACTGGCTTTCTGGGGGGGCCCAGTGGGGCCAAAGCCCCCTGGCCAGGTCAGGGCACGCGGTCCTATGAGAGGTTAGGTAGGTCAGATCTGGTTAGGTCAGGACCTGACATAATAGGAAAGGTTAGGTTTATTTATGTTAACTGGGTTTCTGGGGGGGTCCCCCCCCCGGCCAAATCAGGGCACGCTGCCCTATGTTAGGTTAGGTAGGTAACATCTGGTTAGGTCAGGACCTGGTACTATAGGAAAGGTTAGGTCTGTTTATGTTATAGAAATGATGGTAAACATTACCTTTTTTCCCGGCGCCATCTTGCTTGTATTCATCCGCCAGTTTTCGAGTCGGAACCTACTGCCATCTGGTGGTGGGTTTCGCCTAGAAAATTGGCAGATAATAGACTTGGCCAACTAAACTGTAGGCGCTATATATATATATATATATATATATATATATATATATATATATATATATATATATATATATATATATATATATATATATATATATATATATATATATATATATATATATATATATATATATATATATATATATATATATATATATATATATATATATATATATATATATATATATATATATATATATATATATATATATATATATATATATATATATATATATTTATTTATATATATATATATATATATATATATATATATATATATATATATATAAATATTCTGCTGTTCACCCTCTCTGCATTATTTAGTAAGAAAATCATTCTAACAAAGACAGGAAGGCGTCTCTGTCGAAGCTAAGAGAGTGCGGGCAGGGAGGCAGGCTGTGTGTTTTCAAAAAAAAAGTAACGTCTTTTAGTAGCAGATAGTTTAGCGCTAGGGGCCTAACCCACAGGGAGGGTTTTACCAAGTCGCCTCTATTGAAGGTGGTCTTAATCGTCCTTTTCCCCTGTTCTATGCATTCAGCAATGTCTCTGTCAATTTTTCAGAATGCCTGGGGCTATGGACTAATGTATGGACAACCAGCTTTGCCCTACACTGACCTGACTGACGTCAGTAGAGAGAGATTGACTTTCAGACAGAGAGCACACATCGTACTCAAGCAAAACTTTGTCCTTTGTTCCTCCTCTTATCTTGTTTTACTAATGAATCAACAATACCCGTGTTTTTTCAAGAATCCATATTGTCAGTTGCAGTGCGCAAGCAAACCACGTGAACGGTAAGTTTGAAAATTGACAAGTATCTGCTCTCTGCTAGAATTCTTCCACTGTACTTCAACCTTTTCCATTGTTCCCCCTTCAGCCACCATTTACGAGAGAACCTGGTATAATCATATTCTTTTATGGAGTCTAATGTACAAATAATTAATGTTGCCTAGTGAAATTGCACAAGCTATTCCCGTGCAGTAAGTAAGAATTAGGGAAAGTTAAGTGTAAGTAAAGGTACAAGCAAGCCTTGAATCCTAGCCCATTGTTTGGAAGAGAAATAGCCTTCCTAGTACTAAAACCGAGTACAACATCTACTAGTACAGACATTCGTTGCGTTATATTTTCTTATATGGGACCAGGGAAAATTGACTGTGTCCGACGTTGACGAAAGTTCATGTAATTTCCTCGCAATCACCGCACATCCTTTCTTTGTCGGACTAAGTGGAAAGTAAAGGGGTTTATGTAATTTGTAAGGACAGGATTGAGTGACATACTGGCTGGGTGTTGACTGGTTTATTGGTAGTTCCTTACTGAATGAATATACAGAATCTTCGAAGACGTTATTGGCGTGTGCGAGCAGTAAAGTAATATCTACACACAGACAGGGGAAAACAGAGGTACTGATTCGGGCATCTGTGTTTGTCGGCAGACAAACAGATGGCGATATTGAGAGACATAATAAACGTACAGTGATGAAACATATATCAATGGAAAGGCCAGGAAATTCTACATATGGCCAATTGCATGAGATTCAAGACAGATTAATAACTACAATGCAGTAGCATAATATATGTGAAATGGCGAGACATTTGGCATCTTCACAAACAGAAACATACATACAGTTTGATACAGAAGATTCGGTGGAACATTATGAGTACATGATTAGAATGCTTGCATAGCAATGCAAGTAGTGGTGATTGTACATACATCAAGACAACAATGGTTAGGGAGAAACAGACGGAAATATTGTATGGTTGAAGTTTCGTTCCTTCAGAGAAAGAAAACGAGATGCTCTTGTTTTGGCTTGTCCCCTCCGATGAATGACGAACACACACGTGTGTTTGGAAGAGATGGCGTCGGGGCGACGGGCTCTTACAAATTCATTTGTTACAGAGTAATCCATTATCCCATACTTAGTCTTCGACTGGCGACCTAATCCAGTTAAGTAATTGTCTGTCTTTTGAGGGTAACTTCAGCTTCAATTGACAGTTTATGTGTGCCTTCAGCAAAGCAGGGCTACATAACATACAGTAATCAATTAAAAAAACTCATCCACAAAGCCCACACGTAACACTGGCGTCCTAGCCAGGAGACTCTAATTAATTTAGAGAGAAAAGAATTGGGAATCAAATTAATTACACATCAATTTCAGAGAAAGTCAGAACATATTTAATTTCATGCTATTCTTCCAAACAAGGAGACAGGACAAGGAATTATAGCAATAAGAATACCATTTTTATGAATAAGAAATTAGCGTAGGTAGGGAAGTGTGCATTGGGAGCAGCTAATTTATAATTCACAATTTACAAACTCTTAAAGAGAACGTGACTGAGTTTGGACACGGTGTCAGCTAGTGGCATATTTCTTAAGGTCATTAGTCGATTTATCAAGTCACAGTGAATATTTTGCTTTTTTCCTCGGCCAAGGATTAAGCATGATATTGATTTTTGAATGAATTAACTATTGCATGACACAGAACGGAGAAAGTGTGTGCCTAACGTTTCTCTCGTAGCTTAAGGCGGACAAAAATTTGCGAAGTTCATTGGAATTCAAAAGCAGTAAGCACGTTCAGCCTACGAAGAGCGTGACAGTTAACAAGTTTTCATATCACGGGAAGCATATCAAAATTCCACGTCGTTAATATAGCAAACGAATAGCAACAGTTAATTTCATAATTTGCAGCTCAGGTTAATGTAAATTCTCGCCTGCCAAGATGACGACAAATCTATTTTCCTTTTCGGTCACTAACGGCCACTCAGTAAGCGAATGGTAATTAATTCTGCGCGAGAAAGAAGAAAAAAAGAGAAAAAGCGTAGATCATAGTAATTTCGTTTTCCATCTCCCTAACGTAAAATCCTTTGCATTGTTGGTGCATTTAGTTAAAATTTGTATTCTTACATTTGCTTCATTTGTTTTGTGAGAGGAATTCGGGTGCTTTGGGTGATTCAATCATAAACAAACGTGCCTCAAGACGTCGTGTATTTATCCGCCGAAACTGCGCCTAGCTGCATTTTGTTTTGAATTTTGCAGCACTTATAGCGGGATTCGTCCGACATTTTGGGACATGGGTTGACCGCTCACTGTCCACCATCTTAAAACCCTTGTGGGTGTTGTGTGATTGGTTTGTGGTGACCACAGTCACCTTAGCCTCTGCCCCCCATTGCCACTTCAGGAACTACTTTGTTGTGCGTAGTAATCCCCCTCATAAAATCTTAGCCAGACAAAGACTTCAATAGACAGAAAATAGGATAGGGTTTCATACAATAGATAAAAACAAGACATAATTTAGTCAGGGAATGATAGGACTTAGTTGGGAAATATATAACAAAAGGTTCCTATACAAATACCCGACGTACGAAATTATATGAAAGAAAAGAGCTTATAATTTTTATCATAACTTCTCAGAGTAAGACGTCCAACTCAGGACACAGGGAAAGTTACAATTATTAAAACAATCCCCTAAAATAGCCCAAGAAGATGTATCTTCAAATAAGACACCTGCCAGTGGACAGTTATAATGAATTTTCCTATTTTCTCAGGCAGCACGAATTTTCTGGCTGACTCTCCTCTCTCTCTCTCTCTCTCTCTCTCTCTCTCTCTCTCTCTCTCTCTCTCTCTCTCTCTCTCTCATATATTCAAGTAAGCATTCAACCTAACCTAACCGAGTGTGCGTGCACCGAATTCGTAGAAAGAACAGGCCGACACCTGAATAATTAATTAAACTAAACCAAATAACCAGAAACACCTCTGTCCCACAAATAGATGAGGACAAGTTAAGATTAATTACAGTTAGAAACTGTCGGTCATAAGTGAGGTCTTTTATCCAGACCCAAGCAGAAAGTAGCCTCTCTCCCTCTGCAGGAAAGGGGAGTAGCACAGCGGGCACTGGAACCAGACACTCACGAGGGCCTCAAAAGCAATCACAATTCAATTTTCCTTCCAGAATGCCACTAATCTGAGGTACTGTCATCGACCGAATAGCTTACACTCTCTCTCTCTTTTACCTTCCCTTTCTCTCCCACTCATTTGTTACGCTCTGCTTGGATAGGGTGTATTTTCCCCTGACATACAAACTAGTTGGACTCAAGTAAAGGGTTCCTAGGAATGCACTGGCACCATAGTGCCACCAGCCAAAGAAGAAAAACCAGCAAAAGGAACAGAGAAGAAAGGTCCTTTTGTAACTAAGACCACCAGTACATAAAAATAATGAGTGCCACTAGTGTGACCTTTACGTGGCACACTCAACCACAGTGCCGCCTTATTGAACAGGTGCCACATCACTGAAGAGTCACCCTAAATCTGAGGGACACTTCCTTGCTGCCCAAGTACGTCCATTCGACCCACATAGACGCCCTTACCCACCAGAACAATGGCAACAGAGAATCATGGAACCTTCATGGAGCTGGGGATGGCAGCAGGTCTCAAAGAATTGGACCTTACCAAGTGGGTTAAGGAACAGCTGGATGACTTGGCCAAACAAGAGAAGGAAGAAAGGCTGGAAAGGCGGAATTATGATGCCAAACAGAGGAAGTATGAGGAAGAACAGAGGAGGTATGTGGCCGAACAGAGGCAGCTGGAAGACGAAAAAGAAGAAAGGAGAAGACAGCATGAGTTAGCCTTCAGGGAGAGTGAGCTAGCTCTCAAATAAAAGGAGCTCGAGCTGGAAAGAATGAAAAGAGAAAATGCTGAACCCTCCAACACCACACCTGTCTCATCAAATACTCCAATCTTGAGCATTAATTCCCTCGTCCCCAAGTGGACTGAGGACGAGCCAGAAGCATGGTTGGAGGAAATAGAGGCACTCTTTGATAACTACAGCACCACTGAGACAGAGAGGGCCTTAGTGCTAGCCAAGCACATGGAGGGAAAAGCTAAGGCAGCCCTTCGCTCACTGGAGAAGAGTCAGAGAGGCAACATGGTTGAAGTGAGTACAGTCATCACCAAGGCCTACGAAACCACCCCGGAGAAATGGAGACAATGGTTCCGAGGTCTTGCCAAGGATGTTGCCTGGTCCTGGACTGAATGGGCCTGTCACAAGACCCAGTCTGGCACCCGCTGGTTCGACTCCTTGGCTTGCACGACGTTTGAGGACCTCTTCAATCAGACCATGCTGGAGGATCTTTACCAATGTGTGCCTTGCCCCCTTGCTGTATATCTAAATAATAAGCAACCCACCACCCTTATGGAAGCCTGCCACGTGGCAGATTCATGGAAACCTTTGTAAAGTCTCTATTGAGCACGTTTTCTATGGTGACATCCCATTTTCTTTGCCTCTACAATTCGTCACACCTGGCGTGACGGGTCACGCAAATCCAATCACTTAGACTATGTATATAATTGTTTACCTGTCTCCGATTTGTATACCATGTATTCTTCTTTTGCAGGCATCAAGATTGTATTCAACTTCAATTCTGTCCATTTGTATAATTTAAAGTGTACTCGTTCACTTATTTATTGTTAATTATTATAGACCTCAGGTCACCTTTGTTCCCACTGTATTCCGCGGCACGACATCAGTCTGCCGCTATATAAACCGCCTGGATCACTAATAAACCAGCAGTACCTTTTTCTGCTCGTCTTATTTTGCACCTCTTAAAGTGGTGGCCCCGGAGTGGTTCCCGGAGCCAATAGCGAACCCATACAGTGACTCAGTCTTGGCTCCAGGAACTACCTCACGCCCCTAATGGTCTAACTATGGTGCTGTAACCAGTGTTCGGGCGTGCTGACTCTCGTCGGCAAATCACCAGCGTCATTAACAGACTCACACGGCGAGCTTCCAAGTGCGTTTTGACAGTAGTATCCCACTCCAATTAAGAGGGCTAGAGTGAGCATGGACGCGGACATCCCCTCCCTCGTTCAGTTAACCGCTAACCTCGCGGATTCGGATGTCTACCTCCCTCCCATATCACCTGCGCCCACCCCCGAGCCAAGGCTCTCGCACTCCTCCACACCCCTGCCCGCACCCCGCACTCTCCCCAGCCCGGGGCCCTGCCCGGCAGAACAAGCAAGGGCCACCCTGGCCATAAAGCTGCCACCGTTCACGCAGGGAAACCCGTTGGCGTGGCTGTACAGGGTCGAGAGTCAATTCAGGCTGGCAGAACTCAACGACGAGGTGCTACAAGCAGGCGCAGTACTCAATGCCCTGCCAGAGGAGATCTACAGGAAGCTCGTCCCGTGGGTGTCTGCCACACGCCCCCTCACCTACCACCTCCTGAAGAAGTCCCTCCTCGAGGCATGCTCCCTGCCGGTTGCCGAGGGGCTGCCTGCGCCCTCGACCTCGCCGTCAGCCCATGGCAGGATCAGAGCATCATGCAGTCATGGGGCATGATACAGGACCTCCTCACCCTCCCTGACACCAACGGCAGTGGAAAACAACTCGAAATAAGCCTGTTGCGGGAGCTCCTCCTCCGTCAGCTCCTCCCGGAGGTCCACACTCAAATCCCTGAACCCTACGCCATGCCCCTCAAGGTCCTGATCCACACAGCGCAGCACCCGACGGACTCCGTGAAGGAAACAAAGCGGGTACCAGCACCCGCACTCCCTGTCAGCGCCATCCAGCAGGAGGAGGGCGCAGAGCAGGAGGAGGGCGCAGAGCGGGAGGTCACCGCCATCGCCAGGAGGCGCCCAACGCCTCACAACAGGTGGAATCCCCTGGGTCTTTGCCACTACAACAGGCAGTTCGGCAAGGATGCCCGGAACTGCCTGCTGCCCTGTTCATTTGCCCGTCCAAAAAACGGGGGAGGCGATGGTCAGCAGGACAGGCCGCCATGGCAACAGAAGAACCCAGGGGCCCAGAGCCAGTAGGCTTCTACGTCCGCGACACCATCTCCGGCAGGATGATGTTGGTCGACACGGGGGCCGTTAGATCAATCTTCCCGCTGTCCAGAGAGGACTGCAAGCGAACACCGAAACCGGCTGCCTCCCTGACGGCCGCCAACAGGTCCCCCATCCTCTCCTATGGCACAAGGCTCCTGCCGATCTCCATCCTTGGCCGCAGATATTCCTGGGACTTCGTCGTTGTGGACGTAAGGACCCCGCTCCTGGGTGCGGATTTCCTTGCCCACTTCAGGCTGGCAGTCGACGTCGGTCGGAAGCGCCTCCTCAACACCAACTCTTGCCAGTCCCTCCCGTTAGCAACGGGACCCAAGGCGCCCACCATCTGCTCCACTGCCCCCCACCAGTACTCACAGCTGCTGAAGGAGTTCCCTGACGTGTTCAGGCCCGAGCTCCGCCAGGTACCCGGGGCCCCAGCCAAACATGGCATCTACCATCACATAAAAACAAATGGGGCCCCTGCACATGCGGGGTCCTGGAGGCTTCCCCCTTGGTGCCTTCAGGAGGCTATATATATATATATATATATATATATATATATATATATATATATATATATATATATATATATATATATATATATATATATATATATATATATATATATATATATATATATATATATATATGTATATATATATATATATATATATATATATATATATATATATATATATATATATATATATATATATATATATATATATATATATATATATATATATATATATATATATATATATATATATATATATATATATATATATATATGTATATATATGTATACATATATATATATATATATATATATATATATATATATATATATATATATATATATATATATATATATATATATATATATATATATATATATATATATATATATATATATATATATATATATATATATATATATATATATATATATATATATATATATATATATATATATATATATATATATATATATATATATATATATATATATATATATATATATATATATATATATATATATATATATATATATATATATATATATATATATAGATATATATATATATATATATATATATATATATATATATATATATATATATATATATATATATATATATATATATATATATATATATCTATATCTATATATCTATATATATATATATATATATATATATATATATATATATATATATATATATATATATATATATATATATATATATATATATGTATATATCTGTTGTGGTGTAGAATAGATAGGAAATTAGATAGAAAAGAGAGAGAGAGAGAGAGATAGAAAGAGAAAAAGTTAGGAGAGAGATGGAGAGAGAAATAAGAATAAAGAGAGAGGCAAAGAACACAGTGATAACGCCCAAATGCTGTTGTATCATGTTATCAGTACGCCGGATGTTTACATGAACCATTGCAGTATATCGTGTTGAAGCCATAAAAACAGTCGTAAAAGTGAGAAATAATGGCCTCGCGATTGAAGCTAACCAAAACATAAGTCAGCACAGCCTAAATGCTTACAGCAGCTGGTTCTATAGCCCGCCTTCTCAGGAAGGCATTTTCGTGGAAGTTCCAGGAATTTGGGGGTTGGCCCAAGTGATATACTTCTTCGACCTCCAATCAATTATGTTTGGGAGGGGTCTTTCACACACCCTCCTAAGATCACCTCCAATCAAGTCCTCTAAGGAGAGATTTGAATCACACCCACTACAATCCTTCCAATCAGCTACTTGAAGGGGAGGCCTTGCTGATTAATCCTTCCAATACGGCTAGAAGGAGGTGGAGATTGCAGATAGCAAGTTTTCTGGGAGTTCAACGAGTTAGAGACCGACGAGGAGAGGAGAGTTCAGAACTGTGTCCTTCAAGGAGAGTACGTCTCCCTCGGGCCGTGTTCCCCATATAGACTGAGTCAAGAGTGATTCGTTTTCTATCATTGTAACTTGTTCATTTTGTACTGATCTTTATAATACTAAGTACTAATTAAAGTGAAGAAATTACTGATCTCATCTCTATACGCCTTTCTGAGAGATATCAATACTTAAAAATAATAAATATATAAAGATATCACATCATCCATGAAGTTTGATCTGAAGGACACCTCGAAAGAAACCAAGGTAAGAAGAGAAAGACTAAAATCCTTACAAACATATAACAAAGAACATAAAAAAGGAGAGTATAATATATATATATATATATATATATATATATATATATATATATATATATATATATATATATAGATATATATAGATATATATATATAAATATCTATCTTATATATATATATATATATATATATATATATATATATATATATATATATATATATATATATATATATATATATATATATATATATGAATGTCTTTACTGTAATACCACCAGTGTAATATGAAGATAAGAAGACCCATAAAACACTATTTGAACGTTGCAACCATATATTTCGAGCACTTCCTTCTGTGTCCCTGTTCACTGGTAAAATATAGACAAATGAAATGTTACACTAGTATATATACAAACCATATGTAGGTGAGGCATTAAGTCTCCGATGGTATGCATTTGATAAACATTTTGCAAAAAACAATTATGACAAAAAAGATACATGTATCAAAGGTATTTTGCTAAATGTCTTCGAGCAAAATAACAACAAAAATTCGCTCCCGAAAAGATTCCAAAATGCATTAGTTAGTTTACGGAAAAGGGGGGATATCATCATCCCAAGTCTGACAAAGACGGCAAAATAGTTCTCTTGGACAAGGAGACACACATCAGTAAAGTTCAAGAACTTTTAAACGATGCGAAGACCTATGACAAATTAACGAAAGATCCCACAAATATTGCTGTAACAACATACATAAGTAATTTTGGTATTTTATATAAATACCTTTGCGAAGCTGTCCTATTTTGCATAGTAAGCACCAGGTCCAGCTGGAGTAGGTGGTGTTCTTCGGGTTTAGGGCCAGAGTTCAGGGTACAAGCACGTGCTGCCTCATAGGCTGACACCTCAGTTCACGGGCAGTAGAATGATTGATAGGGTTAAAAAGCTGAGTGCTTTGTTTCTTCGATTTCAATTCTGGACCCCTGGCTGATGACCTTGTCTACAAAACTAATAGCCAATTGCAGGAGTTATTGTCTTTGGTTTAATTAGGGACCGCATACTATAAGACATTAATTATCCTCAAGGGTATTTAACTATTTAATCTTCCAATCATTCACTAACAAAATTAGAAATGATTCCCTGTCATGAGCATATAGGGTGCTAAGAATCTCCCTGAGTACACATACATAAAATAAAAGATGAGAGTAAACTGGCACTTAAGACTCCTGAGTCAAATTGGGAAGATGAAACAGCTAAGAAATTAATTCAAGAAACATGGCCTACACGTATTAGCTGTCGGTGAATCACGGTACGAATAGAAAAGACAGACTGGATAGGGGTAATGTGAGCATTATTCGCGGGGACTAGATGAAGCAAGCAAGATCTTCACACCAAATCCAGAAAAAGCATGTCATGACTGGAGAAACTGGTCAGTTAGTTATTGTTCAGAAGATTTAAATCAAAACAATATAAGTATTATAGTGCGCGGTGCACCAGCCAATGAACACTGTATATCGATAGATCTTTGGCCGAATATGCAGATGTTCGCAATTCTTCAGAAGCTGTGCACTAACTTTCTGGAGGAGAAATAATATTTTCTCTCACTGTGGGGTCAGTAAACCTGTGTTCTTACATTGAATTAAAATCCTGCTTGAAAGCTGAAGTTCGGTTCTCTTGATTTCTTGTATATTATAATATCCCAAATACTGAAGCATGAAACACCTTTCTGTTAAAGTATCGTAGAATGAAAACAGAAGGAAGGCATATAAGTGGTGCTAGCAACCGAAAGGATGAAAAGAAGATTTTTTTCCGTATTGGGTTTGGTTAGGATGTGTGCTGGCAACTTGGAGACAAATGTTCAAATCTTACTTGAGAGCTGAGGTTTAATTCTCTCTTTTAATTGTTAAAGCATGCACATATATCAGACGAAAAAGCGATTAAATATCATAAATTCTGAACATGAGAAAAACCATTTTCTAGAAGTATATCTGAGGTTAAGAGCAAATGTTATACAAGTGACACTGACGTCTGAGCAGGAGAAAACTGTTTTCTCTTGCAGTGTGGTCGGTAAAGCTTTGTGCTTGCAACTCTGGAGACACATCCTCCTTAAGAGCTAATTTTCTCATTATCAGCTACAGCATTCATATACGTCAAAGTAAAAAGTAATGCATGCAAACATAGACACACGCAACACACACACACACACACACAGACACACACACACACACACACACACACACATATATATATATATATATATATATATATATATATATATATATATATATATATATATATATATATATATATATACGGGTATATATTGTTATAGAATTCAGGCCTTCTGCCACCATCGTATAAAAAAAACCCTGTTGATGAAATAAAACAAATTTCAGCCGAAATGGACATGAAATGCCTTTGTGTTTCGTTCCTCTCCCCTCTGTCAAATTCCTCCCATTGTTTGCCATTCTTTTTGCCTTATTCTCCTTTCCTTGTTTTTTCGACTCTTTTACTGGGTGGAAATTCCTCTGTTTTAAATCGTACCAGCGCAGACTAGAATAAACTGGCTCACCAACCCAGTTCATGTGACCCAAGAGAGGTCGGGCAATGTCCTGAGAAGGAAGGGGCAGTGAGACATTGGCAGAATGCAACAGAGATAACATCTCCCTGAGCTGTGATAGCTCTGAACCTTGTGAGCAGGCTCCTTTAGCCTAAGACGACACGTACCGCGATCGCCTACTGCAGTGGAAGCATTCTAGTAAGAGCTAACTGGAATTCAACCTTGCTTTCTGGTAACAAGAGCATATCATAAGTCAAGCAGGTAAGTGTCTGGTATGGGGAGTTTCACCCATTCTATTTTCTGTAATTCTCTCAACTTCCCATCTTCAAATTTCCCTTTCTTGTGAATCTTCTATGTCTGGCAATTTAGAGATTTGACATCCCCTGGCATGATAAGTTACCTTTGCCAAATTTAATAAATGAGTTTAAGTTCCTCCTCCAGCCTTAGACTTTGTCCATTTCATATGACAGGCCTACGTATGTTAATTTTAATACTCAACAGAGCCTCTCTTCTCATTTCAGAAGACATTGTTCTGTGTGCAATTGAATATTGCATTTGCAATCCCCTGTTTCTAGTTTACCACTATGCCACCCCTGCAGTGGAGCCCACATGCACACATTCAAATCCTTTGCCCACGTTGAAATTGTGCAAATTTGTGATGTTCTTTCCTTATCTTCTTCTTCCCAGCTTGTTCCCATTTTTATATGGGGTTGCCGTGATGCCTTCTTGTGAAGGACTTTGATTTGGCTTTGGGGTAGAATTTGTAGTCCCGATCGGCTGCCCTGACTGACATCGCTTAGTCCCCAGTATTGTGTACATGTATTGTACCAGTTCACCAGCGCTCTTTCTCCCAGCAGCGAGGAGTTGTTATGTGGTGAGGTTGACAGTCGAGACGTGTGAGTTGTTTGTTATGTTTTTTTTAGAAGATGTTGGAGTGGCTTTGTTTGTGTTTGTAATAGTCTGTAACACCCATTTGTTTTTAAGCAAACCTATCTGTTGATTACATACATAACCCCGGAGTGTCTACACGGATAGCAAAGTGTCCGCCTCTCTGACCGGTCGGCTGCAGATTTGAACCCACGCCACAGACCTCTAAGAAGTCTGAGGATGCTGCCTTAACCAACTCGGCCATCAGGGCTCTGATATTCTTTCCTTATCATCCAGCTGTATTTGGAACTATTTTTTCTCCTCATAATTTAGCTGTACGTGTATATGTTTCCCCCTGATTTTTATTTGTAATTAATTGTGAGCCCCTTTGTAAATTAATTGTACTTAATGTTTGATCTGTTCTTTGTGTGAATAAACCCCTCTAATTGTATTAACTGGGTCTCACTGGCGATCTTCCACTTCATCCCTCTTGCTTTACAAATAGCAAGCCACTTATTGTTAATGCTAAAGAGTATTGTTTATTTTATTAATTTCTCCAGCTCGCCACTTATAACATTGGCTGACCTTTGCCAGTATTAATACCACTCTTGTATTGGTGATTTTGAAACAAAATGTAATATAAATATCTCCATGGCAACTTGGAACAGGGAACTAAGCAGAGTAATTGTGCGTTCATAAATCCAATAGGACATGGCATAAGCTGACGATTTCTAGCAGGTCAGAGTTTTTCACTAAAGTACGTGCCTTACGGTTGCTATACCTTTTACAAAATGGTTAGTGTTCATGCACGCATAGAAGTGAAATTTAGGGATGCATGTTCGAAGCTAGCCACCATTTAGGTCACACGAGTTAGGAAGGAGCCACATTCCATTGTGCTGTCTGTCGGAATCCAGAGAGTTAGTGCATGCTGTTATTTTAGCTTATATAGATCTGCTTTCCTCATACGTTCTGGGGCATTTTGCATGAATATTTAGCCATTGATAGATAATAAGGTGTTAGCTAGATTTGTGATACATTCAGGACAGTTATAACAGCTAAAGGAAGAGGGCACAATCTCCCTTTTATGATAGCGAGTGAGGTTCTAGTGAGAGTAGATCAGCAGATGGTGTAGCCTAGCAAATCAAGTGTTTTTTTTTTTTTATTAATTTTTGCCCTTTTAGTCATTTGGACCTGCATGGGTGCCATTTTGGTCATTATTAGGAAGGGCATTCCCGCATGTCAGAGATTACCCCGTAACTTATAATGGCGGGCCCCAATTCACGCCAACAAAAGTGAAAGTGGTGTGTGTTCGTGTGTTTGTGTAACCTGCTGCTACCACCACCTCTTCCACTGCCTGCCCTCAGCTCTCCCACCTCAGCTCAGCCGACCACAGAGACATTAATTTAGAACAACACTGGTTTTTTTAATAATTCCTTATTCCTTTTAGAATTATTGCTAGTAACATAAGACATGTAATTAATTTATAAATTTGTCCATGCATCATTTACACAGAAGAATAGCCATGTATTTCATGTTATCTCGCTATTAAAGAACTGAGTTTTGCTCATTTATTCGGCTGACAGGCCCTCGTATGTTCATATGTATGTTTTTGCCTGTCAGTGTGCACATACTTAGTCTATACCAGCGAACTGTCAAACATTCGCCGCCATTTCACAACATTTTCTTACTCCTTACACAAAACATGTATTTATTAAATCGAGTGTTTTGTCATATTACTTGTACTCCAAAGGCCTTTTCAGTCATTGTAACTGCAAGGAACTCTTTCTTTTAAATCCCTTTTAACTCTTAACTTGCAAGAAAGATACCAGGAGCTTTTATTAACACTCCGCTGTTTTCTTTCACTTAAAACATGTAGCGGTCTTCTTACCTTTTGGAGGTAGGACAGCAATTAGTGTATTTAATTACTAAATCTTTCTTAAGAACACGAATCATCTCTTAATTAATCCCATGCTACATTTCTACTATTCCTGTTCTGGAGAAACATTTCATCTTTATGTAACTTCTCTTTACTAAATAATATACCACGTCTCCTTAAAAAATCCAAGTTATTGGGAAGCATGTTTTATTAATTTTGCTATATCATTTGCATCTGTGAACGCCCACCTATACATTCATAAATAACGCAATACACATCATAGCCTTGGGCAAGCGAGTCTAATTACTGCCTCGAATAAACAAACCTATTTAAAGTACCATGCAACCATTTTCTGGGCTCTTACATACTACATATGTATTGAAATCGTCCAATTTGCAACCCATCAACTGCATGTACCTCTTCAACCTAAACCTTGCACATATGTGCTCATTTGCATGTTATTAAGCACTGCTTATTCTTGTGCCATTGTTGCACTGAATGTTCATTTGATTATTTTACTCTGTTCCTATTGAACAACCCTCACCTCTGCATGTGGGCCTAGCTTATTGAGTGTCTCATGTAAGTTAAGCCACTCGTTCTTCAGAACAAAACTTCTGCTCTTAGCCAGCTCTGCCCGTGGGCATGTTAAGCATTTCCTGTGATTCTATGTATTACAGAGATACATGACTGTTACAAATGATGGTTATTCAGCAGTTCTGCAGGTGTCTCTAATTAATGTTTGTTTCAGCGCTTAGCTCTTCTATGTAAATTCCACTCTCGTCCCCTTGGAGATGAGAAGATTTCATTCAAATGAGATCATACGTGATTCACCATGTTCCAATCATTGACCTGAGTATGGTCTGTGATGACGTTTAGTGGGATCGAGCTGTGTGATGGGAAATTCCCATATTGAACTGTGGAACTCTTTGGTCCTGATATAATCGGATTCATAGGCGTGAATACATGCGTACATTTGTTACAAAATGCTTGATGCAAACAGCTTTGTGATAGTTTGTTGATTCTGGTATGCTTGACTAATTAGAGAGGATGTGCAGTTCACACTTGGGAAAACAAGTTTCCTAATACTGAGAGTGAGTAGCAAACTTAAAAGAATATAAATCTTTATGAACTTTCCTGTGCAGATTGAGTTACATTTTTCTGCATATCTCATATGTTTTCTGAGTTATGCATTTTTACTTTAGTTCATAATTTTTTCTGTGTTTTTCATATGCTATAAACTGGGGTCTAACAGAGATGGTTCTGTCTTTTCTCCAGGAATGTTCAAATGGTCCCATGGTGGTTTTTGGGCCGGAAATGTTCAGATGTACTGAGCATTCAAAATGGAGCATGTGGAAGTGATCAGATTATTGAAACTGACCAAAGACTAATTTAACTGTGTATAATGGACTGGTTATGAAGCAATTAGTGATGATGGGTGGGAGAAGGATTTTAATTTCCATTCTGTATTTGCTTATTGTATTTTGAGTTAAGGGTTCATGACCCATTTCTTTCTTATTCCTATTTTAACCAGTGTCATGTTAAAGTTGATAAATAAATTCTATTTTGTATCCTAGGGTTTAATTCAGCTACCTTAGTTAGGAAGAGAGGGGGGGAGAGACGAGTGAGGGGACGAAATGGGAAGTTCTTTTTTTCTTTTCCCCACAGCCGAGCTGGTTGATGCCAACCACAATTTCAGGTAAGTGTCATCTTTCAGAAGACGTAACATATGCACAGCCTGCATATGGGCTGTCGTCCATGCAGTGCTGTCGTCCACTGAATGCCATTTAAATTTATTCATTCTACATGAACAACCTGCACATAGTTGCCCAGTTTCCCACATTACATAACATATGATCTTTTGTAAGACATCCAGTGCCACCCTCCCATAGGGGCACTCTCAGCATTTACATGCACTCTGCACAGACTAGAGTCCCATTTTCTCATTCTGTCCTATTGCTTGAGTGGCCATCCTAAACATTTGGGCATTTCTGGAGAAGGTCAAATCCTACTCTAAGCATCACCAACATGTCTGCCGAAAAGTACAAAACCTTCATGGAGGTAGGGAAAAGTATGGGATAAAAAGGGGAACAGCTGGCCCAGTGGGCTCAAGAGCAGGAAGCTGCTGCTAAGAAAGCCAAAGAAGAAGAGTATGAAGAAAAGGAGAAAGAAAAGCAGCGACAGCATGAGCTAGCCTTGGCACAAGAGGAAGAAAAAGATAAGGAAAGGTAGCAATAGTATTAACTAGCATTGGAGATGGAGAGAAAGGAACAAGAAGAAACCCAAAGGTTGCATGAGCAAGTCTTGAAAGAGAAGGAACTATAACTCAAAATATCTAAGTAGGACAGTGCCATGGCACTGGCCCAACACTGAGCTGACCATCCACCCCTGGTCTTTGCTTCTTCCAGTATACCAAGCATCAATAACCTCATGTCTCGCTGGAATGACTCAGAGCCAGAGGTGTGGCTGGAACAGGTGGAAAACCTCCTCAATGAGCACAAGGCAACTGAGACTGAGAAGGCCATGATCCTAGCAAAACACATGGTCAGAAAGGGACAAGATGCCCTAAATTCCTTGGAAAATGGGGACAAGGGAAACCTTGAGGTGGTCAGGAGGGCCGTAGCAACAGAGTATGAGATTACCATCTTTGTCCCCAATGCTCAGGGTGCAAAGATAGTGAGGTCTCCCAAAGGAGGTTGGTCAAACATGGTCTGACTGGTCCTACAAAAAAAACCAAGTCTTGTGGCGGTGGATCAAGGCCTTAGAGTGCAAGGAGTTCGAGGACTTACTGAATCAATTCCAACTTGAAGACTTCCTCAATTATACACCCAGCCCTTGGCTCTACACATTAATGAGAAACAGCCCAAGCTATTCACTGACTGCTGCCACCTGGCAGATGCATACAAGATGTACCATCCTACCTCCTGCACCTCCAACAGGTGCATAGTTCCCTCAGGCCCTACTACCTCATCAGTCCGACCCAGGAACAGACCATCTTCATCACTGCCTGTATGTACTTATTGTAAGAAAATAGGGCATTTGGAAGCCCAGTGCAAAGCTAAAGGGGGAGTCATGCCAAAGCCCCCCCTCTAACCAGAACTCCAGGCCTACCCATACTGTAACCGCTCCTCATAGAGATTATAGCCAGGTTTATTGCCACACTTGTAAGAAATACAGGCATTCCCCGAATTTCAGGGATTGCCCTGGAAAGAAATCTGCTGTTGTTGCTCTGGCAGCCACTCATCCATCCTCTTTAGGACCCCCAGCTGTGGGACCTATTTTTGTTGCACCTCCTCAAGATTGTTACCATGCTCAACATGCATTTGGGGACACTGGCTCCCAAATCCCCTTTATAAGGCGAGACAAGGTACCCAATGGGGCCACCGGTGAATACAACAAGCCCATAACTATTGAAGGCATCAATAATTGGAGGTTGACACTTGCGACTGAGGGTCACCAGCCCTCACAAAAGTAGGATTTGTATGACTGGAGTAGCCAACCATATTCCTGGAGACTATGACCCCTCTTAGGACAGGACCCTCCTCCTCAGCCCTTCTCTGGGCCAGTCATGGGTCCTACCTCTTTGAGTCTCCGTCAGGCACCGATGTTCATTCCAGCCCTACTGTTGAGCCACAACCAGTGCCTACACCTGGCCAGAGTAGTGCTCCACCCAGTCTGGTTGTTGAGCCCACACCAGAGTCAAATTCTGGTCCCCTGCAACCTTTACCTGAGTGGACATCTGGCATCTGTGGCCCCTGTGCCGCCTACGTCTCCTCTCCAAATACCGTGCCTTAGTCAGTCTTAGAGTCAGTGCCAGAGCACGCTTCCCTTCAGGAAATCCCAACCCAGCTCCCCTCCCGTCTACCAGCCTGACCCCTCTACCAGTGTCTGACCGAGAGCCAGCCCGAAGTTCAGTAGGGTCTTTTCCAGATTCCCCTGATCGCAGCAGAAACCCATTCCTTGGCACAGCCTCATAACCCATGCCTGATTTGGTCCTTGCAACCTGCGAACCTCTCACCTACAGCTACCTCTTCTTCACTACCGTCACCAGAAGACAAGACTGGTGGACGATACTCTTCGAGAAGTCCTGTTTAAGCTGGTCACCAATATGGAGGCCATGCCACAAAAGCTAGCAGAGCTAGTTGGCACCACTGCTGTCCAGGTTGTTGCAGCAGCCGAGGCCGTCGCCAGCTCAGGGCCTGTTTCGCCAGTTGATGTAACACCCATAATCACTCTAGGTTTAGGTCCCAAGGGTAGTTTTATTGCGGGCCTAAATCTGGCCCAAGGGTCTCCTTAATCTCCTCTGGAGCCGCGTGCCCAGGCTTCAGCTAGAGGACCTTAGCCTAAAGTTAGAAAGAAACCAAGGAGGAAGAGGAGTAGGGAGCGTAGAAGGTCCAGGTAGGTAACAGAGACACCGATCTCTGATGGCACTTGTGTTCTATATATATATATATATATATATATATATATATATATATATATATATATATATATATATATATATATATATATATATATATATATATATATAAAACAGTGCCTTGTCTTAATAGAGCAATTCTGGCACCTTGCCCAGAGATGTTGCCTAGATTGTCTCCTAGCCTGTACCCTAACCAGGGCTTGTATCTATGAAATATTTAGCTTTAAAACTTTGTAATTACCTAAGCCTGTTCTGTAGCACACAGCTGAGGATCTGTCCTGGCTCCATTTTATTTACCCTGCATACTAATGTGCATTTTAAACTTAATTTATATAACCTGATTCTAAGGCTTAAGGCGGGTACTTGTAAATTAAAATGGCAGCAGTACTCACTAGCAGACTTTTCATCCCATCAGGAATGGAATATCTGCTTAAAGGGCGAGCTGCTACAGAATTTGGGCTTTTCGCCATATTATAAAAAAAACCCTACTGATAAAATAGAACAAGTAAAAGAAGCAGCATGGGGGTAGTTTTTCAACCAAAGTGGACAGAAAATGCCTTCGTGCTTTGGTCCTCCCCTTCTATCAAATTCCTCCAATTGTTTGCCACTCCTTATGCCTTATTCTCCTTTCCTTGTTTTTTTGACTCTTGTACTGGGCGGAAATTCCTCTATTTCAGATCGTACCAGCGCAGACTAGAATAAACTGGCTCACCAACCCAGTTCACATAACCCAAGAGAGGTGAGAAGGAAGGAGCAGTGAGACGTTGGCAGAGCACAGCGGAGATAACATTTCCCTGAACTGTGATAGCTCTGAACCCAATGAAGCAGGCTCCCTTTGCCTAAGACAACATGTGCCCTGATCGCCTACTGCAGTGGAAGCATCCCAGTAACTACTAACTGGAAGTCAACCTTGCTTTCTGGCTATGAGAACATGTCATAAGTCAAGCAGGTATGTGTTTGATATGGGGAGTTTTGCCCATTCTGTTTTCTGTAATTCTCTCGACTTCCCATCTTCAAATTTTCCTTTCTTGTGAATGTCCTACGTCTGGCATTTTAGTGATTTAATGTCTCCTGGCATGAAAGTTACCTTTGCCAAATTTAATAAGTGAGTTTAAGTTCCTCCTCCAGCCTTAGACTTTATCCATTTCATATGACAGGCCTATGCATGCTAATCTTGATACTCAACAGAGCCTCTCTCCGCATTTCAGGAGATGCTGTTATTGTGTGCAACTGAATACTGCATTCGCAATCCCATTTCTAGTTTATCACTACACCACCTCTGTTGTGGAACCCATGTGCATACATTCAACTCCGTTGCCCCACTTTGAAATTAATTGTGCAAATATGGGATATCCTTTCCTTATCAGTTTTCCCTCATAATTTAGTTATAAGTGTATATTTTTCCCCCTGATTTTTATTTGTAATTAATTGTGAGCCCCCTTGTACGAGTAACAGAGGCAGCTGGAAGATGCAAGGGAAGAGAAGAAAAGACAGCATGAATTAGCCCTCAAGGAAAGCGAGTGAGCTCTTAAGGCAAGCGAGCTAGCTCTCAAGGAGAAGGATCTCAAGTTGGAGAAGGCAAGGAAGGAAAATGCTGAAACTCTGGCTGCCCAACAAGCCTCCAACCCCACACGTGCTGCACCAAATGTTCCCATATCAAGCATTAATTCCCTAGTCCCCAAGTGGACTGAGGAAGAGCCAGAGGCATGGTTGGAGGAAATAGAGAATCTCTTTGAAAACTACAACACCACTGAGACTGAGAGGACCTTAGTGCTTACAAGCACATGGAAGGTAAAGCTAAGGCAGCCCTCTGCTCACTGGAGGAGAGTCAAAGAGTTGACATGGTAGAAGTTTGTAGGGTCATAACGAAAGCCTATGAAATAACCCCAGAGAAATGGAGACAGTGGTTCCCAGGTCTTGCTAAGGAAGTCGGCTGGTCCTGGACTGAATGGGCCTGTCACAAGACCCAGTCCGGTACCGGCTAGTTCGACTCCCTGTCGTGCACTACATTCGAGGACCTATTTAATCGGACCATGCTGGAGGATCTTTTCCAATGTGTCCCTGGGCCCCTTGCTGTGTATCTCAATGACAAGCAGCCCACCATACTTATGGAAGCCTGCAGTATGGCCGATTTCTGGGAAACCTACAATCAGTCCCACAGCAAATCTCAACAGCGCATAGTGCCACCCATGTACCTCTCAGGCTTGACTCTCCCGAAGAACGGACTACCTAGTAAGCCTACCTGCACCCACTGTAAGAAGGTGGGGCACACGGAATCCGATTGCCACTACAAGTTGTGCACCAATAAGCCGCCTCCTACCAATAACCAGAACACCTCTCCATCCACTTCCCCTCAATCTTCTCCGCCAACAGTCACTGCAGGTAGCTGAGCCCCCTCAAAGGGCACTTGCCTATCCAGTGGTACTGCCAGCCACTATAGTGCTGGACATCTGGCCCGCCCAAATCATGTCCCAGCCACCAAGTTTGTCAACTTAATAAGCACCACATTCTCACCAGCCAGGCTGCAGAAGATACCTCACCCCAAAAGGCTGGATACCCAGTTCATCTCGGTGGCACCCCTTGATGGCTCTAGCCTGCCAGTGGCCCTACCGGTTACAGTAGACACTGCAGCCAATGTTGGCCTGACTGACAGGTCCCAAGTGCCAGCCAGTGCCATGGTTGATGAGAAAACTCAGTGGGAGATGAAATGAGTAGAGGGCCATACCAAATCCATTCCCACAGTCAAGCTCCAGGTCACGACACCTTGGGGCATGCTGCCTCACTGCCTTGACATAGTGAGTGGAATCAGGCCTGGAGTGGAATTCCTGTTGGGTCAGGACCTCCTCTGGGAAGTCCCTTCCTCAAAGCTATTCTGAAGCCATGCTACCACCACAAGGAGGCATCGACTGTAGGGTCAACAAACCCGAGCACAGCCACTTTGACTGGCGTGCTACCAAAACATGAAGAATTACCTTCCTTCCACCGAAGCGGTCGACAGAAGGGGCACACCCCTAGTAATCCCAAGCCTAGTCCTCCCTCTTCATGAAAGGACAGCCACCAACGAAGTCCTCCCTCTGCACGAAAGGACACTAAAGGGAAGCAGTACTGCTGTCAAGTGTGCAAGGTGACAGGCCATTCCACTAATGGGAGGGCTGCCCTAATAAGCAACGCCCAGCAGATGCCCCAAATTAAGCATGTCCAAGAGGCTCTGACCTACAGCTGGAACAGGAATCTTTGTCTCAGTCCAACTCAAGCCATCCGCAAGGTATTACACCTCCAGACCACTCATCAGGCATGCCTGACAATCAATCTCTGCCAGCGCCACTTGCGAGCTCTGAGCAGTACCATTCTCCATCCCTCTCAGATGTTGAGCCACCCCTACAACTGGACCCTGTGCCTGGCCCTACCATGGTGCCAGATCCAGATCATGACACAGATCCTCCTACAAGAGATCCAGGAACCTTCACAGCATTGATCCTAGCAACATCTGAGTCTCCGGCACCCGACACTTCTTCCCCACCACATCAATCCCCAGAGGATGAACTTCTGGTGGATTGAACTGCTACACCTTCTCTGGGAGACCAGGAACTGGCCTCCCCAGACGCAGAGGCTGAGACCGCTCTTGCTTCGGTTGTCGCAGAAGCCTGAGTAGAGAGCCCTCCAGTAGCCTCTGAGGTTAATCCTGACTTCGTGCCCGATAGCCCTTCTGGCCTTTCCCCAGAGTCGGTGCCCTCATCACCTCCTAGGACTGTCATAGATAGGCCTTGGAGGAACTTGAAGAAGAAGAAGAAGGGGTGGAAGAGAGCCCAGTAGTTGCAAGAGCCACAAGCTCACCCTGGCACTCGTGCCCCCTTGGCACAGTGCCTTTCCATCTCAGAGTGATCCTGGCTCCTGCCCAGAGGAGGTACCCAGCGTGATCTCTACCTTAGTAAAAGCCTAGACCAGATTCAATAAGTAGTAGTAGTAACCTTGTGATTTAAGTCTTGTAATGAGTAGCAGTAACTAAGTGATTATAACTTGTTAACCCAGTAATCGTAGCTATTGTGAATAGAGCCAGTGAGCTCAGGACATGCATGGCATACTACCTCAGTTAAGGAAAGCATTTTCCATGTAAATCCAAGGAGGAATGGGCACCTCTCTTGGTCCAGTATAAAAACTCATTTAAAGAACTCAGGTTGCTCCTTTGTCTACTATGATTGTACATTCTGGTGTAAGAAATTGTATACTTGTAATATATTGTAATTTAGCTAGTTCATTGTCATTGATGTTGGTGCTATAGTAGTGTTATAATAGGTTGTGTCATAAAAGATACAATTGAATGTACCATTTGCCTAGGACTAAATATCACAAACATCAGAGGTAGCACGTAAATATCCATAGACACCTTTGAGTTGTGTTAGGATCCCATAGAAAGTAAGTTATTAAAGCTCATACTCCATTCTAGAGTCAGGTAGATCCTAGCTAGCCGCATTGCAAGGGCAAAATCTGTTCAGGGAAAAGAGTAAAGTAATCAAGGCAAACAGCTTGCTTTGGACTGGCCTTCACACCCAGAAGGGAGTGAATGCCTTCTTAAGGGGGGAAGTTATTATAAATATTCACTGTCGACCTCTCTTTCTTACCTCTTATTAGAATAGAATTAATTCTCTAGTTAAAGCTAAGAAGAATATAGATTTCTTGCATGAGAAATTGAGAGCGGGAAGCAGTTTTTCCAAATTAAATTCGCCAACGGGCAAGATTTTAGTTTAAAGAGTCACAGAAGGATATAGTTTTGCTAGGCCAGAACTTAGTTATACTGTTCTTAAAACCCAATTTCCTCTATCCTGTGTACTGGCAAGTCTATTGTCATTTCAGATCAGGCCCTGGCTAGGCGGAGTTTTGAAGAAAACAGTAAGAAGCTGTGCCACTGTCAGGAGACTCTACACTCAGCTGCCAAAGAGCACAGATGTGTCTGTGTTCTCCTCCAAGCACTCCTTTGTTTCTCCTCCTTTGTTCAAACGAGGGGGAAAATTGTTATTCCAACAGACCAAGGAATCTTATGCAACTGATCACTGCATTAGCTAACCCAGCAGTAAGTCTGATTTGACAATTACTCCCAGTTCTCTTTCTCTTCGACTGAAACTCATTTTTCCTTTTTCAAATTTCCCTCTCTTAAACAGTCACTGACTAAGAAATCCTAGTAAAACATATCCCATTTAGGAAGCCATCTGTTAAGTACAATTATTGTGGACTAGTGAAGTCACATAACTTATCCTCCATGGTGTTAAAAGTATTATTCTTGACATAAGAATCATCCCCTTGTGATTAAGTAATGACAAGTGAGAGTTCCTGTCATGCAAGATTGTTACCTGGATAAGTCTTTCTTCTTGGAGAAGAATCTGCATCATCAGTACCAAGAAGCCTGAGTTCGACCTTACAGTTAATTGCCTTATATTATAAGCATCTGAGAGGCATATAAATCTGTTGCGTTCATGTTTATGTAGCGTTGAGGGTTGTCCTAAGTAGGCTGTTATTCTGAGCTGCTGTTAGCTCCTGTGAATAATCCATTTCATTTTATTTTACTTTTGTTGAAACTAATGTTCAGTAAGTTTGCTGAATTCATTCATATGATTATGAATAAACCTCTATTCTTTATTAATTAGTGTTAACTGGCAACCTGATCTATTCAATATCTGTCCTTTAGAGTTAATTTTAGCCTTAATTGACAGAATTACTTGAGTCTTAGGCAATACAAGGCAATATAAATCCAGTTAACTAAGTATCAAACTCATTAACCTAATGGTCCTCGTAACAATATGTGTATATGTATATATATATATATATATATATATATATATATATATATATATATATATATATATATATATATATATATATATATATATATATATATATATATATATATATATATATATATATATATATATATATATATATATATATATATGATGTATGTATATGTGTGCATAATATATAGAATATTTCATTAAATATCTTTGTGACAATATCCACGTTAAAAGTTATTCCATCGAAGCGATGAAGAGAAATATGCGACAGACATGCTACAAATTATTTCGTGTGCCCTAATTAGCGTACGGCCACACTGCAAGCGACGTGCGACGCGGGATGAGGGGCACGACATACCGCCAGTTATGAAACAGCAATTGTTATGTAGGTGGCCACACTGGTGGAGTGGGGCGATTTTCCACCACGCTAAAGCCCCGTTCACACATTCACGTATCAGCCCACGCATGTTCACGCACGTGAAACGTGGCTATACTGTAGGGTTTGTCGGCGCGATCAAGTGGATACGTGTCAAAGGCCGATGTCCGTAAGTCAACATAACGGCGCCATAACGTAAGTACGGAGTAATGCGTGTTAAGGCTACGCACTGCGCGCAAGATAGACGGGTTGCTTACGTGAACTGCCACGACAATAGGCCCACACCCCACATGTAATGCGTGGCAGAGCAAGTAACACCCACGCACATATACCGATGTGTAATGTTGTGCATTACGACCTCACGACACCCTCACAACATCCCCATGTACATCGGCGGGTATACGCCAGGTACAAAAAGGGCGTGCTGTACACGTGTTTTCAGTGCCATTCAGTGCCTCCTGTAGCAAGAAGTATTCCACTGCTGCTGAATCAACATGGAGAACATTGAGGACATCATTGCCCTTATAACACCAGCACAGACAACAAAGAAAGAAACGTAATGGAGGCCGTCGTGGAGTATATGCACTACATGGTATTGGTGGAAGCTGTGAGGGCCACATTGCAATTGAAAATAAGGAGAACTAAAACATACATTTATACTTGTTATAATAATTTCTCTTTGTAATCGACTTCCAAAATTTTTAATATCCATACAGTTTACTTTTCCTTTGTATTTATGCATTTATTTGTTTTACATATGTCTTATTTGTGCTATTATTCTTACTTCATTTTATTAGTATAATGGTTTTTAGTTCATTGAATAAAAGTTATTTTTCAATTATATGTTTATTGTTTATACCAACCATGATATATACACTGAAACATACAATACCAAAAATAAACATTTGTTATATAAGTTAATTTTCAACTATATATTTGTTTGCATATGTTTTTTTAGTACTGGATCATACACTCTGACATTTTTAACGCAGAAGCAAATACATGCATTGCAATGTGGCTAAGTGCATTACTCCATGGCGTGGGAAGATTATAACTTTGAATATTTTGAAATGGTTTATACCTTTATATAGGCCATTACCAAGCAGTAGTGAAGAACAACTTAATATGAAAGTACAGATTTTTTTTATTTTTTATTTTAATATAATATACCTTCACTTACTCCTTATTTTTGTTGTTATCCTTACTTCATTTTGTTACTTCCATGGTTTGTAGTTCATTGAATAGAAGTTACTTTTCTATTATATGTTTATTGTTTATACTAGTGCTGATATATAGATGGAAACATACAATAATACAAAAAAATAGATATTTGTTTCTATAAGTTAATTTTCAACTATATAGTTGTTTGCATATGTCTTAATTGTGTGATTATTATTACTTCATTTTGTTACTTTGATGGTTTTTAGTTCATTGAATAAAAGTTATTTTTAAATTATGTTTATTGCTTATACTAATGCTGAAATATTTACATGGAAACATACAATAATACAAAATATATACATTTGTTTACATTGACACATACACAAAATAGATATAAAAAAACTGAAGCTGCATCCGCGCCACAAGCTGTTTTATACACCCGACGCAGCGCTGCCTCATCGTCTCAGGTCCTGGGGGCGAGGCGCTGTCGTCACACACGATGCAGCATGTTTAAAAAAAAATGCGGCGTTCCGAGCGTTTTCCTTCAGGAGAATTGTGCTCTCTGAAGTTTGTTATAAGTTTATTCAGCCTCTCTTCAAGTTTGCTTCTTCGTAAATATTCATAAAATTTGTCATTGTACATTCGAGGCTGTATATATAGATTATACATTTCATTCCATTCCATTCTTCTCTTGTTAAAATAATGAGTCCCGAATTTTTTTTTTTTTTTTTTTACTGGCATCTCATCACATTTCGCGGAAGTATTTTCAAATAAAAATAATCTTCTTGACAAACTTGATGACATTTAGCACTGATAGTGAGCTTCGATTAACGTGCCGCCTGCGCCTTCGACGGCTCCAGTGTGGCCATACAACGCGTTGACGCTACCGCTGCCTTGCCGTTTGCAGTGTGTTACGTTCAGGAAAATTTATTCATCATGTGCTGTATTGTAAACTTCCATGAAAAGCAAGTAAAACAAAGGAGTAGGAAATAAAAATGATACTTGCAAAATCAGTGATTTTAGGGATATCCATAGATCGCATTCGGTCATGTTCCAAGAAGCAAAGACTTTAGAGTCCTTGGCAAATGACAACAACGTTCGAGTTCAGACATTTGAACCTTCGGGCTTCGGACCTTCGATTGAAACATCGTTCTGGGCACCGTGGCAGTAGACGTATAACAGGAGTTGGCTAAGTAATCATTTTTTTTCCTTAGGAGTGCCGTATTCAATTCCTCCTTAATTTATCGTAGCGTAATTGGTCTTGTGAAGTTTTTACGAAAAGACCGTTTCTCACGCGGCTAGACTACAGTTGGCGCTTGAGATTTCCATCGGTTGCTGTCACTTCGTTGGTCAAGTTATAATAAACCCCGGGCTTCTGCAAGGTAACATTCGAATTTTCTTTATATTATGCTAATATTGTATATGTGTCCTGGGGATTTTCGAATCTTGGTGAGTGTTTAGTCTAGTACGTATATTTGGCAGTCATTATAACTATTTCTGTTGGCGTTTACCCATAATCGGACGTGAGTAAACGCCCAGATTTACAAGATTTAGAGTAAGTTACGCACAGGTCTAAAGCTGTCTTTTCCAGGATGTTTTTGGTACGAGTTTGACTTGGAGTTCCTGTTCTAACGGTAAAAGCTTCATGCATGATAAAGCGGTTCTCTTTAGCAACAGGTATGTAGGAGGTATTTTGTTCCTGCCAAGTTTGGTTTTGTTATTTTTTGTAATAAATTATCTTTTTTTAATTTGTCATATTTAGTTTTTTTGTAATAAATTTCATCTTTTAATTTGTCATAAATTTACTTTTTAAATTATTGTAATACATTCACTTTTTAATGTCATAAATATACTTTAATGTCATAATTTTTTTATAAATTTATTTTTTGTCATAAATTTACTTTATTAATTTTTGTAATAAATTCTTATTTAATATGCATATACTGTTCTTGAACAACTTCACCTTATCCTCCACCCCTTTAGGGGTGGCGCCCCTGGAGTGTGGGGGAGCCTCCATGTTAAGCATAGTAGGTCGTATGACCTATTATGCAGGTTTTTGGGTGGTTTTGAACAACAAATCAGCTAATCAAACTCTTCTTTCAGGTGGTAAGCATGGACTTAATCTATTGCTTAGGGTAGAACTATAGAGTTGCTCCGCGTCGCCGACGGCACTATAACTTGACTTTTTCTACAGTTTTTTGGATGCTAATTATGAATTTACCTTTCATTTTTGGCGCTCGAGTCTAATTAACCTGTAATTAACCCCCGAAGTCCATCCAACAAGGGGTTTCCATGCGCGATCTTCACAGACAGAGCACGGGTACGTCTGTTTCGAACGGTTCATATCCCGTCCGGCAAGTGCAATAACTTGTTAACGTATGGGTACCCAACCCTCCCCGGGCCAGTACTAAACACGGCGAAGGGACATTCCATTTGGCCGACAACAAACAGATGCACCGCCAGTATCAGAACCCCTAAAAGTGTAGAAAAAAACAGTTGAAAGGGTAAAAACAGGCGCGGAGCTAATATATACATTTACCTTGCTTAATTTTCATGTAAGTTCGGACAGGTATTAGGTGTTTAAATGTGCATGGCTACCTCCCGCTCAGTGCAAGTTTGCAGAAGCTCCCTAAAGTTTGAGGAAATTAAGAATGTTTATAACATCAAACGACGATATTCAGCATTAAACAAATTAAATTTATGTACAGGTCTGGCGTCTTGGTGTGTTTTACTTTAGAATTTTAGCTTCCTGAAAATGGATTAAATTTGTGGTAGGTTAAATCAGGTAAGTTTTGGCCAATATAAAGGTTTTACCTGAATTAAAATTTTTAAGGGTAAAGTTGGTGTTAGACTTGATAGAATTTTCACAGGATTCAAACTTGCACAGGATTCGAACTTGAAATCGTAACCGAAAATTTCTAGTTATAGGGGTTATAGGAAGCTCCCTAAATGTACTGGTCATTTACGATAACAGGGCTTGCTACCCAATAGCTAATCTCTTGAAAATCATCAAAACCATGCAAAATTTTCCTCAGACAGATCATGTCCAGTATAATGTTTGGATTTGTTCTGTTAACAGAAGAAATTAGCTTTATAAAGTTTGTCAGTTACTCATAGCTAGGAACTTTCAGCCCTTATTAACAGACAGCACGAAAGCAATTTTTTGTTTAATTGAAAGTATGGAAATTTTAACCCATGGACATTTTTTGCATAGAATATAATTGGAATATCTGTTGACTGCAAGTTAAGTTTGTCAAATACGTTGGTTAGTTTTGATACTATTAAGTTGCTCATAGTATAAGCAGTGTATTTATAATGCTATCCGCTAACATTAAGTTTTTGTTGCTCAGTGAACACAGGCAATGAGTTTGTTACTCTATGAACACAGGCAATGAGTTTGTTTCTCTATGAACACAGGCAATGAGTTTGTTACTCTATAAACGCAAGCATTGAGTTTCTTTCCCAATGAACGTAAGATTGTTACTCATGAACACAGGCAATGAGTTTATTACTCTATGAACGCAGGCAATGAGCTTGTTACTTTGTGAACACAGGTAATGATTGTGTTTGTTACTCCATGAACATAGGCAACGAGTTTTCTCTATGAATACCGGCAATGATTTTTTCTCTATGAACACGGGCAATGAGTTTGTTACTCTATGCACACAGACAATGAGTTTGTTACTCATGAACTTAGGCAGCGAGTTTTACTCTGTGAAAACAGGCAACGAGTTTGTTACTCTATGAACACCGGCAATGAGTTTGTTCCATGACCTACTCTATGATCATAGACAATGAGTTTGTTCTATGAAGATAAGCAATGAGTTTTACTCTATGAACACAAGCAAAGAGTTTTACTCTATGAACACAAGCAAAGAGTTTTACTCTATGAACACAAGCAAAGAGTTTTTCTCTGAACACAAGCAAAGAGTTTTTCTCCATGAACACAAGCAAAGAGTTTTTGCTCCACAAGCAAAGAACACAAAGCAAAGAGTTTTTTTTTGCTATGAACACAAGCAAAGAGTTTTTGTCTGCGAACACAAGCAAAGAGTTTTTTGCTATGAACACAAGCAAAGAGTTTTTCGCTATGAACACAAGCAAAGAGTTTTTCTCCATGAACACAAGCAAAGAGTTTTTCGCTATGAACACAAGCAAAGAGTTTTTCGCTATGAACACAAGCAAAGAGTTTTTCGCTATGAACACAAGCAAAGAGTTTTTCGCTGTGAACACAAGCAAAGAGTTTTTCTCTATGAACACAAGCAGTGAGTTTTATTCTATGAACACAATGAGTGTTACTCTATGTACACAAACAATGCGTTTTACTTTATGTACACAAGCAATGCATTTTACTTTATGTACACAAGCAATGAGTTTGATACTCATGCACAACCAATGAGTTTGGAAGTTACCTTTCAATACTGGTAGTGAGTTTGTAATATTAGAACGAACACTGGCAGTAGTTTTGTGCTGTTACCCATGAGTACTGGCAATAGTTTTATGTTACCCACGAATACTGGCAATAGTTTTGTGTTGTTACCCACGAATACTGGTAATAGTTTTGTGATGCCATCCATGAACGAGGACAATGAATTTATTTTCAATGAACCCTGTCAAATGCATGTTAGGCTATCCGTGAACACAGACAGTGAGTAAATAGTACTATCGGCACAATGGTTATGATGCTGTTCATGATCACAAGGCACTGAGACATTTATACTACCCTTGACAGTGCTTTGTGGGGCTGGTCATAACATAAACGGGAGCTGTGATGCTTCCTTGAACAGTGTGTTGTGTAACTGTTCATGAACACAGGCGGTGAGTTTGGGATGCTATCCATAATCAAGGCATGAGTTTCCAATGTTATCCATCAACAAGACGCGTTGAGTATGTGAAATGCACATTAACATAGGTAACGAGGTTGTGAAGATATTATCGTATGAGTTGGATGCAATTGCTGGTACCGATTAAATTTGGTGAATGCGACGCTGTAATGAACGTCAGTGTTCGCTGAGCTATCCATGGCAAAAAGTTATTTGGTGGTGTTTGCTATATAGCACCTGAATCCTTTAAAAGGTCATCAGGCAGTTAATGCATTTACCAATATACATTTTCAAATACAGTATACTAAGGTAGGAGCTTTTGAGTGTCCTTGGTAATTCGTGGCAAAACTGATCTATGACATAATCATTTCCTCCCTGACAAGAGCTCACATTACACAACTTCGTTGCTTTATCTGAAAGTTCAGCGGTTTATTTAACTTTTACCTGAATTCCTAAAATATCAAAGGTGTCTTTTTAAGAATACAACTTTGATCACATTATTTGGGTTATCTTAATTTTGATTTTGGCGATTTTCAGAACAGTACATTTCTAAGTATTTATATACACATTTTGTGTAAGTGGTTTCTACGTATAGTGAATATTTTTCACTTTAAATGACATCAGAAGCAGAGTAGCATTGTAAAGTATAAATGTGTGTTATACAGCCTTAACGCATAATTATGGTATAAATGTACGAGATAATCTTACTCCAGATGGTTACAAGTTTCCAGTGGGTAATAACCTTCTTTCGGCATTGATTGGAGAAACTTAACTCGCGGTTTTTATAAGATAATTATCCTTAGAGTAAAAAATATCGTACCTATTTCAAGAAATATTAGAATTAACGTTCTCTTTACGGAGTTGCCGAGTAATTGCCTTAAGTTCATTTTCTGCTGCTGTTTTTTTCTGTTACAGGCCACAACTTGCTGGAGGAACCAGAATTCAAGAAAATGTGCAGACACGGGCCTGATTTGCGGATATTTCTATGGATCCAAGATGTCGGCGAGATTGATGTAGGCTTCTATTCATTTAACAATTTCTAAATATTCCATGCTGCACTTTTCATTAAAATCCTGATAAGTTTGTAAGCTAGGTTCCTCGGATATTCTGCATTCGTAAACTTACCATTTGCCCTTGTATTATAGTTTTTTTTATTAATAAATAATGGGTCTTTAGTTTTCAGTTCTTGACTACTTCCTCGGTAATTTTATAGGGGAAAACAAAGTATGTGGAATCTGGTTTATCATCATCATCCATATAATTACAGGTGTTGAAGGTAAAAACTACTTAATTTAGAAATACACCAAACTGTTTAACAGTATTCACGTATGAGCGAATACACATGTGAGGGCCTATATCAATTTTAAACGTAAGCAAATTAATGTAAGCCACCCTCATGGAATTTCGAAGATTCCATTTGCTCAACACTTTTAGTGGTTTGGGTATTGGTTGGGACGACTCAAATGCCATAAACTAATTTGTTGGACTACTTGCTGAAATCTGACTCCATACTAATAAATAAATGTACAGTACCAAGAGCGCCGTTAAATGTACTGGGAGCAAAAAAAAATTATGAAAATTATGTAATTTTACTACTTTAAAACAATGTGTAATTAGCAGGTAAAACTAATATCAAATTATTTGTTTCATGGAGCTAGTACAAACAAATTTCCATTCAGTGGTATGTAAATTTGATAATGTGATGGTCAGCTACAACTTCCATGAATGGACAAAGGTCTTAAGCTACCTGGCTAAATATAGGATTTAACGCAGGTGAAAAGAATTTTAAGTTATACATAAAATAAAATCCTGAAACATATAAGTGAAGGTACCTGGTTAAAAATAGGATTTAACGCAGGTGAAAAGAATTTTAAGTTACAGATTATAAAAAAACAAAATCTTGTTTTTAATGGTGGTGGTGGGAGGGGGAGGGGGTTGCAGTTGAGGTCGTTTGGCAAACGTTTCTTTTACCAAAAACATTTAATAATGTAACTTCGACTTTGAATAACCTCATAGGTCCCAACACTTAGCTTTTTGCCTAAATTTCATATTTCATTCTATTTAATACGTCACTAGCATAGGGTAATGGCCATTTATTTTCACAACTGTCCATGAAACCCCCGTAGGGTGGTAGTGCCATCAGTGCACCTCATGCGGGTGCACTGTAGGCATTACTTAAGACTCTTTGCAGCGCCCCTTCGTCCCCTGGCTACAATCCCTTTCTTTCCTTTTATTGTACCTACGTTCGTATTCTCTTATATCCTATCAATTGTTTCATAGTGCAACAGCGGGGTTTTTCTACTATTACACCTTTCAAACCTTTCTACTCTCAATTTTCCCTTTCGGCTCTGAATGACCGCATAGGTCCCAGCGCTTGGCCCCAGGCTTAAATGCTATATTCTGTTCTATTCTATTTTATCCATGAAACCAATTCAAAGACTAATAATTCTCAGGACTGGTTGTTTAGGATAGTGACTAATACGGATACTATTGGTTTAGGGAGTTTGTGAATTTGACACCGAACACGAGATATAGGCGCAAAATAGTCGAACTTAGTAGCCTAGTCAAAGACGTTTGGAGGATTTTAACATAACTGCCGTTAGATATGGAATGCTTCATGTGGATGTACTGTCATGAAATGTCATTTGTGTTAATGGGCCTCTGTAATTGCTATCGTCTCTACTTAACGCAGAAATAAAAGTTGTAAACTACCGAAGGAATTTGTAAATTAGTGAATGAAGTAAAATACAGGGTATAAAAAACTTATTGGTACATAGGCCCCAAATTTTACGAATGAATTCTCAATACGGTTTTCAATAAACTGGTTGCTCTAGAACAGAATGGTTGTGGTAAAATGTTATTACCTTATAAATGCGTTTAGTTAATTGTAAAGAAACGAATCTGAGAAACTGGTATCAGGCACGAACAATAAGCATTATAGTGAAAGAAGAAATTAAGGAGGTTTCTTACCAGGATGATTGTCTTAGTTATTTAAAAAAAGGTAAACGCCACTAAGGGTTTCTTTACGAAGGCACATCTCGGGATGCTGCTCAGTCTGTTCTTACGCAAGTCGTGCCGTCGTTTAATATGGGTCGTGCTATAAGGCCCAATAGCTTTACTAAGCGAGCTTCATCGCAACTCAACGTTCTTTGGGGGAAAAAGCCAGAAAGGAAAGAAAGAGTTGCGGAATTGGAATTGGGATTTAGAATTTAGTCCAAAATCCAAGCGCTGGGACCTATGAGGTTATTCAGAGCTGAAAGGGTTATTGACAGTGAGAAGGTTTGAAAATTGTAACATGAGGAAAGACTTGCAACTGCCATGTGAAGCAACTGTTAAAGAGGGTAGAAAGTCAGATGGAAGAAACAGAATATGAACTGAGGCAGAGAAAAACGAATGAAAGAGGTTGCAGCTAAGAGCTGAAGGGCCGCTGCAAAGAACCTTAAGTAATGCCTACAATGCACCACGTGAGGTGCACCTACGGGAGAGTTCAGGAATTGCTTAAGGTGAGGATGGTAGACTCAGTAATGAAATGCTTAGGCCGAGGAGGATGGACCGGAAGTTAGGGCGAGGAAGGGAGGAGCGAAAACAAAATGCTTAGGCCAAGGAATAACATCAACAAGTATAAACCTTTCGGTCCCCAACTGCAGCCCCTTTCATTCCCTTCACCGTACCTCCGTTCATATTCTCTTTCTTCCATCTCATTTTCCACCCTCTCCTAACAGTTGTTTTATAGTGCAACTGCGAGGTTTTCCTCCTGTTACACCTTTCAAACCTTCTTACTGACTGTCAATTTCTGTTTCACCGCTGATTGACCTCATAGGTGCCAACGCTTGGCCTTTGGCCTAAATTCTATATTCCAATTCCAATTCAACAAGCATAAAGCTATAAATGAGTGAACAACAATGTACGTGATTGTGCATGAATGACACTTGGGAATGATGGTTTGTGTTTATTGTTGAGGGAATGAAAGCCTTCTGGTAGGGAGCCGTGTTACCTCATGGCATCTAGGCACCGTGGGGAGTAGCGCTGTCAGTGCACCTCACCTGGTGCACTGCAGGCATTACTTAAGGTTCTTTGCAGCGTTCCTTCTGCCCCTGGCTGAAACCTCTCTCATTTCTTTTGCTGTACCTCTGTTCATATTCAGTTTGACTTTTCACCCACTCTCTAAAAATTGTTTCCTAAAACTGCGAGTTTTCCCCTTTAGGCACTGTCCACACTAGCAGGCACTGCCCGACGGGCAAACACTGTTCCCATAACCATTCCACTATACTGACCGACCGAGTATGGAGCCAGGACGATGCGATTGTCTGGTAACACTGCTTCAGAAGCGAGAAAAAATATAAACAGCTGGAAGTGCCCGACGGGCATGCCCGCTAGTGTGGACAGGGCCTTAAACCTTTCAAACCTTGTTACTGACTGTCAGTTTCTCTTTCAGCTCTGAATGACTTCATAGGACCCAGGGCTTGGCCTTTGGCCTAAATTCTATTGTCTTATCTATGGCATTTAAGGTGGCATTGAAGGCCTTGTCCACACGACCGGTTATCGCCCGGCTGCGTTGGTCCTTCAACCGGTTCCATCCCCCTTAGCACAATTATGTCCGCACTCGCTTGTAAGTGAATTGAGTTGTTGTCTTGGTGGGCAGTAGCAAATGAGTGACAGCCAGGCCCATGCACGAAAAAAAAAAAAAAACAGCCGCGTTCATGGTATTAATCTTTGATGTGTTAAACGTCATGAACAGAGCGCATAAAATTTAGCCTATGTAAACAACGTTGTATAAAGTAAGTATTGGAAAGCCTTGAATAAATACTATATATATATTGCGTGTGTGTGTGTACGTATGTATTTACACATTAACATGCATACATGACTTGTGCATGTTTGTCTGCGTACATACAAGTGAATTTTTTTTTTTTTTTTAATGTGCATTTAGGTTTTCCCATTATTATATGGGGTAAGCACGACGCCTTCTTTTGAAGGACTTGGATTTGGCGGTGGGGTAGGCCGAAGCCTCGATCGGCTGCCCTGCCTGACATCGCTTAGACCCCGGCGCTACATGTTACCAAATCCCCAGCCCCTTTCTCCCAGCGAGGAGAACTGGGCGAGTAGGTTGACAGTTCGAGACGTGTGGAGTGTCTGTTGTGTTTTAGAAGGTGTTGGAGTGGCTTTGTTTATGTGTGTATTAGTCTGTAACACCCATTTGCTTTCAGCAAAAAAACCGTTGATTACTTACGTAATCCCGGTGTCTACACGATAGCAAAAGTGTCCACCTCTCTGACCGTCGGCTGCGGGATTGAACCCTCGCCAGACTTCTATGAAGTCTGAGGTTGCTGCTTCTACCAACCGAGCCATCGAGGCTATTGACGCATGTGTGAATATGTGTGTGATATACTGTGTGTGTATATATATGTATATATATATACATACATATATATATATATATATATATATATATATATATATATATATATATATATATATATATATATATATATATATATATATATATATATATATATATATATATATATATATATATATATATATATATATATGTATATATTTATATATGTATGTATGTATGCAGCATATACTCATTACTTATTTTTCTCGTAAATGGCAGCATCGTCGCTCCGAAAAAAGTTAAGTATACCTTAGTTTAACCAAACCACTGAGGTGATTAACAGCTCTCCTAGGGCTGGCCCGAAGGATTAGACTTATTTTACGTGGCTAAGAACCAATTGGTTACCTAACAACAGGACCTACAGCTTATTGTGGAATCCGAACCACATTATACCGAGAAATGAATTTCCATCACCTGAGTCAGGCTTCACAACACCGGGCACTCTTGGTGAGTTTGCTTGACTACCGGTGTTAGAAGTTCGCTGGTTTGTCCCTACTTTTTGCCCGATGCCACAAGAGACAGATATGGAGGTCAGGGGATACAAAGGAACGGGGAGGGCGTAGGGCTTCACTCCGCAACCTGAAGAATTATGATGACAGCAAAAAGTAGAAGTAGGAGTCTTTTATCAATCAGTAAAGAAAGCGGGTTCCATTATCACACGCACATTGAAAAGGCTTCTGTTTGGACAAACCACCGCTGATGATGTGAAAATAAGCAAGAGCGCCCTATTCCAGTAACACCCAACACTGGACCCGGCCCAGCTTTTTGTTGAACATTACTCAGGTCTCCACAACAGCAACAATCAGAATGAGATCGCCCGTGTTATTCTCGACGACAAAGAAGAAAAAAGGCGAAAAAAAAATGTTACCCACAAAGAAGTGTTGCGTTAAAAATATGATCGCGCGTTTCTGAGTGGATACATTTGCTATATGTCTTCAAATTGTAGTTTGAAGAGGTGCCAGTGTCTGTTTCTTCAGGTACGGTTAGCATTGTGCGTATTATAATGGCACTCCCTTGCTATATTGATTGGGAAAAGACTCCTTCTACTTTTCGGTTTCATCATAATTTATCAGGTTGCAGAGTAAAGCCCTACGCCCTACCCCTTCCTTTGTATCCCCTGACCTCCACATTAGTGCAGCAGATAATTGCATATTTCATAAGAATCGTTCAGATAGTGAAACAAGCATGAAATTTTGCACAAGTGCTCTTTAAAGTTCCCTCTATCAGAAAAGGGCGCTGGCCACGCAAAAATTTAATATGGCGGCCAAATTCCAAGATGGCGGCCAGTATCGACAGATTTTGGCTAATTTTTTCACTAGAATGGCATGTATTTGCTTCTAGCAATATGGTAAAGCTCTTCCATACTATTTCTTGTGAATATTATGTTTCTGTAGCTTCCCAGTACAGTTTACCTTTAAATATGGGGGGCTATATGGCTGCCAAGAAAAGGTAGAAACAATAATTATAATGAGAAATAATGCCCGTTCAACAATTATCGTTTTAAGCATGGATCTTGGTTTCTGTGGTTTTAGATCCTAATGAGGCCATTTCTTTCGAATAACTCATCAATTTTGAAGGAAAATTAATAAATGTAAAAGAGTGTATGTCTGCACACAAACAGGGCACACTGGTGACATCACTGCTGTGTAACTCAGCATGGGGTTCAGTGCCAGCTAATCCAGCTTTACTAATCCTGTAGTCTTAGACTAGTAGTTGTAGTATAGTTTAGTTTAGTGTCCCAAATGCTTTCTAACAGCCCCAGACCAGCTATAGTTAGATAGCCGCACCTGAATAGACAGGATGTGCCAGCGCGGGAGAGCCGAGCCAAGGGTATGGGGGCTGTACATGATGGTTCATGTACTTACCCGGATGGTGTACAGATCACACGGGACTTAAATGGCACTGGATGAATGATCGGGCTAGGTGTAGGGAGACCGAACCTAGTTGAATCCCATACAGGAATGTGTGCTTTGTTTAAGGTGGTAAAAGGATAACCCTCGGCCTTAATCAAAGTGAAATCATGGCAGAATGTGATGCCAATCCAATATTGAGCAGTAGAAAACAAACTGGAGTTTGTGTTGTCTTTGTCAGAAGGACAAAGAGGTGAGCACTTGACATCACCTCCAAGTCATCATGTCCTAGACCATGATGGGTACACAATGCTGGCAAGGAACATTCCCATGTTCAGTGAAATTAATGAAAATGCCACTGATAATGGATCCAGCAAGGCTGGATGAAGGTGATGGCATAGAGGCCACTCTCAGGAAAAATGCAGCAAAATACCATGTGAACTGTCGCTTGTTGTTTAACAACACTAAACTGGACCGCAAGAAAGCGACAATCCAATGACCAGACCAGCAACACTGAGACTAGTCGTGCAAAACTGCGCCGGAACCAGTCATGACAATGAAGTTTGCATTTTCTGTGAGAAAGTGGCACCTGCATCTGATCTCAGACAGGCTAGTACTAAGGGCCTTGACTTGAAATTGCGTGAATGTGCAGAGATACTTAGTGATGGCAAGCTCCTTGCTGTTGACTGGTGGGGATGTCATTGCACAGGAGTTTAAGTATCACCATGCCTGTCTTTGTGCCCTCTACAACAGAAAAAGGTCCTACCTGAGGAGCCTTGAGAAAGACCAAGGTAGCACTGAGTCAGAATCAGATGTGTATCCACTAGTTCTGTCAGAACTGATGACATAGGCCTACATTGTTGAAAACAACCTTTGTTCAGATGATCCAGTCACATTTCGGCTGGCAGATATTTGCCACCTCTACCAACAACGTCTGGAACAATTAGGTGTAGAGTCACCAAGTGTAAATTCCACGAGACTCAAAGACAAACTTCTGGCAGAAATTCCAGAACTTGAGGCTCATAAATCTGGCAGAGATGTATTACTTGCATTTCAAAAGGATGTGGGAAAAGCACTTGCTCAATCATCTGATCTTTCAGAGGCAGTTATCATTGCTAAAGCAGCAAATATTCTCAGAAAGTCTATACTTGATCATCAGTCACGGTTTGATGGCACATTTTCTGAGGCTTGTGTACGAAATTCTGTGCCTCCTCTCCTGCTCCAGTTTGTAGGGATGGTTGAGCATGGGGCTGACATCAAGTCACAGTTACGATTTGGAGCATCAAAGTCAGACCAGGCCATTGCACAGCTCATGCAGTTCAACTGCTACTCCCGATACAAAGAGGGAGCAACAACTCATAGACACTCCAAAGACAGAGAAACACCATTCCCAGTCTACATGGGACTCTCAGTCTATGCCAAAACCAGGATGTTGTCATTGCCACGAAAGGGTCTGCTGTCCTCAGCACTCATGAGGCTAGTCTTCAGGGACTGGAAAAGTGCTCTCATGAGGAAGCTGACACCCGCATCTTTCTCCATGCCAAATATGCCACAGAACATGGAGCCAAGACCATCACGGTTAAAGCAAATGACACAGATGTTCTTGTCGTTGCAGTCAGTGCTTTCTCCACTCTCCACAATCTAGGGCTAGAGAAGCTATGGGTGGCATTTGGCCAAGGCCAGAGCCTGCGCTGGATTGCTGTGCATGACCTGTGCAACTCTCTGGGCCAGGAGAAGGTGAATGGCATGCTCTTCTTCCATGCGTTCACAGGCTGTGATACAGTGTCAGCCTTCGGGCAAGGGCAAGAAGACCGCCTGGCAGACATGGATCATCTTTCCAGAGGCCTCCACTGTGTTCTCCAAACTGAGTCACTAACCTCTCAGAGTGGAAGAGAGTGACCCATGGTCCTGGAGAGGTTTGTCATACTTATGTATGAAAGATTCAGCACTGCTGGCACTGTGGATGAGGGCTAGACTTGATATGTTTGCCAGAAAACAAAGGGCATATGAGGCCATTCCACCAACCAGGGAGCTCTCCTCTCCAACACACCAAGCGTGCTGCGTACCAGGCTGGTTGTGTGTGGGGGCAGGCCACCCAGTGTCAGCCACAGCCAGAGAACCCTGCTGAGTGGGGATGGCAAAAGTCTGGTGAAGCATGGCAAGTCCTCTGACAACCAACTCGCCCTTAGCCAAGAGTTGCCAACAGCTTACCAAATGTGGATGCAAAGCAGGCTGTCGGGAAAGGTGCAAGTGCTGCAAGCTGGCCTTCCCTGCACAGCTCTGTGCACTTGCAAATGTGAAGTCTAGATAAATATTGCCCTCTCTTCAGTAGATAATCTAGCTTGAGCATCCAACGTGTCATGCTATGCCTACCTTCTTATCCTCGAATTTTTCAAAGGTGTAGGTTGAGAGACCTATACATAGATTGGTTGCGTTTAGTCCGTATTTCTCTCTCTTTTCTTTTTATGGTTACAGTCTTAGACACAATGTTGTATGTGACCATACCATTACTATTTCAGTTGAAAATAGCATATTAGTTAAACTGTCTGATCACATGAATATACCATTAAATAAAACAGTTGGTCTCTATGTTCTAGCGCTGTGGATAGAAAAAAATTTTATGGCAACCATTTTGTACGCCATCCTGGTTACAATTCATTTAGTAAGGGTTTTCAATAAAATGTGGTATGGAACATTTTAATAACCTAAAAGTCGAGGTTTAAAAAAAACTGGCATATTCCATCCAATAGATGCTCCCAAACCAGTGAATCTCAACATAGATGGCGGCCATTTTGAAAAATAGCCGCCATCTTGGATTTTCAGGTGGCCAGCGCCCTTTTCTAAGAGAGCGTAGTCTTAGGAATGTTTGTGCCAAATTTCATGCTTGTTTCACTATCTGAACGATTTTTACAGCAATCTGCTGCACTACATATGTCTCTTGTGGCTCGGCTATACTACCTCTTTTGTGATTTCATTACATTTTTGCCTGTGATTTCAGTCCTTTTTTGATATGGCAACGCCCTAGATCGAGAAAAATGTGCTAAAAAAGGAATGGGGTTGTTTAGGTTTTAGATATGGTTTTTTAGGCCTCCGTGGCTTCTCCGTGATTATGGTCAGCTCAGCTCGTTTGCTCAATAATATATATATATATATATATATATATATATATATATATATATATATATATATATATATATATATATATATATATATATATATATCGTCATATTCATATATTACCCATAGCCATATTCTATATATATATATATTAAGAGACATTTGTATATATTGTATATAAATATATAAAATATATATATATATATATATATATATATATATATATATATATATATATATATATATATATATACATATACACTGTATATATATAAATGTGTCTGAAAACATTCTAACTGTTGAGACCCTTTATTTAGGGCAGGTCAACGATCGCGAAAACCAAAACCGCGTAGGTAAATTCAACGTCTGTGATAACTGCCGCGTGTCATCCAGCTTCTCCCATTCTTACACATTAAGAAAACGGCGTCTCTTCTAATGATGTGAGCAGTCCGTACCCGAGCATCAGGAAAGTTGAAATTTGGGGGCTACTTTGAATGGCCCACTGTCGCTTTAAAATTTCATTATTTCAAAAAACAAGCCCCTCCAGAATATGCGCTTTCAGAAAGCTAAGTATCACGGCTGTATCTTTTATACTGTTATTGCTCCACAGATATCTTAGGTCCCTCACCCACCCACACCCCACCACATCCCCTGAATGGCAAAAATCGATATCTGGATCTCCAGAACGCCAGAATGGATTTCGATGAAATTTGGCACGATTAGAGACCTTAGTGGGAAACCTCTAAAGCCAAAGTTTCATCCCTATCGGTTGAATATTTCCAGAGTTATAAAGGGCCAAAGTCGCGGTTTTATGTACTCTGGGTGGCTGGGCTTCAATAAGTGCCAACTACCAATATATATACTGTGGCAGTTGATATATATATATATATATATATATATATATATATATATATATATATATATATATATATATATATATATATATATATATATATATATATATATATATATATATATTATTTCAAGTATATTTAATATAATAAGTGAACTGGATATTATATATATATTTTAGCTTAATTTTGGTGTAAAAACTCAGTTAATGAAAAAAATGATAAAAAAATTTTCAAATATATAAATATATATATATATATATATATATGTATATATATATATATATATATATATATATATATATATATATATATATATATACTAATATCTATATGTGTGTGTATCTGAGATACACACACACACACACACACACACACACACACACATATATATATATATATATATATATATATATATATATATATATATATATATATATATATATATATATATATATATATATATATATATATATATATATATATTACATATATATATTTATATATATTTATATATATATATATATATATATATATATATATATATATATATATATATATATATATATATATATATATATATATATATATATATATATATATATATATATATATATATATATATATATATATATATATATATTCATATATATATATATATATATTATATATATATATATATATATATATATATATATATATATATATATATATATATATATATATATAAACAGATATGCAATGAAGAAACAGAGACAGAAACCTAGTGTACAAACCATCCCAGAAAGAACGTTTAGCCTTAGCCTTAGGTCAGGCCTTGGCTTTATACTGGATCACCTTGCGGAAAGACAACACATTGGAGATCATTTACCAGCCACAGTCACGTACGTTTGATTTCTGTAAATCAATGACTGTCTTTCTAATGTGTAATTTTCATATATTTATGTTCGTTATTGTTTTGCAATTTATCCTTCCGATGAACGATGTTATCAGTTACAAGTTACGACCAAAACATAGCTCCACTTTGTGCATATTTTCAATGACTGTTTCTTTCCAGCCATGACTCTGCCTATCGTTATAACAGGTTAATTTTAGGTTGTCGTTTGTCAAACCGTTTATTAGACGCCTTGCTCAAAATTCCTCTTTCGCTTCCATTTAATATGATTTTGAGGAATAGTTTTGCAGTGATTTAGGTGAAGCTTCTCTTGAACACGTCATGAAAATGAAAGCAACGTTCAGAATGGTGGACGTCCTTGCGTTTGTCACGTTTATTGCTGCAGGAATGCATTGCTCTATGAGGGCCTGGACGAGGTAATCCCCACCCCCTGATGAGGTGGAAATATTGATCAGGTGATCACCATCAGGTAATCTCTCTCTCTCTCTCTCTCTCTCTCTCTCTCTCTCTCTCTCTCTCTCTCTCTCTCTCATTAAGTCAAAGTTTTCTGCCTGTGCAGCACGTTAGCGTCAAATAAAACAGCCATCTGACACGGTCTCAGAAAACCACTACTGTATATACAAACCTGGAGAGCTATTCTGAATGATCAGCAATTTTTATTCCAGGGATATGAGAATATATTTCACATGATAGGAAGCGAGGAGACCTCCTCTCCTGATTTAATCATTTGTCAGGGCATCTAAACATATATTTTTTAACAATATTTGTGGTTAAAACTAGATAACTGTGAATTCTGCATGACTGCATTCAGTTTCCCAGCTGCGTTTGACCAAGGCCATGGATAGTCTAATTATCGTCAGTATTTAAGTAACTGCATTGTTGGAGAAGATCGAATATAATTTGCACCAAATCCAACAAGAGATACCGTTTTAACTTCCCGTTTTCTACTGAGGAAAATACCACACTAGATTTCAATACTGTCATCAATTAACTGTTTCGAGTTCGGTAGCTTATTCGTTGATCGAGGTCGTGTTTCATTTATTCATGGTTACAACAAACTTTCTCAGTGAGCAATAGACAAAGGAATAATTGTGTATGTCATTAAGGCTTGTTCATTTTTCCATTTTAAAGATGCATATTTAGTGTAATAAATTTGAAAACATACAATCATGAGTAATGTTTATATACGCTTTCGTTCTTAATTCAAAACAATCACGAGAACTTTTTATCTAAAACATTATCTAATGACGACAGACGAAGCTCTTTCAATACATGTCCTTGTTTCACGTCAGACATGAACAATTTCCACATAAGTATTCCTGTTTCCCTTTTATTATTTAATTAATAATGTCATCGTTACCACAGGTGATTATTTTTACACCTGCCATTAAGTTCAATGTCATGTTCTCTCGGAGTTATTGTTTCAACTTCCTTATTGTTTTACAGCAATCGTAACAGAGAAACTTGACATTTGCAACAAGTTGTAAAACATAAATGGCAAAAAATATATCAGACTGTGTTTTTATATTTTTTGTAAGTGTAAAGTCATGACAGTACAAACTTTGCATTACTGTATGAAAAGTTGAGCCATACAGGAGACAGAGAAGAGAGGCATCTCTTTGTTCAATAATAAGATCCAGAACCTTTCATGCTGCTTGTATTCGTTTCTCTTTAGGAGGGAGCAAGCGATACACGTCCTGCTCCAAGGTTATCTTCTTCGGTATGCCTAGAATAACGAACATTCCTAATTCGGAAATTCCAGCTTCAGTTTAAAATTTATACAGTATAAAAGTATTGCTTTTGAAGGGCAGATAGATATGGTTGTTTGCTTGGCCTGGAATAGATGTTTGTTGAAATAAAGATGAAAAAAGTCCATAAAATTTGAGACTGCTTATGTAAGCATGGAAATGAAGACTGTAGTCCTGCATGTACAACAACTCATGAACATCACGCACCCACACAACGCATGAATGTATGTATGTATGTATGTATGTATGTATATATATATACACACATACACACACATATATATACATATATATATATATATATATATATATATATATATATATATATATATATATATATATATATATATATATATATATATATATATATATATATATATAGATATATAGTGAAGGATTACAAATATAAAAATATATATATATATATAGTAAAATATCTAAAAATCAATACCTATCGGTAAGAAGGAAGGAGTTTAATTCATATCTATCCAGAAGACAAATCAGAGAGAGCAACCTTTTTAAAAACAATAAAATATACTTACTACATAGAATTATCGATGAAAAAGAAAATATTTTATACAATAAAAACTTTGATTTCATAAGGAAATCATTCTTGAGATTCCAATAAGAACAAAAACTAATCTAACTGATGAAAACGAAATAGAAAAGCATGTCTTCAAACTATCATCAGGCAACTGGAGTATAGTTGACAAATGCTCTTATAAAATGTAACACAAATAAGGTCTAGCTCAAAGGTCCTGAACGTAAATTGAAAATTAAATTAAACTTGACTGGAACTCGTGTGACGTGTTCGACTGTCTATTCCAGAAACCTCAGAGGTTACAGGTATCAATAGATCCCTAACCATCCACACCAGCCTGGAAAGATTGTAGTTCTCCCGTATGTTCTAATTTTGTACGCCACCTCCTGTATTCAAAATTTATTTCCGTAAAACTTATTTATCAAAAATTCTCCTTTTCATGTCACTTATATACAAAAAGCCATACATGAAATATGTGTGAAAAAATCTAAAACTATTTTTACCCAGCTACCATGGATAAAGATTAAATGTTAAAAATATTTTATTTTTAAATAAGAATTGGTTTTCTTATTAAATAGATGCATACATGTTTAAAAAACTATGCTCTCATCTAGATATCTAAGACTGACAAGCATACACACACACACACACACACACACACACACACACACACACACACACACACACATATATATATATATATATATATATATATATATATACATATATATATATATATATATATATATATATATATATATATATATATATATATACATAATAGATAGATAGACAGACATAAATATATGCATGTGTGTAAACCTACCACTCACACACACTTATGCATGCATACACACACACACACACACACACACACACACACATATATATATATATATATATATATATATATATATATATATATATATATATATATATATATATATATATACATTATATACATATATACATACATGCCAATTAAACAAGAGAGAAATTTTACGTAGTCACAAAAGAGGTATGATGACCGAAACGACAAGACCTCAATATAAAATGAGAAAAATCTCACATCCCGAAGGAATTACTCAGTTATGCTCAGGCTGTTAGCCTTCCCTGTAAAGTCGGCCATCAATAAAATTACAAACGGGAGACAAACACTGCCTAACACCAAATATTTGGCAGGAGTTCATATGTACACGTATGAAGAATCAGAGTCGTCAGACATGTGAAACGAGATGTGCATATGTGAACGGGTACCTGTATTCTTCACAAGCGAAAGTCGAGACGGCTAGAAGTGGATGATGTTGAGTCTATCTATTCCTTTCGGAAATAGGCGCATGAAATAACTTATAATTCTAATTCACTTTCAGTGTGAGTTATTTCCAATCTAAAGAGGACTAGATATTAAGGGGTATTCATGAATAATATATGAGAGCACAGATGTAACGAAGAATTTGTTAGAAAATTATATATATATATATATATATATATATATATATATATATATATATATATATATATATATATATATATATATATATATATACATATATATATATATATATATATTATATATATATATATATATCTATATATATATATATATATATATATATATATATATATATATATATATATATATATATATATATTTTATATATATATATAATATATATATATTTTATATATATATAATATATATATATGTATATATATATATATATATATATATATATATATATATATATATATATATATATATATATATATATATATATATATATATATATATATATATATATATATATATATATATATATATATATATATATATGTTTGTGTGTGTGTGTCAGTGTGTTGTTGGAATACTTAAAGGCTTAGTACAGAATAAATATGTAGGGGAGACCGGGGCTAGTTGTATACAGGGGTAGGTTGATACACTGTCAATATCTTCATCATATGGTAATAATTGGCGCCGAGGTTTTTGTGACGTTTAGGCGTCAGTATCAGCCTTATGCTCGTTGAGTGCTAGACAAGTTGATCACCTGTCTACGAAACTACAAGCAAAAAAACTGTTTTTGGATACCCTGAGTAAGTATTCTGACCATCCGTATTATTTTCATAGACCTTAATGAAACTCGTTTTCATGAAAAATAATGTGATTTTTTGAAAATCACATTATTTTTACTGTCTTTACGCTTCATATGTGATTACTCTTCATTTTCTCATTATTCAAATGAATAGTAAAATTTATGAGGAGAAGGAAAATAATTCACTCGGGGCTGGTTGTTACAATCAGTAACAACTTGCCCCGCATGATATATAGTTGTAACAACTTACCTCATACGGAAGAAATTTTAGATTTATTTATCTAATTATTTATTTCATATTTCAGGATTATCAAATATGGTTAGGGACTACAAAAAAAAGACGGATTGAGCAAGTAGGAGCGGTGGCATCTGGTGAGAGAGGAGCTCTTGTGACACTAGTTACCGCTATCAGTGCTAGTGGTAACACAGTTCTACCAATGTTTGTGTGCCCTCAAGTTAATTTTAGGGATCATTTTATCAGGGATGGACTTCCTAGATGCACTGGAGCAGCACACCAATCTGGATGGATGACTGGGGAAAACCTCATAATCTTTATGAAATATTTTGTGTTAGTAGCAAAGTGCACAAAAGACAAGCCTGCTCTAATCCTTCTTAACAATCATGACTCCCATGCAAATTTAGAGCTGCTAATGACTACTGCAAGGACAATGGAGGTGTCCTTGTCACTCTCCCACCTCAAAGTTCACACAGGCTTCAATCTTTGGATGTAAGCGTTTATGGGCCCTTTAAAGGAGTCATGTGACAGCTGGCTGAAAAAACATCTGGAAAGACAATGACCATATATGAATTGCCAGGAATTGTTGCCAGTGCATTGCCCAATGCCACAACCATGGAAAACATACAAAAAGGCTTCAAGGTGACAGGTATTTTTCCCTACAATCGGGATATCTTTGGGGATGATGCTTCCTGCTGATGTTACTGATCGTCCAAAAGGAAATCCACAGGATACACCTGTAGTTGTAGAAGCCACAGAAATGGGTAATGAAACCAAAGCAAATGATGAAAGCCCATTACAGCCTACTGAAGTTTGCATAGGCTACATGATACCTATCTGTGAACCTCCTCAAGACCATCCAACTCCCCAGCACAAAACAAGCTTTGAGAATATGACTCCAGACCCTGTTACAAACACAAGCAAGGATGGTTTAGATAAGCCTTACATATACCATTCACCTCCTTCTGTAAAGACAGAACAAAGACCTACAGGAGAAATCAAAACCCCAGAGGAGCTGTGACCATTTAGAAAGGCTAGCCCTAGAAAGACTCAAAGATGCAACAAAAAAAAAAAGGCAATACTAACAAACATGCCTGAGAAGATGAAACTACAGAAGCACAATGAGGAATCACAAGGAAAAGGCTCAAGAGTAAAATCTGTAAAAGGAATCTGAACAACAAATGGTTCCTGAAGTCTGGTGGAAATAAGAACAGAAAGAACACTGAAGATCATTAGTGTCTTGCATATGTGGGTGAATGGTCAAATTCAGCCTCAGGGGAGCAATGGGTGCTATGCATCAAATGCAAAGATTGAGCCCATGAAAGTTGCACAAATGAAAGTGCTCATCATGTATGTGACCTGTGTAAAATGAAGCGTTAACTGGTTTCTTTTGGTTTTTAAGGGATGTGATTCTTTTTATATTTTGTAACAATACACCCCATGGTCTGTAACAACTTGCCCCGCATATGGGGCAAGTTGTATACAAAAAGATTTTCCTCTGTTTTTTATTATATTCCAGGAAATAAAAGGTTTATAACCTTTTTGTTGCATGATTATGATAACACATATAATAAACCTTTCACAGCATAAATTTGTTTAAGTTTCCTTCGTTAGATATCGAATTAGAGGTAAACATAGTAAAATTGTAACTACTATAAGGTCTCTCCTGTGAAAAGGAACACCACATTAATTATTTTTGTATTCACTCTAATTAAAGACAAACGTTAGAAATGTATACAATGACAAACGAAGATGCTATATTCCAATTCCTTTGGGTCATATGTGTGCTGTCGCCTCAAAAGGAACACGAAACACGTCTGGTAGAGATGAGCATTACTAAGGCGTTCTATTCGACCCTCGACTGCCTTCCAGAAAAAAAAGAGAAACGTGACCTCCCCATAAAGGAAAGCTGCACACCTCCCGGCTGTAGGCGCTATGACGAGAATCTTTATTAACCGGAAGGGCCTCTTCAAGGGAGTTTCCACAGGAAGGAGGAGAGACGACTGTTTTCACTCTGGTTTTCACTACCACCCACAATAACTTTGTTAGAGTCAGCTCTGCTAAATCGACGTGTCCTTGAGTATGTATAAGGAAAGGTCATGCCCCTAAAAAACGAATTGACCATAACTGTCAAACGCGTTCTTTGTCAGATGACTTGTTGTTTTACGCGCATGAGAATAAACCTGTGAATGGGATATTATATTGTGCATTGCTGCTGAGGTACTACTATGAATTCATGCCTTTAGTGCAATTTGTTTATGAATCGCTTGTGTAGATGAAGAAATCGCAAAGTCTGTAAATGACTTCGAGTAGGTAATCCTAGATATAAATTTAAAGTTCTCAAGTGATTTTGCCACATTCGTTTCCTAAACATCTTGATAAAGAATACATTTCCTAAAAGCTTAAAAATCGATGCTACACACACACACACAAACAGGTCATCACTATATGAGCATTTGTGGGGGGGGGGGCAGTGTTTGGTTCATTTTCCGCATCACTCTGGATAGGTTGGTTTCCCGGGGTCATTGCATTTTTATTACCTCGCTGTAGCGAAGGTGGTGGGTGCGTTTTTTCGTTACTGGCGCTCTTCTTTTGTCGTTTCACTTTCTTTTCCTGTCGGAACTAACTAGTGTATATAAATCCAATTTAGTTACCATCAATATTTTCTTGCCATTTGCTTCCCTCAGTTTCCAAATCTTCCATGTTTTTGTACCGTTAATATCTCTGATGACTAATACTGAAGGCGATACTAGCTTGTAAACTATCCGGTGGTAGGCCGAGAAGCTTGGCTGAACATGTGCGTTTACATCAGAAATCATGTCAACAGAGAGAGAGAGAGAGAGAGAGAGAGAGAGAGAGAGAGAGAGAAAGGTTGCGACGGTAAATGATGACAAAGAAGATGGGGAAATGAACCATAATGAGAAAGGCAGACGATGAGGGACGAGGGGTCTCAGGACAGGTGACCAGTGGGTGGGGTGTCCAAAAGATATGGTTGATTTGGTGCCCGTTTATTTCAGAGTCTGAATGTATGAAAGGGTTGGTGAGCCAGCTCTCCTGTATGCTGTATGGAAGCGAAGTATTAATGTTAAATATCAAAGAAAATATATACTGTATACATATACTGTATATATATTTATAAATGTATATGTATATATATAATCATAATCATGATTATATATATAATCATTATTAAATTTGCCAGAAAGAGCTGAAATGAAACTTCCTTTGGTAATCTACATTGTACGGTTACAAAATTAAACAAGCTTTTTAATTTTATTTACATCGTAACGATTTACGTAATACACCAAAAAATTTAAATTCTATTGATCGGCAAATTACTGATGAAAGGTTCCTGTCATGATACACAGAAACCAGTTAATAACAAACAGCGTTATAGCATCAAGGACCTCGATGTATTTCGCGAAAATCGTTCAGTGCTCTAGCAGGTGCCTTCGGTGACCTTGATGATGACGTCAACAGTAACCGGTTTCTTGGCAAGCAGGAGACAGCCAGGTCCTTTATTTACTCAGTTTTCGCTTCGGTCGCAACCAAATATCACAGGGTTTTTGTGTTTTGGTTTCGTCGGAGAACAAATTATTTTTATTATGCTGTGAAACAGAAATAAAGCACATAAATTTTCCCTTTCTGTTGATGGTTACCGAATATCAAAAACTGTCCTTTTCGTTTAGTTGTTCATCCAGTGGCAATAAACATACTACTTTTTAGTTATTTTAACGTTTCGGCACTATTCTGGAAATAGACATGGCTATAATAAAGTTTGTGCCATTTAAAGTTACAAGAAATCCTTAAAAGCTTTGGTAGAAATGAAAGTAAACATGTCAGTAAGTCTGATGAAGGAAGAGGAGTAATTCTATAAAAAAAAAAATCTAAATAAAATGGAAAATATTTTAAGATACCAGATTTCTTGTGAAGACTGCCCTCATAATGATCCTTTGACAATAACTGTAAGAGTATAAGACAAAATAAACATAAGCCTTACTCTCAAGAGGAAGTTATTACACAGGGCTATTATTGTAGGCAACTTTATGTAATGGGTACCTCATCAGGAGTAAATTATGGTTTACCTAAGATTCATGAACAAGACAGTCCAGTTAGGTCTGTTTTGTTTGAAATATGCCAGGTTACATATTATCTAAATTCATAATTCTTTAAATCAACCACTTTCTGTGAACGAATTTGGCTTGAAATTCGGAAGTTTTTAGTACATAAGATGTAAAACAGCTGAAAACATCAGTCAGGACTAGCTTTGGCACAGACCATCTCTATAACAACATCCCTATAAAAAAAACCTATTAATTCCTGATTCACAGTTCTTTATTTCTTTACTAGAAACAGATTGAAAGTTTATCCAACATTTTTGTGTATCAAGAACAACAGAGGTCATTCAGTTCCCCAAAAGAATTTAAACCTACATCATACGAATGGCAAGTTGATGACACTTTCTTATTTTTTTAACAAGAAGGACAGGCTTATGCCGTTCTTCAGCTATCTTAATGTTCAACGTGAGAAAATAAGATTTACGATGGAAAGAAAGATCAGTAGTAGAATACCGTTCTTTGATTTGCTTGCAGGAAAGAGAATTCTAACATAAACGAATCTATATGCAGAAAACCTGCCTGCAAATGATTCTGTTCACATTTTCTGAGCTTTCAACCTATCCTCCAACTATACATTATTTCTTAACGAAGTAGAAATTTTACACACATTTTTTGTCTAATGGTTTTAACGACTATTTCTTTTATAGTTAGGTTCGTAGATTTATAGTAACAAACCAATTGATTAAACAAAAGGATGGCGCTGATAGAAATCTTATACTGTAGTTTCCGTATCCATCTAAAATGGTGAACCAAGTATTATTATGTTAAAAAAAATTCGAGAATTGTTCCCGTTACTTGCCACAAACTGACTTAAAACTGTTGTTATATTACAACTAAGCTAAGACATACTTCACTTGTAAAGAGAAATTGCAGAGTGGTTTGTGTTCGTCGGTTGTTTACAAAATTATGTGTTCCAAATGCAGCTTGGGATACGTGTAAAGAATCTTTCTTTTTTTTAATCTACCACCACACAGCTCTCAGCTCACAGGCAGCCGTACAGGCAAGACGTACGAAGTTAGCACTAAGAGACCACATGGAAAATTTAGGTAATGACCATAAGTAGAGAGGACTTTAAATACTTACAACATTAAAAAATGAACAAGAGATTGGGATTTTAGAATCTGTAATGATTAGATTACATAAACCATCCTTAAACCCCGATGGCAGTTCATTCCTGTTGTATGAAGTTGTGATACAAAATATTGCATCAGTTCCTTTAATCTTTCAGACAAAAAACAAATGGCAGTATTCAGCAAGAGGTATCTGGCAACCATTGGCCAGGCGGTGCAGGCGCATGATGTGCCATGGACTGATTGACAGTCCCTCAGTCACTCGATTGCAGGCTGCACAAACCGATCATAATCTAAAACAAAAGAACGAGTCACTCGCCAATGGATATTATGAGGGCAATCAGTATCCTGGTAGCCGAGTTTAATAAGCACTCCATTTGAAGGAAATTAAAATTATTTTTGTTCTTTCATATGTTATCTTCTTTGGGAACTGCGGTAATAGTCTTTTACTTGTGACTCAGCCAACACCATATTTTTTCGGTCTGAAGGCTTTATTTTTGCACTAAAAATTTGTAGACCTATATATATATATATTTTTTTTTTTGCATATACAGTGTTAGAAAATTAAACTATTTATTAATTTTTTTTTTATTTGCCATAAAAAATATAGACAAACGTTGAATATTAACCAATAAATATTTGGCTAGGCTTAATAATCCTTTGTCTTATATGTGAAAAGCTGGGTATCCTATAATATGCACTATGATTTGTATTGATAAATGTTTGCACTATTAGATTTTCAAAATCAATAACGTATTCTTTTACAGTCATTATGCAGTTATATAACTGATCATTACAGTGCTGAGTGGCCTAGAATTGTCCATTTGGCCTAATTCTGAGGCCGTATGCTTAAGGACTGAATTATTCGCTTCCTTGAAAGAAAAATGTTTATGCTCTTCGTATGAGGTAAAACAGTAAAACAAAAACAATGTATTTCCATATATAAATGAAACGTAACATTAAAAAATTTCATACGGCAGAAAAAAACTTACTTATAACACTTCAATAAATGCTTTCGAATGCAATTAAAGAACATCAAAAGTTAGTAGATTTTTCGAACATAGAAATGAAAAACAACAGTAAATTATGTTTGCCCCGCGTAGTCAATAAATGTGGTTTCTTTAGCCAGTTTTAGTTTATGAATGCTACCCACATCCTGATATTTAGTATAACCTAACCTCCCAAAACACCGATAACTCTGTTCTAGGCTTATGTAACCCATTAAACCACTCATTTGTAAAAACAATATTCCCAATTTCCTTATCTGATATACCTGAATTCTCTTTCATATTTGTAAAAATATGCTATTTCAATTTAACGTTTTTGATGATATTAAAATGAAATTTGGCAGTTGTAAGATTTAGAAGTTATCGTGCACCCAAACCGGCCTACTCAACATTCGGCGTTATAACATTAATATGTCAAACTCTACCATTTGTGTTTTGTTTTGTTTTGTTTTTTTGCGCAAAATAACATTCTTTTCACAGAAAGCTTTCTGTACAGATGATACGCTGATAGCACCATTGGTAGGGCTGTTCATATCTAAAAATAATGAAATATTTCATAATAACTAGGACAAAATACTTTAAAAATCTGCATAAAATCATTTATTCTATTTTTCATATTATAAAAAAAAATTTTCACGATTATTCTGTCTCACTGGGTACATAAATTTTTTCTCACAAATAATTTGTAGTCAATTAAAACTCGTGAAATGCAGTATTATCCTAGATTTTTTTTTTTTTCACTTCCACTTGAGAACAGGCAATACTTCCATAATTCAGTTTAGATGCTAAACTGAAAATATAAGAAAAAAATCACTGAAGAAGCACTTCCAGAGAAACTGATGCATTTAATCAACTATAGGAGGTTACATGAGTGTACCTCTTGCCAAGATTCTAGAGACAAAAGGCAGATTACTGCAAGAACATTTCAGTTCTAGAGATATGAAAGGTTTACCATCATCAGATATGTCACTCAACATCTTACCGGAATCAGGAGTTAGGATGCAAATAAAGCAATGACCATTTAACTACAACAATTCAAATGTAAACACTGCTTGCACATTAAAGAGAGACAGATGCTGAAAAACGTTCCTCGAATACCCACGGTTGTCTTGCCTTCAAATTCTCATGTTAGACATAACTTTTTAATCTCAGGATTACACTTAAAAATATTGTACCAGTTCAAATATGAGTTACCAGAACAGTCACGCATCAATTAACATAAGTATTCGCAGACTAAAAAATAAAGGACTCACAACAGAGCGGATGTTGCAGAATTTTTATGGTTTCCGTCTTAATTTTGCCACTTATCCTAGTAGCCCTTTTTTTAAAGAATGTATTTTTTCTATATATCTTAGCACTTTGTATACCCGTTGCCTTTTTTATTGTAAAATTATACAGTTTCTTCATCG
>NC_089752.1:89774047-89779047 GCF_040412425.1 Macrobrachium rosenbergii
AACCGCCTAGCAAAGCCTTTCTCTTGGCCTTGCCCCTACCTATAGAAGCCCCGCCCTTTTCCTTTCTGTATACTGTAAGCTTTCCGTCTCTCTCACACTGTCCGACGCTGAGAGTGTATGCTGGAGAACAATTGGGAATTCCTTGGTCATTGGTGTAGAAATTATTGTTATTTTTATTTTCTTGACAGAAAATATACAGTTGAAAACTTTTCATGTTTCACACAATGTAAAGGCAATGAAGTTACCAGTGAAGTTATCTATGAATATTAACAGTAAAGACTGTTCGCGGTGCCATCGAGCAGCACGAGGTACCGTAACACTGCCATGCTAAGTTGAGCTGACGAAAGTTTGGAGAAAGTGGATGCATTTGTAGAATAGGAAACATTACCTAATTCTCCCCTTTCACTGAAAATACCTGGCATCCTTATGTTTTTTGTCCATGTCTGCTGAGGAGAGAGACAGAGGGTAACCTGAACTCGAGTTATACATCTAAACTGTGCTAGTTATGTAAATGTCAGTTTCTGTGAAATATGGGAATTATGTACGACGTGTATGACAACTAAGGTGATATCAAAAGAAATCGTTATTCATTCATTCCATCTTATTCTATTTTTTTCTGTCTTGACAGTTCAAGTTTTTTATGAGATACTTTAGGAGGTAGCGACAGGAACAGCGATTCTTCATCAATCTTTGTACTATGAACAGTTGCTTATTCATCAAGAGTACATCTTTTCACAAAAAGAGGTCATCGTGTGATGCATGTCTCTGAACGCAAATGACAGACGTTAGACAACTCTTCTTTTTTACGTCTGAAAGATCTGATGCAAGGAACGAATGTTCATTCTTATCTATGCCTTTCCCACCAAAATCTTAAGTGAATTCTCAGTTTATTAGTATTGCATACTCTACTACTATTTCAAATAACTTTGGATTAATTCCAGTCACTCTTGATAATATATCTTTTATATATCTAAACCATATTCTCTACCATGAGGTTAGTAACCTTTCCCAAAATTAAGGAATTTTTATTTTACACTTCTACTGAATATGGCATGAGATGCAGTAATCCCGGAGTCTGCTGGCTTTTGTTTACCTTATTCCTCCCAAATCTTAACGGATACGCAGCGAATACAGAGCAGGTATCGTTGAAACTGGATTTTTTCTCTTCAAGAAATGGTGTGCAGTTGCAAGGTGCCATCACCTCTCGTTATCTGTTAGGTGCCATCGTTCTAAGGATCAGTAAGCAACTTCAGTCAACGAAAATGAATTGGCCTACGTGGGCTGCTTACGTTACAGCCAGCTTTCACTGTAGGCCTTCGCTGCAGTGGCTTTTAAGTTTTCCCGGCACGTAATTCAAATAAAAGCAGTGAAAACCAGCTCCGTTCAGATTAAATCAGATATTGAATACTCTCTACTCTTTATTTCTTTCTATTCCTCTGTATGTGTTGGTGTGTGTCTGTGAATATCCATACACTTTTGCTGGCGTCGCTGTAGGTCGCATTCATCCATATTTACATTCTTAGATACACATAAACACTGGATTAAGTGATAAGGCATTTTTGGTAAGTAAAAGGTTTTAAAAAACACCAACTTGGCAACCACATGTTCATCACTGAATCCTACTTGCCATCAGAAAAACAGTTGTCCACCATTTGTTTATCTAATAAAGTTTCCTCATCCGGGAAACTCTGAAGGCAACTGCAAACGCCCCAGTGATCAAGCATGATTCTCGTAATCTGTATCTAAAACAGAATTGTTCTTAGAGACTAATATAAAAGATAGTTATCAGTTTTCGTTGGTGATATGGAGTGGTACATCTTATCAATCAGTTTATTTTTAAATAAATTCATATTTATTTGTCACCTCTGTACTTGCGTGCAAGGCCATTGTTGTAGGGATGTTCACTGTTATCCTCTTTGATTCTGTTAGGTAGTTTAATCGTCAGAGGTAAATGATTTCTCAGGCAAAAGTCAATACTAGCAGAATGTCAGGATAACAGATTGAACTTTCTGTATTCATCAAACATTTAAAATATTTCTTTTTTTCGTAGCAGAATGTTCAAAATGGTCTTTTTAACCCAATATTTTTTTTAAAGAGAATGCTAGGATTTGTTTAATGACTGAACCTACCATGCTCTTACACTGTATGAACTTTTTTTAGTTTTTTTGTCATGTTGCCTGTGAGAAGAATATGTTTTGGACTTTTGTCTTTTCTTACTTTATGTTTCTAATGACCGTTGTAGTCTGTCGTCATTGATGAAATGCTTGTCGAAAAGTCGACGACAGTGAGAGTATATTAGATGAAGAACTTTACAAACACACACTCACACACACGCATACATTGGCGGATTTAGGGGGGCGGTGCGGGGGAGGCGGCCCCCCCTCAGCTATGAATGGCGCCCCTAAGAGTGGATTAATATCAAACATCGATGTCAGAAAAAATAAAAACTTATAATAATAATATTAGTGATAGTAGAAGTAGTAGTAGCTGTTCTTGTTGCTGTTATAGCAATAGTAGTATAAGGAACAGATTTTCAGAAATCAAGTGTAAAATAAAAAAGAATCAACGATGAAACAACTGGTTGAGAGGGACTAAGAATAAGAGAAAAAAAGAACAGCACAGCAGGTAAATGTGGAAAGTCATGAAACAAAATTCGTAAGTTGCAACACAGAGAGAGAGAGAGAGAGAGAGAGAGAGAGAGAGAGAGAGAGAGAGAGAGAGAGAGAGAGAGAAGGAGGAGGAGGGAGAATCTTTCTTGAAACGGATGCGTACAACAGTCAATGTTTATAGTAAGTCTGCTGGATATCTGATCAACAGGTATTCTCTAACTATTGAAACTGGAATGTATTATATATCCCAATTTCAGTCAATTAATAAAGATCTGTAACTGGTTTCCATCTAACAAGAATTATTGGTTACAGGTTTTTCATATTAACCACCATAAAAGTACCAAAACTTTCCCCAAAATGCTTGTGAAATGTTATAACGCGTTTTGCTCCTGGGCCTCCGCCCCGAACTCCGCTGGGGAAGCTACCCCCTAGCTAATTGCTTCGCGCCTTCGGCGCTCACCTCACCCCTACTTTAACAAACAGCCCCCCGTTTCCTAAATCCTGGATCCGCCACCGCACGTACATGTATATATATATATATATATATATATATATATATATATATATATATATATATATATATATATATATATATATATATATATATATATATATATAGATAGATAATAATTCAGGTGAAGATGTATAATGGCATACAGCAGGGTCCATAAAACACATCAAAAAAGCCGTAATTTATTCACATGAGACGTTTCGCACATACTGTATGCTTTGTGCATTTTCAATCTGCAAACATAACATAAAGATCGTTAAACTTTATAAAAACTAAAGTTAAGAGAAAAACTGTAAACTTAAATATAAAATCGAACTGAATAAAAAGCATTTCTCTATTGTTAGTGGTACAAGCCACAGTGATTACCTAACTACCCTTGAGTCCTTATACATCTAACGGCTTGTTCCGTCTTTGAACTCTAACGTTTCCGCTTCTCCTCTTTATGTAGCATCACTGAAGTCGTAGGGCGGGGTCAGGTTCTTGGTCATTCGTTCTTCTCTTTCTCCTTTGGATGGTGTGTTGAGCACTGGTTCATTTTTACTGTACCCATTTTAAGTTATATTAATTTTAGTGTTTGAAAAAATTTTACTTCTCTTAACATTATGTTTAGTTTTTATAAATTTTAATGCATTTTGTTATATTTGCAGATTGAAGATGCACATAGTATGTGTGCGAAAAGTATCATGAGAATAGATTTTGATGTTTTATGACCCTGTATGCCGTTATATATATATATATATATATATATATATATATATATATATATATATATATATATATATATATATATATATATATATATATATACGTATAATATATATAAATACAAATATACAGTATATATATATACAATACAGTACATATATATATATATATATATATATATATATATATATATATATATATATATATATATATATATATATATATATATATATATATATATATATATATATATATATATATATATATATATATATATATATAATTTATATATATACATATATATTTATACGTATACACATACATATATATATATATATACATAATATATATACATATATGTATATACATACATATATACTATATATATATATATATACATATATATATATATATATATATATATATATATATATATATATATATATATATATATATATATATATATATATGTGTCTTTTAACTTATTAACTGGATAAATTTAACGAAGCTGAAGTCCATTAACTGATAATTAATTATTGGTTATTAATTTTAATCGTATTCATATATGGATTGCAGTTCAGCTAATAAGTAGAGTCCATTTTATAAGGAAATCAAAACCTGCATTTAATCGTTTTCTTATGACATTATCAAATGATATTACGGACGACGGTTTATTCAGATTTAATATTATCAATAATAGTTGAGTCAAGCAATATACATTATGGGCTTCCCTTTTTGTCGCTGTAAACAGGAAAGTTGTGGTGGATAAGCAGAAAATTTCCCACGATAATTATGTGAGCAGCATGGGTAAACGAGTTCTGCTTTTTTTTTTTGAGTTCTACTATACTTTTTTAAACAGTTTCATTCAATACATCGAATAATAACGTTTTTTCCCATAAATTATTCAATTAGACAGGGATTTAATTTAACCTTTTCCATTACGCGAAGAGTCTCCAGGACTCAGGGTCGCTCCAGCTGTCCAAAACAGCTTCGTTTCTCTATATGACTTCATTTAAACTATTACTATGGCCAAGGAGCCTGGTTTTCATGATCAAGTTTTGGCATTCTCTTCCAGCTTGTTTTTTTTCAGAATCTACAACTTTCTATGTGGTGAAGCTCCATTCTCCTCCTTCACTTCCCCCCCTCCCCTTTTTTTGTTTTTTTTGGCTGGAATA
>NC_089752.1:89784047-89846547 GCF_040412425.1 Macrobrachium rosenbergii
GCAACTGTGGGGTTTTCTCCCAGTTCCTTCTTAAGATCCTTGTAGTCCATCTCCTTTGTTTTCTGAATCCCTTTATCTTGCTGTCTAACCACTCCATCGCACTCTTCCATCATCTTTAGAGCTGTCTGGCCTAAAGGGACCCAGTGTTTGGTTTGACAGCCTAAATCTCATAATCAAATCACTTTTCCGGTTATTTCCATCTCAGAGCACCAAAGAAGTGCTAATCCGAGACACGACGGTGCTGTATCCACAGTGAATTCCTAAATGTCCCTGGTAGCATTTCCAGTTCCTTAAAACATCTTTTCTCATGTTACAATACAGGAATGATTTCAAGCTTTTCCGGATTAACCAAGATGGTGGGAGTAATATTACATAATGATATTCTAAGTTCCTGGGTTATGTCAGCTCCCACATCTTCATAAGGACTAAATTTACCAAAAAAATCTATGGTTTCGGAAATTTATCGTCAAGGTAATTTTGCAGTTTAATTTATTGAATTATGAAAGCTATCAGCGATATATTCAGGGGAGATCTTAAGGACACAGAAAACTAATTACGTGTAACTAGTCTTGATACTGCGCATTTGGGATAGTGATGAAAATCTATGCATAGTAAACTTATGTTCTTTATTTTCTATGAAACCATACGGAATAATATCCGCTTCTCTAATACATCCTGAAAATACCATTACTTCGGCAATAACGGTTGTGCCATGGCATTTTTATTTACAAGTCTTTAGCCAGCTTTACCTACTTACAACTGCTAATCTAGCCTTTCTAAATTTAAAATAAAACTTTTTGCAATGCTATTTATGGCCTGAATGCAAAGTCCATCCTGACATGTAGTTACTAAAGAAACTAACTAGGAATACGTTGCTCTCCATGTAAACACACGTTACAGTGCATAAATCCTCACTCTACTTGTTATTCATTGACATTCTCTAACGAAACAAATCATAAATTCCTCACACAACCTACGAAGGGTGCGTAATAACCCAATGAAATTGTGAAGAACGCAACAACAAAGATCAAATGTTACAGTTTTTAAATTCTGCCTCTAAGACAATCACTGGGGCACTTTCAGCCATTTACCCTTTAATAAATTGAAGAGTACTTTAAAGTGGGTGAACAACGAGGTAAGAAGATTCAGAAGAGGAGATGAAGTATTAGGACCTGAAGATGGAAGTGGGAGAAACGTCCACAGGTGCACTAAGACGCAATAGTCAGAGAGGTTGGACAGCAAGATGCAAGAAAGGCAGCGGCAGCGGAGGCAAGGGCAAGGCTGAGAAGTGGGTGTAGCTAAGGGGCCAAAGGGACGCTGCAGACACACTATAGTAATGCCCACAGTGCATCACGTGTGGTGCACTGACGGCATTTAGCCCTTACGGGACGATAAAGATGGAATAAGATAAAACAAAAACTAAGTAGTGAGTGAACACAGGTTTCACTTGATAACATTGTGTTTTATCGGCACTGTATTTTCCCCTAGTTCCTAAGTAATCAGATGAATCATATTATGAATGAAATATGCTCTCTAATCTCATCAGTAAACTTCCTGAATAATGCTTTGCTTTATTCTTCCACTACCTACTACCTATGAACGATACATTAAGATTTACAATTTTTATCAAATATCATTCAAATTTTCATCAAATATCCTTTCCGGTTGACTTAATAGTCATGTTTTTTAACGTGAAATGTGACTAGATAAAAACAATAGGGATTATCGTTATGGTCTTGAAACCGGGTTTGCACCAAGGACGGCCAATTCAGCAGGAACGTTTTCATAAAAACCAGCTTTTGTTGTGCAATAGCCGTCCAACCAGTTGTAAATTGGTTTTACCAAGAACTGATTTCTCTGATGTACCTTAACTAAACAGTCATAATAATGAAAGTCATCTAGGAATGATAATGATATCCTGACTGCTGTTGTAGGGTGCTCGTATTTATTGTGTAAAAAGCATTTTAGTATCGGGTATGAAGAGCTCATTGCGGAAATGTTACAATCTAAATGGTAGAATCAACGGTTTTAATTTCAGGTACCGCAATACTTAAGAAAGTTTCGAATAACATGTCAAATGTTTCTTTCTCTCTCTAGTTTCATGATACCGGTAACAAAACAAGTCATCCTCTAGCCAAAAAAAAAAAAAAAAAAGTTAAACATAAAATGTAAACATTTTCTTTTTTCTGTGACTAGCAGCTGTGAGGCTGGAGAAAGTTAGGGAAAGCAGACGGACCGAATTAAGTACTGCGCCATGAGGATGCATTACAACCAATCGCCAGCGCATTTCACTTTCTTTATGCCCATAAGTCTTTCCGGAACTGCTGTTAACTGGTAGTCATGAATAGCACTGTAGTGCTAGCAATCCTTCTCTGATAAAAAGAACCACGGGTACTTTGTTTTATTTGGTAATCCCCTGAATTGGTCAAGGCAGAAAAACCGCTGACGATGACAGCATCCTCATAAAAACAAATCTGGATTTCTTTTTCGTTTTTTTTTTTTCTTTTAACTCGTAAAATTTTATTAGTAGTGCACATTGTGGTGGTGGTATTCAATATCTGATAAAAAACAAATATGTAAGCTTTTTTTTCTTTGGTACTCGCATGAAATGGTAACATCAGGAGGGCTGTTTATGGTAGCAATATTAAGAATACAATATGGTGGAAAAATTAAGAATACAATACATAGTACAATATATTTAGTCTTTGGCAAAGTAAAACCCACAGCTTTTTTCTGGTACAATAATATATAGTAAAATTAGAAATATTGTACATCATATTTGTATGGAGCCTCTGATACAAGACTATTATTTAGGTAAGTTTTTAAAGCCCTGACCCCCACCCTTATATCATAACCTGCTACATATTCATTTGTTTCATGCTCTTACCTAAAAAAAAAGAATTAACAGATTTGAGAAATTTTCTTAGTATCAATACAGACCAAATACTTAATTGTAAGTCCCGCTTTTGTTGCTTTCAATAGAATGAAAGCTGATGAATTTCAACACTACCTATTTTGTTAGCTTTAAAAACTATGCATTTTACTAATTTTGCCATTCAGATTTAAATATTATACAGTTTGCTAATTTCATCTCTAATCTTTAATGAAATACTTTCTCATTTTTCAATGTATTCCAGCCAGAGGAAGGTCAGATAAAAACCATTGAGTCCCCTAGCAGATTCGAAAATTTCCTTTTTTTTTTGTTATTGCTGTTGTTATTATGCAATTTCTTTTCTTTAGTACGTTCTACTATCCAGGATACGATGAAAGGTATCACCGAGGCGACTGCCGCTTTCGTCACGTGACTGGGCGCTTTCACTCTCCTCACCCCGGGGAGTGACAACATGAGAGTCTCCTCTCCGGCAGAGTAGACAAAGGTGGCTTCCGCTTTTCTTCGAGTAAATTTTGTCACTCGATTTGTCTTCTGTATTTTCTTTTACTCCTATTCTAGTGCTGATTGCTTCTTGGGAAACTGCGTATAAAGTATAAAGTAGTATGATAGAACTGCTGAAGCAGGTTTTCGTATGCTTTTCTTCACTTGTTATTAACCCAAACTAAGTGACTGGTCTTCCACCTGGAGAGAAGGTCTGTCAACTGAATTTGACACAGATGACATTATAAATGTTACTATCAGCAATCAATAACTATTTTTAGACTGCTATATTCTTTTTGGCATCAATTTCCATTACTTATGACTCGAATACTTATATCTTTTTATTACATTTTCCGTTCTAGTAAACTTTTACAAATAACTTGATGTAGACAGAAATAAAGATTTCAACATAACCACTTAACACGTTCTATTTAAATCTTCCAGAGACTGACTAACTCCCTCACAGTCATGGAATTTGCCACCTCATCCTATGAACCAATGCTTAGAGGCCTGTAAAAGACATTGGGAGTCTCATGTCAGTAACAATCTGTCAATGTGAAACGCGATAAGAAGACAGAACGATCGAAGCTTTAAATTTTTGTCTTATTTGTTTATAATGAGGTTTTAAAAATCCTGCATTTTCCTTTGAGAGACAATTTTTTTTCGCAAACAATAACGGATATCTTAAAGATTTAACTGTTAAAACACAGTTCGAAAATCATACATAAACCTTTACCCAACACCTTTTTAACTGTCTCTAATCGCAATAATCCCCACAAAAGCAGTCAGTAACCGTTGAATATAGCGCAATCCCAAGAGAAATTTGTTGACAGGTTCTTCTTTCTGGATCCCAAAAATTCAGACTATCTGTAGGGTTTGAAAGACTAGGCCTAAACTTCTTTCACTTAGTTCATCGCCATTGTCACTGACGTAGAATTCCTATTTTAGTATGAAGATGCAATATAGATTAGAGAAACAGCGATATCTATGAGGCCAGCATCCCATATAACTGATGCCTATGAGGCCGGGTTGACCGGAAGTACTCGCGCCATGTAGCGCAATGCAGATAAGTACCATGATCTAAGCTCTCTTTCTTAGACCGAGGGTAAGTTACACAGCATTATTCAAAGTTGCTACTAATATGTAGAATATAATGTCTACTGATTTACAGATCTATTGGTAGCTATGTAAATCCCAGTTTTTTAAAGAAATGCATGTTGGTAACCAGTCAACCTATCTACCGGAAGTGAACGACAGGATGCAAGTTGCAAAAGCCGCCTATAGGTGCGAATTGCTAAACCACTGAAATCACGTTGCTCTATTAGTTACGGATCATTCTTTATGCTCTGGTAGCAACAAGCTGAAACATTTGGTACATGAATTGATGAAAATTAAATATAATATTACTAACTTATAAAGACTTGTGAAAGTCAGGGTACTCACAATATGCAGTTGTCGTCCGATGAAAGCTGTTAATAAGTTTATGTAACGTTCTGTGGTTAGTAAACAGTCGGTCGTATAATCCGTAGAAAGCTGATTGACGGTTCACCTGGTCAAGTCAGTGGTTACACAGTACCATTTATATTTGTTCGGAGACTCCCAGCGAGTATAAACACCTAACGGACTGAAGGAAAGAATGTAATAACGTCGATTCCCCTCTTCACAAATACAATTATTTTATAAAACGTTCAGTAAGTCACTAAGTGAATCTCCATCGGCAGATCGAGGCCACTATCCCGTTAGCTCCAAAGGCAACTGAGGAAGAAGCGCTGCCGCTGTGCTGGTGGTGCCATCTCTGGGCTGGGTTTTCGTCGAAAGGGAAAGCGTTAACGGTCGACGGTCTGTAAAGGACCGGTATTAGGAAGGTGTTCTTCCAGAGCGTCTAAAGCTGCTACTATAGGAGGAGGACGTGTTATCCTTAACTTGGCCATAAAATGTGTGGGAATTTTTTGCTTTGATTCGTTCCTTGGTTACGTTCGCCTTTCTAGAATTTATCATTTTAGTCACGTTTTATATTTGTTTATATCTAAATTGCTTATTTTTGCTTATTCATGTCGTAAGCTATTTAAGTATGGAAGAAAGTTGATCATCAATCAATCAGAAGTAACACATTGACCTTTTCTCTTTACAGATTGTTCATGAATCAGACTTAAAGGTATGTTTAAAACTACTTCCATCATATATGGGAAACTACGAATAGCTATGAAAATTATTTAAACGCACAGAAAAAAAACGAATATTTCTTTGTTTCATAACTGTCTGTAGCATCCGGTTTCATGAACATTTTCCATGGGTATTCAGGTTGCACTGCATTATTGAGAATACGTCCACACACACACACACCCATATACATATATATATATATATATATATATATATATATATATATATATATATATATATATATATATATATATATATATATATATATATATATATATATATATATATAATATGCATTTTGTCATTTGTATACACTGACCTTTTGATATTTACAAGTATTACACAGCAAATATCGTTTGATATCGAATTCACTTTACCTTGGGAATAATTTACACCTAAAGGGAAGTATTTAAGTCTGCTGAATCCTGGCTCGTTCAAAAGCACTTATATAATTCTCTTTATGTGTTAGTTATTTCCAAGGTATAGTGGATTCTATATTAAATAATATTTGTTACTATATATATATATATATATATATATATATATATATATATATATATATATATATAGTGTGTGTGTGTGTGTTTAAGTGCAAAATAATTAGAAAGGTAAACGAGAGGAAATGATGAAGACGCCGTTATCAAGAATACTGCATCGTGCTTCTCAGTTATCAACAGAAGGATCCACAGTAATACTCTTGTTTAGAAAGACGGAATGTGTTCGTAAAAATATTTACGGAGGTTAAAGCTTTCGTCCATCCTTCTGTGGACTTGATCACTAAACTACCATGTAAAACTCATGGTTCAGAAGCTTTCATAATAATGTCGGTAGAAAGTTACGTTTTTCGGTTTGCTCTCTCTCTCTCTCTCTCTCTCTCTCTCTCTCTCTCTCTCTCTCTCTCTCTCTTTTACAATTTACTATGCGATATGAAAAGGAATTCATATCTTCACACAGAATAAATTCGGTTGCCAATAACTGCACGGCTTCATGTCAGTTCGACAGAAAAATACTAATAAAATATTTCGTTAGTTCTGAATTTAAACGTATGATATAAATATAACGGGTTGCCAAGATTCCTTTTGTGGAACCATTATCATCGCCTCCAATACATTGGAACATACCTCTGCAAAGTTCCGTCACTCTTGTCTTTCCCGTGTCTGATCTTCCACAAATCCGCACACATGACCAGCACCCCGTCTCACAGTTCTCATTCAAGAACTTCTTGGTCTTGCTGCTCAGGAGCCCAGCTGACACCATAAAGCACCACTTTCCCTAAGGTGGTGCAAAGAACAAGTTCATTCCATCTCCATCTTTCCTTTACCATTTTCATATTTACCTCCAGAACTTTTGTAATCGTACTTAGGGTATCATTTCTCAGTCTATCCTGTCATCTAACCAATAATAAATTCTTCTTAAAGATGTATTTTCAGTTCGACAAAACTTTCTAGTTGCAGTCTTATCATGTTTCCCGTCCGTGTAGTAATACAAATCTTACTAAAGTAATGTGTAATCTTACTTTCCTATCTAATGCGTAAGGAGATGTTTATTTATGAAATGGTTGCTTGGGGAAAATGCTCCATCTTTTCTGGTTTATATAAGGTCGCTTTATTTCCATGGAGCTGCCGAAAGATAAAGGAATTAGTGTTGTTTTAACGAAATCATTTCATTTCTGAATGACTAACGTGGAAATCACTTCGTTTCTGTAAATCGGCTTAAGTAGTGATCTCTTTATACACTTTAATCAATTTAAACTAACATTGACTTTTACAAATAGGGGCTATCGAGTAAATATTACTTTAAAAAAACAGAATGTGGTTTCAACGAGTTATATATTGCGGGTCATATATGTTGCTCCTTTGCTAAGTTTAGTACTGATGACGGTAAATATGAGGTGCATTTATGTTTTATAGACTTGAGCAGCATATTACTCATATGTGAACAATATAAAGCAAACCAAAACTCAGAAAAAACATCGAAATTATACAAAAACCAAAAGATGTAGGGCACCACAGACAGTAGTGACGACAATACACTGCCTGAACATTTAAACTGACTCCAAAATGTAATACTTATATAGTTAAAACATGAAAAATCAAAGTTCTCAGCTTCGATACCTAAGATGACAAAAGGATATCTTAAACTTTTCTTATTCTCATCGATCACCTTAGCAATATGTTTGAAGGATGAATATATTAAAATAAAATTATTACCTATTACGGAAATAGCACGACTTTCATACATTCACCAATGTGTCGAAGTCACAGGATTTTTGTTGGGGGCGGCCTGGGAAATAAAAATTACACTATAAAAAGTGGAGACAGAGTATTTGCTCTCTGACATGTAGTACAACACATTTTGACAATAGCATAAAACAAAAGCGAGATCACGAAGGGGATAACCCATGGAAAAGTTTGTCCGAATACAGATTATAGTTCCGTTATCAGACGTAGCTTTTATCGTTATTAAGAAGGTATGTAAATGCTATAGTTGTTGATTAGAATAAAAACAACAACCCCTTTCCTTATTTGGTATCCAACTTCTCCTTCTCTCATAATACACGTACATACACATACACACACACAATATTTATATATATACATATATATATATATATATATATATATATATATATATATATATATATATATATATATATACACACATACACACACACACACACACACACACACACACACACACATATATATATATATATATATATATATATATATATATATATATATATATATATATATATATATATATATATATATATAATATATATATGTGTATGTATGTATATATATATATATAAATATATATATATATATATATATATATATATATATATATATATATATATATATGTGTGTGTGTGTGTGTGTATATATATATATATATATATATATATATATATATATATATATAATACTGTATATAGATTTAAATACCGATGTATCCGTGAAATCAGATCTTGTTGCTGTGACAGTGCTCTTGTCAAATTCGATTATTTGTTTGGCACAGCTCCATACTCACACAACTATTCCTTATTTCTCAAGTGATGCATACAAGAAAACAACACCCTAGGAACCTTCCAAGTTATTATAATGATAAAATTGTTTGCTGGAGAACTGTGCGCGATATTTCAGTGAGATGCCTTGGCTAAATGTAACGGGACGTTGAAGTGAATAGGCTTTGTCTGTCACCACTTCATTCTCATGAAACCTCACCTTCTTCGCCTGGCCCGAGAGAACGTATTTGGAATGCTTAAGAAATTCTTGTCTCTGAACTGCCGACGTCCCAGAATCCTTGAGACCAACCTTTGGTGACGCGTGGCAGAAAGGTGAAGGCCGCCTTTTTCGCTAAGAGACTATCGACCTTGTTACCATCGGGAGAAAATCACACTGACTAAGGGCTTTTATGCTCATTGTTTTCTTTCTCGCTAAGGAAATTTACGCTTTTGACAAGCAATTCTGAACCTATAAAGGTCACTGTGTAGAAAACAAGAACATTATTTTACCATTAAACACAAACTATTAATACGAGTATATACAGCAATTTCTGTAGCAGTGATTACTTATGCAAATATCTTACACTTTTCAAGGTGTCCTATTATGCTATAATATTATAGGTTCTTTGTAAGATTATTCTTTAGATAAATGATTTGTTAATGACACACTTGGTTTAGGAGGAACGTACAATAAAAGTAGGTAAAAGTCGAACGTATTGTTACAACATAGTGAACACACTCTCAGTTTTCTTTGAGAATATTTACTACATCGTTATTATTTCCACCACCACGAATTTTCATCACGAACTATCAGCTTTATAAAAGACAGTACATCAGTACTCCACGAGTTCTAAAATAGCACTAGGCCTATAGCCCGTTAAAAGGTCAGGGCAGTGCACAGACGTTGCCCCACCCCCAAGTTCTGTCACTGGATCTAATGCAGAGAGAGATCTACAGACGGGAGGTGAGTCATCTGAGCTCCCGCGAATGAAAGAACACTTTCTCTTATGCACACGGCGGGTTAGAGAAATTACGTTAAAAAAATGTTTCAAAAGAAAGCTTTCTCTTCGCTTTTTACATCAGCAGTGCTGAGACCCTACTTATATGAATAGCTTGAGATCCTTCCCCGTCCTCTGACATACACCATAAAAATATATGTATCAACGTGAAGTACATTAAAGTCAAGGTCACATACAAAATTATGTTTTTTTCCACGATAACCTGAAGAGCGTCAGCTCATGCGTGGCCTTGACCCAGTAAGTCAAAAACTGCCCAGCAGGGCTGTGAACCTAGGTACGACCCCTCCTGCATCATGATTCCCATGACCAGATCCTGAACTGAGTCAACTATGATAGGTTTCGTCCATTTTGTGATTATCGCCTAATACATCGCTTATGTTTGCACGTTGTGGTAAATTGGTACTTTTGTTAATAACTTACCTGAATTTTTATCTACATTAGGTATTTGTCGCTAACGAATGATTGTTGTCTTTTCTATTGTTCCTGTCGGTTTTGTTTACTGTTGACATTCCCAGTACACTCTACTCTGTTGACTTCTGTAATTCTTTGGGTTCGGATCTTAGCTGAATAAAGCCCTGAATATGCACCGAGGTTTTTATTACCCGCTTGTTATCATTGCACGTTTTTTCCTAAACTTATTGTTTTCCGTATAGCACTGCTAACTCTTTCCTACTATTAGCAAATACTCCACGCTTTCTAAAAACTGCAATAGCCTCTACGACCATTATACTTTCAAGCCGGGAACGCCATACATGATATGGTTAAGGAGAAAGTCCGCTTCTTAGATCAAGATAGCTGGAGACAATAACAGCGAAAAGTGTACGAGCAACGAAAAGATTTACTTCAAAACCAATTAAAAAACATTTTTTTAAAGCACGCTTTTATTTCAGAATGCACCAAAAACTATATAATAAATTTTTTTGTGATCCACAATATTAATGGTTACTTACGCCTAAACATAAGAGCGTGGATCGAGTACTCACCTAACTTCCATACAATTCTATACAGACATATTTAAACTGAGAAGTTTCCGAAAGCAAGATTTCACAGCAGAGATATGTGGGATTAAATCTCGCTATGTGCCTAGTGATGATGTAAGCTGGCTAAGACCTGATGAGGTCTGTGAAAGCAATGAAGGCGGTCAGGCGATCGTTATCAAAGACTTGCATGTAATCTGGTTCCATACCTTGTAGGCTTCCTCAAGAACCACTAAGAGTAGGCTATGCACGTCGTTGTTAGAAATTGCTTGACAGTTCGCATTATTGACGCGAAATGTTGCATCCATAAAGCTCTTTCTATACCTATGTCTGTATCTGTATATGCACACTGCATCAGTAAAGTAAGTTTTCAGTACAATACGTGCAAGTTAGGGTAAACGGCCCACGATTTTACGTTTGGGCATAAGTAAGCACAAACTTTTCTTTAGGAAAGCAAGGAAAAGAATGCAAGATTAGGCAAATATGGGTCCCACACTTTTATGTTTACTCTAAGTAACCATTAATATTTTGGATCACCAAAAGTTTTATTTTATACTTTTAGGTGCATTTTGAAAAAAAAAGTGTTTAAAACAATTTCTTAATTAGTTTTACTTGTGATTTTTTAGTGTTTGACAGTTGAATAAGTGCTGCTTGCATCACCGAATGACTGAACCAATTGCAAAGCCCCACCCTCGCTACATTGCATGGTCGTTACGAAAGTGTGCGAATCTACTATTCCGACACCGCATGCTTCACACCTATGAAAACAATCCCTTGGGTAAGTGTCTGTGCCTACTTCATAACGATAAAATTGCATTAGTATTTGATTTTTTTTTGGGGGGTTGGAGGATGTTGGATTGTCACCGACTTTGAACATGTAATCCAAATCTGGGCGAAATCGGTTCGGTAAAAGTGGGTCAAAAATCGTTTGCAAATTTTGACCCACACAGACAGACAGACAGACAAAGAAGTCAAGTTAAATAATACCGTGTAAAAATACAATAACCCCTTCTTACCCTCTCAAGTTACTACCATGTTTGCGTTAAAAAGTATTATTTTCAAATTTCCTCTTCGAGGACTTACAGAAGAGCTGAGGAATGTCACGGTAGAATTTCAGGATAATAAAAATCACGTTATTAATATTTTCTTCGGAATAATTACCGTCATATATTCTACATAATTAAAGACTTCATAAAACAATTTGCAAGACAAACAGAAACACAGAGGACCCAGAGCAATATAAAAAAAAAAATTCTCATTACTGAAATGTGGTAACATCTCATGTTTTGCGGATCCTGACGATAAGAAACAGATAAATGAGAAAGGAACAGGAACTCATAGCACAATGAAAGCAGATATCTTGTATAAACACTTTTCATTCAGAAAATAAAGAAAATCCAACAGCGTTGGTTAAGAAAATGAATAACCCGAAAACAAAGATCCACCAGCAAATGTATTTTATATCCTATGGAGATTTCAACGCCCGATTAGATAGCGAGGTTTATTGGGTGACGTCATCCACAAACCCTTTTTTGGCACAAATGTAGAGTCACGATTACTCACTGATAGTGTATGTTTACAGTATATAAGTTTGAAACTGAGGTAAAATTCCATACAAATTACCTAGAAGAAATAACCTTTAAAACAGCAAGTGAAACAAACATGCGAAATTATTTAAACAAGTAGATGTCAAATAAACATTAAACGCAAGTCTTTGTAACAATCGCTCTTATCAAAGGAGGAAAAACATCTGTAGTCAAAAAGCAAGTCCGACATTCAGTGCTTGAACGTAAAATCCTTAAGTTTACACATCAAAAAGCGAGAGAATTATTGGAAATAATTATATCTCAGTTTCCTTAAATGGTGATAGAAATTGCGCTAGAATTTAAACTGTCAGGTTTCATACAAGGTTACCCCAAGGAAGAGTACAGCAAATCCCTAAGGCTAGTCAGTTTTCACCAGCCAGATCGTGTTAAGATCCCAGCCTACGCTAATTTTTAATCGCCTGACCTTTGCCCGTGACCACTTTCCACAAACATTTGTAAATTCTCTTAAACTGTAAAATTTTGACTGGTGTAATATTGTCTTTTTGAATGATTCTCTTCTAAAAGATTACAGTCCATGGAAAGAATATCATCAATATCTAATGAATTTCCTCCTGATTAATAGATATTTTACGGATGATTATACAGATAAAAACTGACCTCAACCCTTCCCGAACATATTATGAAAAGTTATAAGTAAATCTGCTTTGGAAATGTCACGATTGCGAAATGGGTCTGTATACATAATAGGTTTGCCTACTAACAGGGAAATGGAAGGCAATATGCAAAAACGTTTCCCAATAATAATGAAATAGTAAAAATAAAACATTGAAATTCTTTTTCTTCCTCTTCATATTTTGATGACTTCTTTAATTAAAGAGTCGATATTATTTAGAGTCTACTGCTGGATGTATTCACCAGTTGTATGTAACGAAATTCCCACAATGATTTCTTGATTTCTCCATTTCCTGTAGTTTACGCTAAGCTTTTTACTAAAAGCCTTCAATCGCAATTAATTTCATAAATTTTTCTTTCCAGGTGGGATCTAAACCCGCGCTTGTTGGAAGACATGTTAGTTCTTTACCTACCTAAATCTTCGGCGTAGGAATGAATCCCAAATAAGAAAGCAAATTTTTCTTAAATCTTTTTCTCTAGGATTTCGAGGTTATCAGTGAAAAGTGTATCCAAATATGCTAAAACTAAAAGACTTTAGTGGCCGTCGTGGCTACTGTAATACATAAGAGGTTATTATGGCTATTACAGTACAGTGAACACTGTAACTCATCGCCAATCAACTTGATTAGTTTCACATCGATGCATTAGTAAGTTTTTTCGATAATTAATTAAGCAAGATTTCCATCTGAGATATTCTTCTATGTTTAACTATGAGATTGTATAAAAAGCAATTAAAGAGGATTCTTTTCTATCTCAAGTTGAATTCCAATACCAAATACTAGAGGTACTTCTTTCTGTTTCAACTTATATAGCAAGTGTTCCTTGAAATGTGGACAGTGCTCTACATACATTTGGTAGTATTATTCCTGTCTTATTCCGAATGGCTGACGCCTTCGGGACCTACCTCTGTTGATGAAAAAAAAGCGTAGTAATATATAAATATATTAAACAAAAAAACGAGACTTACCTCAAAATAGTTTTATTACAAAATCTACAGAGAAATTACGCATTCTCCCCTTCAAAGTAATCCACCCCAGAGTTAATGCACTTCTGCATTCGCGTCTGCCACCCACAGAAGCACTTAAAGACTCTGGGCCAGGACATCGCATCTTCTCCGTAAGCCTCTTGGAGAAGTCTGAGACACTCAGTTGGGCCCTTCCCCAACTTAACCAGAAATTTCAAATTGATTCTCCACTCCATGTTCGCACCACCTCCAGATGCGTGACAAGGCATAACAGCAGTGTGATACACAACAACCTGAAACAAACGCACAGAGGGAGCGAGGTGAACAATATTATAGCAGAATAGTAATGAGATGTTGTGCAACACAGTGACATAAGCATTTACCAATTGGCATTGAGGCATAAATGTGGGTTCCACAGTCTCGTTTCTTTATTGTCACACCTTGTATATATATATATATATATATATATATATATATATATATATATATATATATATATATATATATATATATATATATATATATATATATATATAATTATGTGCACGTGTTTAGTGTATTTTACAAAATAAGCTAGAAAATAGTCATTTTTAGATGTAAGAAAAAGAATTATCACATTCGAATATAAGCTTATTTTGGCGAAATATGGTATATATTAGCTTATTTCTTAAGCTCTGTAGCATTTTAGTTGTTGATTTTCTTTTTAAATTTGATCTCCAAAATGTTCATTGATAAACATTATAAGCAGCTTGCTTATGTCTCCTGATGAACTTATGTAAAGTGACACACAGTAGTTTCTTTGAGTGTTTCATAGTCTCATCATTACTTGGAGTAGGTTTTACATTTGCCCACAGATAATGAGTTGGCAAGACGTCCTTCCTGGATAGCTTGGAGAACAGGGCAACAGTGCTACGTAACTAAAGGCAACTTACGATTTATAGTAAAAGTAAGTGCACCTCGAAACAAAGACTTGTAAAGTGTAAAAAGAGAATGACAGCTTTCATATAGCATAAGCGATTATTTTATGCAAAGAACTTCATCCTGTAATTCCAATAGGAGCGCTACCTACCTCTCATCCATTTTCTTACGAAAAATTTTAGATTTTAAAATATCAGCATATCAAATGACAGGAACACTACTTAAATCTTACTTCGTCTAAATTACCTTGAATTGTCTTTTATGGTAGATTTAGATTTAAAGTCTATTGAACATTTGTCGTGACAGAAGCTTATGTTTTCAAATATGTTATTTAAAAGTCTGTATGTATATGTTAATGTGTAATGTGCATTTGCAAAATGTACCTCAGGAACTGCTAATCAAATTATCAAGGATTCTGTAAAAGTTTATAAATATCATATGGAACAAGGGAAATACAGCGTTTTTATTTGCAAAGTTTTTATTTATGATTCTGCAAAATAGAGAGAGAAGGGAGTCTGGTGTTTCATGGCAGCGCGGAGAGAGAGAGAGAGAGAGAGAGAGAGAGAGAGAGAGAGAGAGAGAGAGAGAATTAAGTTTAACGGCTACGCTGCGCTGGAGGGAGAGAGTGAGAAAGCAAGCAATGTGCAGCCTACAGTTCGGAAGCAAAAGACTTATGTTATGTATGGTTATCTGATAGCGGAAGATGATAGTTTCATGTATGAGGTATGCCACGTCTAGTTTCCTTCGACTCAAGGTTACAGTTAAAATTGTTGGAAGGAAGTAGATATCATCTATTAAACCTTTTTCAGGGAGGAACAGATATTTAAAAGTAAAGAATAAAGTAAGTAGGTGCATGAACCTGTTGTTAGAGGTAATAGTTAACTCTGATGGATTATAACAATAATAACAATTTAAAATTCAACCCAGAAGCAAACTTTCATTTTAGTGCATACTTTGTTTACTTAGTATCAATTTCTTACTGCACCGTACAATATGAATATAGAATTTTCTGTATTTATTTGAAATAGTTTGCAAGTTGCAAGAAACTTCTAATCCAGGCAATAAAATTTTTTGCAATAATAGGATAAATCAATTAAATTTTTAGCATCTCAGTTTCTTGCAATATTAGAGCAGGTTCATCCCCACTTCGAACATTAGATACAGTTTTATACTGTGTTTTTATATAGGGAATTGCCTTTCCTTTTTATTAAGTACCTAAACGGAATCAAAAAGATTTGTTAGGAGTTAGCAGTCTTATCTAAGTTGATGTCAAATGTCATTCCTCAGTGGGAATTCCAAGTCAACAATAACATTTCAAACTGTATAATACTTGATCTTATTTCAGAAAAAAAGCAGAAGTGACCTTTATTCTATTCCGTGCGCATCAGAGGAAATTTAGTTTATTGTGGAGTGACAGGTTCGTCCTTGTTTTCATTTCTGAGCATGTTCTGTTTTCTCCTTCGGCCTTCTTAACATTGCACAGTGCTTGTCACCTGAGGCCTCACTTTAGTAGGATCTCTTCTTGTGCCTTCTGCACTCTTGCAACAAAACAAGTTTTTCTTTACACTCATTCTATGCTTTGCTTACATTCACCAATTGGAAGATAAAGCATAATTTTTTCTTTTTTACAATATCAACGAAAGAGGTCTACTGCAATGAATGTGGTCTCCTACAGAGCAACGGTTATTTTTCTTTTTTCCAGTCTTTTCTACGCCTTGTTATTTTTCTTAATTATAAATTAATTTTCAAGCAAGTACTGTTCATTGTTCTTTTGTATGTCCATTCCATATAATGTGTACTGTCTTGGTGTTGCATGTAGCTGGAATAACAAGCCTGCTTCCTCTTTTTAATATTCAGAATTATGATTCACCTTGCTCATATATTCTGCATAGGCATGTGCATCAAAAGCAGAATAGTAAGTTACTCTGGTATCTATGAAAGCTGTATTCTTTCCATTACGAAAAAATGGATGCTGATTTCACTTGAGTAGCTTAGTCTCCATAAAAAGGCTTTTTCAGTTCAAGGACTCTAAACCTATACAAACAAATGATGCCAATTTGGGTTTTGGTGGCAGTTGTTGATAATAAACGATGTGGCTTCACTTCTACCACGTCAGTTCCAAATGAAATCTGTTGACAGACCTACGTCAGAAGCTGACAGATTCAGAGAGACGAGTAATTGACCTCCCCCCTCCACCGCCCCAAAAAAATAAGAATATTAATGGCGCATTTTCTTTATCTATAGATGGGAACCCAAGTTAGAGGTAGAAAGCATGTTAATTTTGGGGGGTATATACTCAGATGGGTTATGTTTCCTTCAAAAAAGGAAAGTGTGTTAACAGACCTCACTGCGTATGTGATGGTAGAACTATCTTTAAAAAAAAAAAAACAGAGTCAGTGATTCGGGAAATACAGAAGCCTGGGGACTCTGCATACTAAAGGGGAATATCAGAAAGAACTGATCAAAACAGTTGACCCCTGAGTCTGTGATCTCCAACATAATGTCTGTGAGAGGTCAAAGGTAAACCTTGGCAACAATATAGATTGGGCATTTTAGAAATTGAGGCATACCTTTGGCTGACGCTACCTATTAATGGGTTATGAATCATATGAAGGAATAATAAAAAAAGTTATTTGAAGGTGTCAAAAAAGATATTAAATAATTACTGTTAGTTAACCCTTTAGTGTTCAACCAAGCACAGGCCTAGAAAAGCGAAAAATTACAAGAATATTTCACATATAAAATAGAAGACTGAAAAATTAGGTGTAAAAGGACACTTTCAACAATTACGCAGGTACCAGATTAGCCAAAAAAGAACTTCAAACCCTACAGACAGTGATTATTGTATGGATCATCAGGATTGTTAATGAGGGATGGGTGTTTGACAATGTGAACACTTGAAGGTTCCACCCAAGTAGTCATAAGAAGATGGTAGGATTACTTATAATCTTTCCAGGGTGTCATGCTTTCATGTACCTTTAACTAGCATTCCTTACAAACCTTGTGCTACCCCATTGGAGTCGTATGCCATTTAAAAAATGCTTTACCTCACGGACTCTCCAAAGGGCCAAAGCCTGTGCCATAGAAGGTGAATTTAATTTAACAGTATCCTCTGCAAGACTTCAGTTTCAGCGTATGTGACTGCAGTTTTTAAATGCAAGGAATAAAAAGGAATTAATTTTTACATATTCTGTAAAAAGGTAAAAATAACTGAGAAGTATGACGACGTATTCTTTATTTTGTCTGCTCTTAATAAGGTGAGTGGGTCATGTACGGGAGTTCTGTTTGTGATAAGATTAGGTTCGCTACCTGACCCACTCTAATGGGCGTGAGGAATGCGGCAATGAAAAGAGGCCATGTTACCTATATATGTATCACCTCTCTCATCTGAGCTGTGATTTGAACCTTGAACAAGACTGATGATTTGGTCGTCACAAGGGAGGCCTGTGCTTTTGTTAAACAACCAAATTATTTTTCATATTACTTGATTTAGAACAGAGACTTGGGATGATGAAAGAAACGCAAGTTTAGGGATTTTTTTTACTTCCCATGTCACAGGTTTCCCTGAGTCCTTCAATAAATGTCTTGACGTTTTGTCAATAGCCTTTATTTGATCATTTGATTAATGAAACGATTATTCATTTAATTATTAAGGATTAGTAAGGATGTCATTGACGAAGGAAGGCGCACAGTGTCATTAAAAACTGTCGAAAAGAAAAGGGTCTGCTCGTCGCTTTGCTTCTAGCACTTGCACTTTTGCCTAGATTTCTCATTTATTTGATTTAAATTCTATTTGTGTACCAGTCATGAGTACGAGGACATTGGAATTATGTTACTGGGACTCTGAAAGATAATTGTTTAATTTCAGTGAAATTAACGGTAGATATAGAATTAAAAATAGATAATAAAATGGAAATTACAGGTTACCAAATAGTTTATGATGCTGAATCGTTAGTTACCAGATGTAAATGACTGTATCAAATGATTTCTTTTGCCTAACTGATATGATAATGCGGGCCTTTATCTAACAGGGTCAGCGTCACATGCCTATTTAGTGTTCGTCTTTTTTTTATTCTCTTCAAAACTATTTTCCAAGTTAACCATTCATGTCTCAAGGAACCGGCAACTCTTCTGACAGTGCGTCCCTTTTAACAATTTCATATTATAGTCCTTTCACTAAGGGTGTGATCGGAATAGGTCTCATGAGTGCTATTCTGAATAATCTAGTAAAATTGTTCATAAAAAAGTAATTTCTAATGAAAATTTATGAAAAATGGAAGACAAAACACAAGATCATCCCTGTTTTAATGCTACAACGCTAAATGTCTGATCAATTTGCCAAAGTGTCAATACCATCTACTATGCACAGAAGAGAAGAAGAATTTTCTATTATTCTCCTTCGAGAGGTTTTCTTCAAGATACTTCCACTTCTCCGATATATTGCGTCCGAAATACAAGGCAACTGATCTTTAACATAAAGGATCCCTCATGTATACGATCAGTACCAAGAAACCTCCACATCGAAAATAACACATCCTAAACTATAAAAAAGAGGGATCCCTGCTTTATGAATGCAGCAAAGTTGGTGGCCACACATGCTATCTCGGTGATGTACGCGTGGCCTACGTGAACACGACCTTTAGCTTGGTGATCACCCATCTCATTACTGTCGTTGTTGAACTTCGCTGATCATACGAACAGCGTCACAATAAACACACTCTTGCAAACGGTAGTATATATATATATATATATATATATATATATATATATATATATATATATATATATATATATATATATATATATATATATATATATGTGTGTGTGTGTGTGTGTGTATGTATATATATATATATATATATATATATATATATATATATATATATATATATATATATATATATATATATATATATATATATATATATATATATATATATATATATATATATATATATATATATATATATATATATATATATATATATATATATATATATATATATATATATATATATATATATATATATATACATACCGAGTATTTCAAATTGCAGTTAATTATGTGAGAAGAGTGAGGAGGAATTAAAAAAAAAATACCCACACACAAGTCACCGTTTAGAAGTTTGATACTCATGCACGCAAAGACGTACGCTAGCGCAATCGTACATACAACACACACATACTGTATATATATATATATATATATATATATATATATATATATATATATATATATATATATATATATATATATATATATATATATATATACAGTATGTGAGTTGTTGTATGTACGCGTGCGCTAGTGTACGCCTTTGTGTGCATGAGTATTAAATTTCAGAATGGCAACTTGCATGTGGGTATTTTTTTTTATTCCTCCTCACTCTTTTCACATAATTAACTGCAATTTCAAATACCTCGGTAAATAAGACCCTACTCTCTAGAAAATCTATATGCTTTTTCACATCTAAATCATACTTTGAAATAACCTGGCTGCTCTCCTTACTGTGGTCCTTTTTCCTTTTCATTTAAGTTTTCTAAAATTTGTTAGAGATTTCCTAAATGATAACTTAGGGTAAGTAAAACCATTCAGTTTAATTTTGCTACAAATTTAAAATGATGCTTAAGACATCCGTTGCTTTTACTACTGCCTTGCTGTCGCTTGACCTCTTTCTCCATCTCTATTTCTCTAGTCTGTGAATGAATGATTTATTGCTGTTAGTAGCTTACTTGGCTGTAAATAGTCAGTGATTTTGAGAGGGACCGAAGTGGTCCTGTAAACCCTTCCTTTTTGCATCAACCTTTTCTTTATGCTCGACTACCAAGCTGAAAAATGTTGTCCATCCAAAGTTATGAAGCAATTTCTTAGGCCTGGGGACAGTACCTTGTACCAAGGAAGAAATGGAAAACAAAGAATAGCTCACGCATGGTACTGTTATAAAAGAAATCGGGACTATGGTGGCCTTGACCAGGAATAGCTGCCCTCAGTTCGACATATAACTCGAGGAAATACCCAATGCAAAGAGGTTATGACTTCCCACCTCTATCATAGGACCAATTAGCAAGTACCATAGTCAAGGAGCTACCCTGCATTGAATGCTTTTAAAGCCTTGCACGGCTGAGTCATGGCAGTGCACTTTTTGATAAGTAGCTATGTTGATATTTATTGCTGCATTGGTCATCTGTGCTGAAAAGTAAGAGGACGGGAGGAGAGCGCGTTCTACAGCTCTCCTTGCCATGGGCGCTCTTTTCATATGAGCATTTGATAAAGAGTGGCTACCGTACTTAACACCTATGTGTTCTGTAGATAATCCCCAGCTACCTATCATGACCAAACTTATGCTAAAATACCGATGAGGATTTATGAATGTTAAGTAATGGAACTATGTATTAGATGAAACGTCTGTCTACGGATGGATGTCAGCAGAGGTTAACAGCAAAAATGTTATCTGAATTCGGGAACCCTACTAGTGCAAGTCATCCACAGGGAACCATAACCTCAAGGTGCTCCTCATCCTTGTGACACCAGTACATTAGTGTCCAGGGCCATTGGCATTTCGTAGGGTGGAGACGTCTGGGCAAGACCCAGAAACTAATTCTATTGACCTTTGTCTTGGAAGTACGGGTTGATACCTATGAACCAGCAGTTTATCATCGATCCCTTGTATGGCCAGGTGACAGAAGTTATAGAAGATATGATGAATGGGAGGTATTCTAGGCGTGGCCTCCTTAGCAGTCTAATTTCCATTGACAGTACATTCCTTGTAAATTACTCCAGGTAATTGAACTTACAATACTTAGCAGGATCGTATTTACAACCAGATGATACAGCCATATCTGGTTCCATTATGTTAAAACCTTGTTTGATTTATAAAAATTACATCTTAACATTTCTTATTCATTTCTCTCATATATATGTATGTATGTATGTATATATATATATATATATATATATATATATATATATATATATATATATATATATATATATATATATATATATATATATATATATATATATATATATATATTATATATATATATATATATATATATATATATATATATATATATATATATATATATATTTATTTATTTATTTATTTATATATATATATACATATGTATACTATATGTACATATGTATAAATACATATATGATTTCTCACTAATCCTTCCAAACGACTATGATTGTACGTCTAGCTTTTATTATATTTGCTATACATTACTGTATAACAATTGTAAATATTAATAAATATGGCAAGTATTGTTTAACTTATAAAATTATAGACGTGCCATTATCTGAGAGTTTTTAGAACCTTAGATTCTCTACAGTATATTGCCTCATCATATATTACCGTTGCTCTCTGTAAGGATAATAACAGAGGTCTTCCCAAGTCCCTGTCAGGAGAGTGATTAGGTTAATGAGGTGTAATGACAGTTATTCTCCCTGGGGTCTATTACATTAAACCTTGAAGAAGAATTTGAGAAACCTGACAGCGGAACTGAAAAGAGGAACAAATATGTTGACGTTTCTGAATAATGCATTGATGCTACAAGATTTAAACTTAGCTTAGCACTTATTTTACATTTGTGTGATCACAGAAACGTCTAATTATAGCCCAAATTTTGGGAATTTATTAATGATGATATGACTAACGCGAATTAAAGAAAAGGGCATCGTATTACTTTGGTAAATGTGCTTGATTTCCTGGGTAATCAATATTTTTTCCCATGTATCTTAGTTGTTCTTCATATAATTTGTTATCATTAGTTTTATTATTAAATAAGCAAGACTGCATATTTTAGGCCTTTTTTATGGCTCCTAAAAAAATTTGGCGCAAATTTTTCTTTGGATTTCTGATGCATTTATAAGTACCATAACTTTTCTATTTATGTAGAAACCTAATACTGATTCTTCGCGAACTCTAACTTTGATTTCAAATTCTTTTGGTATACTTACAACCAACTTCACGAGAGGCCTTGTGTTTGGCATAACAACACCACTAGTTGTATTCAGATAAACTCTCATTAAGCTGTCGTTGAAATGATTTAATTATACCAATCGTGATGTGCCTATAGTTTTACTCATCTGTAATTAGCTGATCCCGCAACCAGTCCTTGGGAAGGCCTTGGGCAGATATTCGGGGGTAAGAAGCTGTATAATATTGCTAATTCAGAGGAAAGGCTTTGAATAAAAATCTCGTTTCTGAGCATTTTATTCTATGTTCTCACTGGTTGTGTGAGTAAATCATTCCTCCGTTCGTTATTGTCAAATACAACTATTTGTTCATACAGGATAGGAAATTAAATTGCTGTAACCTTACGTTTAAGAAGGCTGTGGTTAAGCTTTGCATATCTTTCTATTAGCATGGCTGTTGAGGCATCACCTAAAACGATCTAAAGAAATGGACAGTGAATCATTATGATGTCGTCATCGTGTAATGTGCGAATTTTTTCTCAAAAATTAATATAAGTACACTATTTTCGTCTCGATTGTCCATGAAGTGATCCTTTATAATCATAGCTTTTTATCAAAGAACTAATTTTAAATAACGAGGGTTTCATGGTATTACAAATGAACTGGGATTTTAATTATCAAGAGATCAGCAACTAAAAGTCTGCCAAAACCTTGAACCAATCATTCGACGATGAGCAGGAATTATTTATACCTATTTCAGAACAAAGTATTTGAAATAATCTCGTTGCGGAAATTTTTAGGAATTTTGACGCGACTGCGCAAAACATATTTCAGGAACATTTCAGTTCAGAAGAGAGCATTCTAGTTTTGCATAGCTTTATCTTTCCAAGATTAAAACAACATCTCAATTCATCTATATTTTTTTCTGTTTCAAAACAAAGGTTCAGGAAAAAAATTTTGTTCTTCTGTTGTTCACGCCGCTCATTCATACAGCTTTTAACAGCAATAAAGAGCGAAGAAGTGGTGTCTTCGAAACGCTTCGTGCACGTTCGACCTACTGAGAGGATAGGGTACATTTAGGGATGGCGATGTGAAAGGCCTCACCTCACTTTGCTTAAGCTTCCTTTGCTTGTCTACGGTGTAATTGTGTTTATCTTTCACTTTTAGAATCATTAGTCGGTAGCTATTGCTCTAGGCATTGTTTTTTATTTAATCAATTCCCGCTCACTGAAGATTAAATTTACCTTTTATGTCTAGGTGATGTAGGGCCAGCCCTAGAATATTCGTTCTAGGGAATTTGCGCTAGTAGTAAGGGAACTTAAACTTTTACCTCCTCTTTGTATTATAAATCTGAGGGCCAGAGTAGAGCCAGTTAGTTCACCTTTCAAGTGAGAAGAGATTCATAGTTTAAAGTTGGTAAAAAATTAAAGAGTTTACTGCTTTTTAAAGTGATAACAGAAAATATCTTTCCTCAGTGAAAATTGACTAGGGGACAAACAACGAGAAATGAAAGAGAAAGTGTAAACGATCTGTCATGTCACTGAAGAAAAATAACTAATTGAACTGTACGGAAAAATATTAAAAGAACACCGTATGAAATCATTATAACATTACGTAGGAGTCTCATCGTCACCTTCAGATGTTTTCCTTTTAGTACAAAACGATACGAAATCTATCATATTTATCGCTACCTGTTTACTTTAAAATGCAACACCTTCACAACTGTATGTAAATGTATAATATGCACGTACGTCAGTCACTCGTAACGACATGCCACAACCGAACTGTTAAAGAACCCCATCTATTTCTTTTTTATTTTTTAAGAGATTCATCACTTCAAGGTGACTATCATGTTCAATTAAGTTCAGAGAAAAAGTTCTCGCCGTTACATTTTATTCCCTTTTATTCTCTAAATATTTCTTTCATCGATTTTGATATATATTATCATACATCAAGAGTGTTTCCTTTTTATTTTGGAAAATTGCCAATATTCACGGTCTAAATGATAATATAAAAAAAGATCATACTTCCAGCTGCAACAACAGCAACAACGACAAAGAATACATAAGCAACAGCCACAGCTGCTATTAATGGATGTGAGCGGGAAGGGCGCTTTTTGACGGGCGAAAGTAGATAGTCCATTCATTAAGAACCAAAGACGACGAGAAGGCTCTTCACGACCGGGGTTTAGATGAGTTCCCACGTGAAAGTGAGCTTATAGGGAGAAATATGACTGGTGACGCAAGTTCAAAAAAGGAGAAGAGATTGAAAACGTAAACAATAACAAAAGTGGCTGAATGCTGTCTGCGTGTTCTTGAAACCGACCGCAGCTGCGCTTCCTTGACGCGAGAAGAGGTTCTCTGAAGGACAAAGCCATAATCCTGAACCTCCCATTCTTGGCAGAGCCTGTCCAGTTGCCCTCCCCATCCAGCAGTGTTCGTCGAGGCGCCCCACCAGCGACATGGCGTCAGCTGAGGGAGCGTAGAAACTCTGCCGTGTGACGAAGTGTGACCAGACTACATTTATCCTGGCAGTGGCGGGAGAGAAAAGTGTTTCCTCTTTCTGTGCTTGAAGTGATTGCTTGCGATTGGCGGTGGGGTTACAAAATGCCAGTGCTGTTCCTCAGTAGTAAGTTTAGTAATAATTTTCTCATTACAAGGAGTTGTTCTTTTCTTATTGATTTTGTTTTGATGATATAGTTTTTATGCTTTTCGTTCAGTGAAAAGTGATTGAAATAGAAAATAAAACTCATTGTCACTCTAGCATCAGTTCATAGATACTGATGCTTCCCTCAATGGTTTGTTATGTTTGTGTTTTTCTATACTAGCTTACAGATAAGTGTAACATATTAGATTGGTCAAAAATGGCAAGATTTTGTTTATTTTTATATGAATACAGTAACTGCTACAAAACACACGTTATCTAAGGTTTTTCATTTATATCATTGGTAGTAATTTATTTTCATATAACGGTTAACATATTCATATAATCTCATGGTATATTTTCAAAGTATATGCATGAAAACAAATACGATTGTAAATCATAGTCATGAATGGATCATAAATAGAGTGAAATATAAAATAAAAACTAGGAACTTCTTTCGTGAAGAGAAAAAAACGCGCATGGGGAAAAAACGTTATTGCATCTAATTGCGCTAGCAGACAGCGAGACCTAAATTTCATACTCGGAACGAGTTTGCAATATTATCATGAGGAATGTGTATTGCCCCCACCTCCTGACAGGTAGATAGCCTACTTACCACTTTGGAAGGTCACTTTCACATAAGAAGCTTTGGTGTATTTGTTCTCCCATTATAAAGTAAGTTTGCCGGCGGATGTTCGAGTGATCCACATTGCTTGTGTCGTCTACGGTTTCTTGCGTACAGGATATATCCTTTGATTCACGTTTCCTCCGCATCATAACTCTTGTTTCTAAATCTTCACTAACAACACTCATGAACTAGCTTGGCTGCTCGCCCAAAAATAAATGAAAAAAATGAAATGACAAAGAACACGAGAAAGCAATGCACAAAGAAAGAAATCTGAGTTCCTTGAAGGACCTGTACCTTGATCGCCAGTGAATCGAGGTAAGGGGAATAGAGTCTGAAGTCACGCATTATACAGACATCGATCGAAGAAACAGAAATTGCGACCGACAGATAAACAGCTGAGGCGGACTTTGAACCGCATGGTTTTATAATTGGTGCAAGAAGCTTTGGAAGCAAGTTCATAATCGAGCACATCAATTAACTCATTAAACTGCATGCAAAGATTAATTACTACCCCAGTCTATCATACTAATAATATTCTGTACTACCTTTTAAGGTTACATTTTACAATGGGGTTTTCGTAGTGCGTGTGTGTGTGTACATGTGTATGTAAACAAAGCAGCCGCACAATGAAGTCTTACCTCTCAATATCCTAGTGAACGTTCGTGTGTGGGCGAGCTCTCATTAAATTTATATTCGTGTGTAATGACCACAAAGCACGCCATAGGTCACCTTGACGAAGCAATTGATTGAGGATGTCGAGACAGATTTTAAGATTTATCTCCGATTTTTTACATGCTTTTATTTAATTTAACTTGACTTCTGCGTCTATCTGTCTGTCTGTCTGTTTAAGTCAAATCTTGTAACTCAATTTTCGACCTGTTCCCTTCGTCCGATTGAACTTAAAATTTTGAATGGTTAGTCAATCCTGGTGACAATACAACCTTACATGACCAGTAGATCAGCAGACCGCTAGTGACCCAACAATGACCTCTCCCAGTATCTCGGGATTTGTAAGAAAATCTTCGGATTTTTCATACTGTCTCTGAATCGGCAGAATAATTTAATAAGTCTACGGATTTTTAACCCTTCTTTGGCTCGACAGGATATCACATTCAAATTCGTTAGCTTCAATCATAAATCGGTTACAACTTTTGTCAAAAATAAAAAGTATAAAATAAAAAAATATAAAAGATCAAAACACGTTTTTATTAAAATGCACTAAAAAGTAAAAAAATTATTTTTTTAAGACACATCAAGATTTTCTTACTATTAATCATGTCTACAAAAATAAAAGTGTGAGCATCAAAAATAATACAAGAAATAAAAACATATTTTCTTTTCCATGTTTGGCGCCGACTCTTTTATTTTTGCAGATATGATTAATTGTAAGAAAATCCTGGTGTATCTCAAAAATTATCTTTTACTGTTTAGTTCATTTTAATAAAAGCTTGTTTAAAAATTTTTTTTCAATATCATGTTTTCTATTTTGGTATATTCGTATATAGTACCATGGGAAATGGGTTTTTGTGCAAAAATCTCCTTGCAATCAAAATAACAATAATTAAGATAGTGCTAACAAAATTTTCATATCAGAGGCGCCACACCAGGGTAGTTTTATGAATGAATACAATACGTATACTATAGTCACACCATCCTAAAAGGGGCTCTCAAGATGAATTCCAGCCTTCGCACCCTGGCACTGTTTGATACACATGCTGATAATGTCCGCTAAACAACGAAAGGCTTATCATATTATGTACCTTGATGTTCATAAAAAATTGCGCTCATCTTCTCTTGGAATTGTAATCCCAACAGGAATGCCCTCTCTAGTGTACTTAGGAAGGGATTACTATTCCCAAAGGATATGAGCACCAAGTTAGTTAGGGAAAACGAAAAACGTTACACAAATTTCCCAGCGCTGCAAAATCCTAGAATAAGTCTTGAAGTCCTTAAATAAATCATGGAATTACGGTGTCTGAGGTCAGAAGATGGGATGGTCAACCAGCAGAGGTAGGCTGTTTTTATTCGCAACCTGCAACACAGGAGCCTAACATACGGGTGGTTGGGGAAAGTGGATCTCCAATGGAGGTTTGGTGGGTCATGGTCAGTTTTGTAAGGCAAAGTAAGTCAGGTGCTTTGCGCTGCTTACTTATCAGCCTCTGTCTGCTTTGATTCCCTCAGTTGACACTGTTTTATAAGTCTGATCACTGTCAGCTCTATTTGCAGGCCTGCATAGTTACGTAAATTGCTAGAATTGTTTTATATCTCATGTCAACCCAAGCAACGGAATGACATGATGTCTAGACCAATTACGATGTAGATCATTCAATCTGATCCCATAGTAGGTAGATCGCGGATTTTGATAATGATAATATTCGGCCCTAATGTTTCCATTCTTTAAATTATCGATTTTCTTATCCCATATGCCGTCTTAGTATTTCCTCCGACTTATTCGATTTTGCATTATTTTCCTTGAATAATTGCAGTCATGTGGCATTAGTATTTCTTTGAGCAGAAGACATCCGTAAATAAGCTAAACAGCAGTCCCATGACCAACAGTTTGTCGAAACAGATGGTGTCTGCCTGTTATTAGATGCTATTTCATAAATGAACTAAATTTCATAAGAGTACTCTTATGGAAACTGTTCCAGAAAAAAAAAGCTGAAAAGAAATTTCTCACTAATAAAAAGCAATTTGGAACAAAAACTCTCAATTTTAAAGCATTTTATAAAGCTTTCGTGGAGGAAATGAAAGACTGGTTTTCGACGCACTCAACACTAATGTGCGAAATGTTGGCCTTTTTACAATTAACCAAATAAGATCCTGTTTTAAAATGAGTTCGTCAACTCATTTCATGAATATAGTCACCGGAAGAAACTCACAGATGTAAAGGAGAGTAAATTGTATTTATGACACAAGACAGCCTGAGGCTATAAAGCGCACAAAAGCTTTACTTTCTACGAAGGAAAGTCATCTCTCTGTCCTCTAATAACAGCGAATATAGAATATTTGCCTTCTTCTGAAAGGCTTCAATAAAGATCTTATCTATTAATCTAGCTTCTTACCCCGAATCTAACTTGAAATCGGGCTCTTCATTAATGCGACCTTTCCTTATCATTCAAACGACCTTGAAAAATATTTGAGTTGTATCTTCGTTTATTCCGTAACCAGCGAAATTAGCATGATTAACAAAAACGGAATTTAATTATGCATATTACCGGTCATATAATTGTGTGACCTTATTAGTATTTTCAGCTATCATAAAACAATTAGTACGCTCCTCAGGACTAGTCGGTGAAGAATTCAAACTACCTCTCCTGAGCGGTCGTTATCCTTACGCTCCACGACCACAAAATCCGAAGTAGTGTCTACATCGTCATTAAAATTCTCCCTTGTTCCCAGCCCCAAACCAGAAAGGCTGTGTAATAATAGCTCCAAAATATCGTAGGTAGAAAACATTAGGAAGATTACGGAATCCTGAGTAGAGCCGATAGCTCTTATTTATATAAGAAGACAAACGGGACGGAGAGCCAATTTCTCTATGGAGGGAACGTAAAGGAGTGGGGAGAAAGAAGGCTGGGGTTCAAAAAGGGAAGACCTGAGCCGGACTGAAAGAACCGAGCTGCTTTTGCCATCCATTTTTACAGCTCTGGTTTTCCAGATTTTGTATTATAGCGGAGTGTTTGACTGGCCTGTGTCACTGAGTCAGTTACGATGAAAACACTTTGATTAGAGAGGTTGACTTTTTGCTCTAAGCTCCATTAAATTCGCTTAATTTCTGTGCGGTTATGGTGGCATATATCAAGACAGTGAACAAGCTGCAAATAGTAATTTTTAATTGCAAAGAATGCCTACAGTCTTAATGATAAAAACAGACACAGTCTATTGAGAGAGAGAGAGAGAGAGAGAGAGAGAGAGAGAGAGAGAGAGAGAGAGAGAGAAGGGGGGTTACTTATTGCTAATATAATATTTCAAATACAATGAACGAATGCAGTCATACTTTGAGAAATGTATACAAACTAATGAGAGAGAGAGAGAGAGAGAGAGAGAGAGAGAGAGAGAGAGAGAGAGAGAGAGAGAGAGAGAGAGTGCATTTTTATAAGACGCTGAAATTTGACTAAGTTGCATGAATAAAAAATATAAGTTGAACATCAAACTACTACCTTGGTTACTTAGTGAATCACTTGCAAAATCTCGTCAATTTTGTTTTATTTTAATCATTATTGAGAATTATTTGACATCTTCAGTTCGTGAAATCTGACGAAAAGTGCTTTTCAAGTTAAAGATTTCGCGTAAAAAAAAAGCTGCAACATAAATAATTCAGATTATGCTTTCAGCTAGAAATTCAAATCTTTTTCTGGCTTCCAAGGTTGTATCGTTTGCGTTCGTAGGAGAATTACTTTGTATGGTGATTTGATAGGGTACGTTCAACTCAAATCAGGTTTCCTGGTGATTTATAAAAGGAGCCAAGATCATATTGAATTTTACGTTACTCTAAATACAAGTGAAATGCAACGATAATCATCCTTCCCCTCAGTTAACTTTCTTCTTTATATTGAAACAAAGAAATAAAAGAAACCAATAACAATAATAGATGAAAAATAACCCCAACTCAGTCAGCATCTCTTTTTGCCTCTCATTAGGGTGTGTCCCTGACAAGGCTGGATTCACAGATTAGTACAGGGTTTGTGAGCCAGGACCTCTCTAATGCTCGGGCATTCTCACTGGGTCTTAACCTCCGGAAGGAAGTGACACACCGAGTCATAAAGAAAAGTGAATAGTTGATCACTTTAAAATATACGGGGGCTGGGGGATGGTGTAGCCATCATGATCGAGCATTTCACACAAACACTTTCAATGGTGCCAGCATGAAACTTGGCTGAAGCAGTTATTCTGTATTAGAGTTTAAGAAAAAGTGTTAGCCACTTTAAACTCTAATATGAAGGCCATTTCCTAAGATGGGTGTCTCATGAGCCCCCTGATAAGTGATATATTCCGACATATTGCTGTATGTATGTCTAAATAAGTTGATTATGGTAATAACTCATAGTTTTTTTGCTACTGCAATAATGAATGGTATGAAAGTACATGTACAATGTAGTATCAACACAATTCCCACCTGACTAAATCTGACAAGGGCAACTGCAGAGCGGAGTGCAGTGTAGACCATTCTTTACACATTCGCACCTTCCACCACTGCATTCTGCCTTACATCCACCTTGTGTCAAGCAGTTTCAGAAAGAGGTACAGGGGAAGTCTAGAGGATTTTCCACTTGTTATATCCTTTTGACTATACTCACTTTTCCAGTTATTAATATTCTAGTTAGAGGTTTCTCCGGGAAAAACTCAGATCTGAAAGTGATATGTCATCAATGGTGCATGGTGCTGGATTTTCATATCTGATTCAGAAAGCTCAGTAACTTTTTTTTCCCTACTTCTGTAATCTTGGTTTAGGAGTGTATTTGTCTTCTTATCTGAACTTGGATGGTGAAAAATTGAATGTGTGCAGTGTACAGCGGAAATATGAGCTTGCTGTGGTAGCCTTTGGATTATAGTCTATGATGTCTACAGCAGACATACTGAACAGTCACTTTCTGAAAAGAGATGGGCACATCTTCCAAATATTGGTTTACAAGTTTCATCCAGCTGACCAGATATTTTCAAATACTATCATACAATATGCTAATCTTCTTGAAGCATGTCAGTTAGTTCTCCTTTTCTTATATTGGCAAACACTTTCATTCTGAGATACTCAGCTAATGGTGTCTCAGTCTTCCACATACTGGTTTGCAAGTCTCAACCGACTGGCCAGATATTTCCAATACTCTGCCATACAATATGCTAATTCATGTAGGTCTTTTTATCGCCTTTGCAAACATTTTCATCACAATATACACACAGAGGTGTCTCTCCTTGTAGATACTTTGTACAGCAGTTTATTGCAAAAGATGTGCAATAGCTAAGTCTTCCCATTACAACAAACCTCAGATGAGACCTAATATCTACACCTTGTCCAGTGTTACACACACACTGGTGAAATAGCTTTTCTTTTCCAAAACCTTGAAGCCACTGCTGATTTGATGTAGTGACTGACAATTTCTTTACATGTGATATATACACATTTAGCTTTAATAGCTTCACCATATGTGTGGCCATCAAAAAGAACTGAGCTTATATCCTTCTTTTATGATAAGAGGACGTAATAGCCTCTCTAATGGGCTTCAAGCTTAGGAACTCTAGTAACTGTTCCTTTAATCTAGGTGTGTTCACATCTGGAGAATCACACAAAGTTGTTCTATACGATGCTTGTACAGTGAATCTAGACCAGCCATTCAAAATATTTGCCTGTTGCTGTTTCTGAGTTTGTAAATTTCCTATCCACTATGCAAATTGTAAGTTCTGAAAGGGCCACAGGATGTAACTATTTTCCTGGATTATTACAACGCTCATCTTGCTTAATTGAATCAAGAAGTGCTTTTTTTTATAATACAATAAATTTACAAAGCATTTTGGGGAAATTTCAGCTCTTGAGTGACAACATTACCAACACTTAATTTGACAATAAGCTTTCTGTGTTTCTATTTTATTATTTTTTAGTCTGTTGTCACCTTGACTGAATCTTTCAGTCAACTGCATGGTTATTGTTCTTCTTAAATTTGATATTTAATCTTCTTCCTCACACAAGAAGCACCTTTTTGGATGGTGTAGAGTTGTCTTCCTTTACCATGGGTCTCCTTTTCTGTGATCTTCCTAGTTTGATGTTACTGAAAAGCATTCTGCAGTTATTGTGACATTTATCTTTACTCTTTATCAGTGCAGTCAGTGAATCACTAATGGCATAAAACAATGGTACATTTTCTGTTTACTTAAAAACGTACTAAGTGGTGAAATTAGGATTTCATTGTTTTTGTTCTCCTGACAAAGGTGGCATTTTTTCTAGTTTGTTTCCTTTTTGATTCTGCTTCCATAATTTTAGACTCTGAAATGGCATAGGGCAAGAGTTTATCCTTTTATTACCTTGTGACTGCTTTGGTGTATGGGACACTATGAGGTTCATGCAATTCGTGAATGCCCGACTCGATTATTCATCCAGTATAACTTAAGTCCTGTGAGATCTGTACACCATCTAGATAATGTTGAAGACTCCTCCTGTTATCCTTGGTTCGGCTCTCCCTCACTAGAAAAACCTGTCAATCATGTGCAGCTATCTAATATCATAGAGACTTATTAGATAGAATTTAGCTGACACAGAACCCCAACGCCGCATAGCACAGCAGTGTCTGTTACCAGAGTGTTCTAGTAGTGTGTGACCTACATAGTTAATCTGCTTATCTTTATAATCAGAATTTGTCTTTTCTTAGATCGCCCAGCTTATGAGTCCCCCGTCTGCTTAGAGCTTCTGATTTTCTAAGAACCGTCTTTTGCACCACCTCTGTCGCGGGAAGGCTTGGGTGAGAACTTGACTTCCAAAGGCTTTGTAGTTCGCAATCTCCGACACGTCATAGGCAAAGAGAGGTCGTCCTCTTTGTCAAATCGGAATTATCAGCGGTAACATTTGAATATACCATTTGTAAATATCTGCTTAATTCTCATCAGTCACTTTCAAATCCGATTGTTAGCCTGACAGCAATGGCCCAATTTTTGACAGTTTCATGGAGGCCTGGGAGTATAGAGTTCTTATGATGGGGCATTTAATCAAGATAAGCGAGGTAAGACAAATAAATCCAACAGTATGTAAAATACCGAAGAATTTTATGGATTGTACTTCTTTTACTATGGAAAAGTGCCATCTTGAGAAAGCAGCCGACCTTTAGAATCTTCATGGAAGGTGGTATTTTCTTTAAAAGTGCCGTACACCACTCCACACTAAATTTCATGCTTGCACCATAAAATGAACTATTAGGCCCACAATTCACATTTATATGCGCCATAATATATTGAGAGGAGATGGAGAAGAAAATATCTAATGGATCTGTACCCGAAACAATCATTACAGAGAGAGAGAGAGAGAGAGAGAGAGAGAGAGAGAGAGAGAGAGAGAGAGAGAGAGAGAAGGGTGATGGGAGGAAAACGAATTCAGTTTTGCAAAAGAAAAATATCCAAAGAAGAAATGAAGACAGCGTCATTGGTACTTGAATAATCATCTGTCTTAACCCTCCTTTGAATGGAAAAAAAGAGTAAGGACGCGATAATGAGGCCATTGTACCTGACTTAGGTAAATAAACTCAGCAAAGATTTTAGTAACTTTCTTTAGAAAATAACTCATGTCCAAAGGAAATCTAGGATCTGATAATGCAGATAGGACAATTTCATTTATGAATCTGTTATAGGCAGTTTGTTGCCATTTGCATTTAAAGAAACACATTGCACGACACTGACACGCACTATACGGGAAGAACCTAGTCTTTGAATCTTCTTAGATCATCCTGTTAGTGTTTGGGACATAAATGCCAATTGGTCAAGCGTTATCTTTTATGAAGTAATTCACAAATATTAGCCTATACATCCTCCCCCTTTAAGACAGAGATGATGCGCCAAATCATGAGTAAAGACGCCGTAACTAGTTATCGAACGAAAACAATCGGTAAAGGCATGAATAGTCAAATGCCTTTAATAATATTAATGATGACACTTACCACGATGGGTACTGGCACGTTCAGAAAATCACCTTCAATATAAGTTGATGATTTCGAGTCTGAAATGCATGTTCCTGTCGTATTCGGGTTCTGCGCTTAGAGTCAACCCATTAACCCATCTCTGCTGCCGTTTGTGATGTTTACATCATAGAAACAACCTTCCTTAAAAGGTCACCTAGCACAGACTGAAATTCAATGTCATGTGAGCCAGATTTAGACCAAAATGTTTTTACTGATCCCATCTTGGAGTGTGGACCCTTGGCTCATAAGTCTAAAACTTATAATCAGCTGAATTTGTTGGCTTTGTTCCTTTGCTTTAGGCCTATTTTTGAAAAGGAGTGGGATTTCAATTGCTCACATGATGGCTGTTGTTTTACTGTTGCTTCTTTTCACTAGTATGCTACTTCCTCAGACTCTGTATATACATAATATATACTACTCTGTTGGCTTTTTGATCCTCAATGAAATCCCTTGCCGCTCAAACTTAACCCTTAAGTTACAAAGCTTAGAATCCCAGTTAGCTAGCAACCTTCTTATCTCAGTAAATGAAAGCTATTCGCATTGAACAAGCACACAGGGAAGAAGGATGCCAGCTTTATACCCGTAACTCAATAGGTGATCACGGGAATTATGTACTATGCATACTTATGTAAGTATAAATTTATAATTTTACACATATTGTTGAAATCCTGCTAAATTGGCTGGGGATTCCACGAAAATCACACAGTATTTTTTCCTGTCATTCTGGCATAATAATAATAATAATAATAATAATAATAATAATAATAATAATAATAATAATAATAATAATAATAATAATAATAATAATAATATGCATATTTGGTTCCGGTGACAAAATTAAACTAGCAAACATGTCATTAGGATTCTCTCCTTATGAAGATTAACAAAACATTTTGATTTTGTGTTTGTCATATGCTTGACACAGAAAAACATCTTCGAATGTTTAGACATGAAACTCTGCGCAAGCATTGCAGTCGTTGTCATCTTCACCGCATTCCTTTAAACCTCTTGATGCCTTCAAAGTTTTCGTCTTTGAAAAATAACTTACTCATTTTTCAGCGATTTCATGTGTGACAGTCAGTCATTACTTGTCTTGGAAAATTTATATAAAGTTTTCGCGATTCATCTGCGCATACTAGTTCGCGGCAGTTGTTTTCGAAACTGAATAAAGTCAAGGACGTCAAGGTTATATACTTAAATGTCGCGTCCGTAAGCAGTCGAGCAATAAAAACACTTGTTAGTAGAAAAACGTGTTCAGTGTTTAATTACACGGGTCGTTCATTGACCAGCATGAGGCACTCTTCCACATACAAGAAACATTAACCACAGGAAACGCTTCGAAGAAGAATTTCTACTAGAAGTTACATGTTGATGAAGAACGCTGTGAATCTGAATACTGAGTCATAAATGAGATACCGAGAGCTACATATTAGAATCTAGATGGGAACTTGAAAATTAGGTTAACCTCAAATCATGGCAAATCAAAGCTTTGTCAGTAGTATACTTTTCTCCGAAACGTGATCGTCTCGAGCAGAACTTACAGTTTCTGAGTAAATTTGAATCATACAGATATCAGTCGATAAGTATGTGCATACGTCTATGACCGTCCTTCCATGGTCATAAAACATGAAATAAGAAAAGGACAGTTCTTTATACTAAATGCATTTGCTGTCAGATCTGAAAATAAGACCGCCAGCACAGAAATTAACGCAGACAGAAATATAGGATCAGGAACTTGTGATAACTTTCGTAGATAATTGATGATGAACTCCTACTTACGAAAATCTAATACCGACACCGCGATTCGGAAAACGAATTCTGAATCTTTATTTAGAGACGGGGTATCAAAGTTCGTCATAAAACAATTAATGTGAAGTATAACACCTATCACTCTTATGATGCGGAAAGCCTTGAAATCACCTCTCTACAAAAGTGAAGAGGTTTAAGGCATCTTATAAAAGATAAATACAAAGGAAAAGTATTCAAGAACTGATAATTCAAAAAAATATTTAGCTCTCGGAAAGTGGAATGGTAAGTTTTGAACATGAAAATGGTGCTCAAGAAAAAAGGAGACATATTTTTCCCTTTACCTGAAGTGCTCTGGTTAGCCCAAAGTCAATCCAGAACAATTCGTTGTCAGCTGGAATCCTCGTGGATGGTTGAATGGCGAGAAACTGCAAAAAAAAAAAGATCATTATGGGAGCTCTTTCAGTTTTTCGCAAAATTATACAAAAAGATGTTCCACAGGAACTGATTCATCGAAACATCTTCAGTAGCTTTATGATCTACTGACCCTCGTCTATTTTAAACCAAGGTCGATACTTGTATATGGCTTATAGCTGAAATAAAGGATTCAGTTACATTGAAAAATTCACCTTGGCATAGCACATTGCTACTCAACCCTTTGTTGAGTAGCAATGTGCTATGCCAAAATTATTCATTTATTTCTTAAGCGATATCCATGAAGAGGCTTGTAGGTATTTTACATTATATAAATAAGTCTCTTGTCAAAAACATGCTTCATACTGTTGGAAATAACTTCATATTTGTACCAAAAATGCTTCGACCAAATTGCTCAGTATCGTAAACGAGATCAAGCAAATAAGAAAATATCAGAGCTCTCGGCCACGCTCATCTTGCAAGTAGTTAATCATCGTCAGGGGAATTCCTAGAAGGAGCAACACGTGGGTGCGGAATCTGGTTTTACAGAACTTTTTTGTATTATTTTTTGCTCTTGGCAAAGTTGGTCGAGGCTATAAATAAACAGCTGAAGAGAAATAAGTTTGTTTACAATTCTGGAAGGCCATGGTCTTCCGCTCTTACTTGTTTATGACTCATCCCATCCATTTTTTTCTTTTCTTCATGAAATGTTTTGACAATGAATAATAAAATTAGCTAAGAACATTTATTCCAGGAACGATTAGTTCAGATGTAGAGGAAACGTATTATAGTAATAGATCAATTTTCTAGACAACAGTGGACCTTTAAAATATTTATGTCATATATTTATATATATTATATCTATATATATATATATATATATATATAAAAATATATATATATAATATTTATAAATATATATATATATATATATATATATATATATATATATATATATATATATATATATATATATATATATATATATATATATATATATATATATATATATATATATATATATATATATTATATTCTGGGCCTGTTGGAGGAATGTAAAGGGATTTTTTTATCATGAACTGCCTTCAGGGGCCAACAGAGAGCACCAAGAATGTAATGAAATGGATGGGAAAGAGGTGTGACTTACCTTAATCATCAGTAATTGCTCAGGGAGTGGAGGGTCGCCATGGGAAATGAGTAACAGATTACTTTAAACTGAATTTATTTACAGATGAAGCAATCATTAAATGAATCTGAAAATAACCGACTGTGCGCCTTGCAAGCACATGCAATGTGCAATAATATTAGACAATGAATAGCAAATCTCTGAATAGGAAATGGTTAATACTGGTTGAAGGATTTTCAAATTCAGGCGCTTGTGCACAATGGAGGTGGGGGAACTGGTTAGTGGCCTGGGACTGCGTATCAGAACTTTCTTGCTCATCAGAAATGGCAGTACTTCTAAGTGGAATTGATCCACAAGGCTGCGATCGGCCGCTTGGGAGCAGAGTAGCAGGATTTCTGGAAGAGAATTCCAGGTTAGCATTCAACACAAGGAGTTTCTCTCGCATGAATTAACTAGGAACCATGGAGGAATTGATCAATTAAATTTAATTAGCCCTTGGTAACACTATGGTGGGAGTGATTTAATTACGATCACTGAACTAGTTTAATTTGATCTTGGGACAAGTCATGGGGGTGAATCATGGGCTGCTTTGTTGGTAGGTTTTGATTTAACAAAAGGGCTTTGTTTAAGCGAAATGAAAGGTTGGAAAATTGAAAAATGGGGAGAAATTGACGGGAAGAAACAGATACTGGCTTGGGACTAAATGCCTTCAGACATACCTCATTCCTGTTGCGCATGGGATAAAATGGTTGCCCATGTTGCATTTCGTTCCACCCAGAGAAACGGGAAGAGTCCCAACAGGACGCAGTGGTGGTTAGCGGAGGAGTGCATGCACCCACTCACAGGGCATCGCGTCTACCTTGTTGTTTTGCTTCAAATCCAGGACATCAGCCATCTGAAAGCAGTCACACAGCCAGCAAAAGGTTGTAGGGAAAATAGGTCTCATAGTTAAGGACTTAAGTGTTAGGATCATAGCCTACCTACAACCCGGATTCGTCCCTATTCATTAACGGCTACCTGAGACCCCAAAACATCCGATGGGGGGGGGCCTTAAGAGTGGCGTTGTTCCCCATATCAGGCAATAAGGGGGGTTTAGGCCTCCCTAAGTTCAAATGTGTCATGGCGTCTCTTCCCTCCACTAATCTCCCATTCAAGCTGATGACTAAGAGATGAATTTCTTTTGAAAATACGGAAGAATACACACACACACACACACACACACACACACACATATATATATATATATATATATATATATATATATATATATATATATATATATATATATATATATATATATATATATATATATATATATATATATATATATATATATATATATATATATATATATATATATATATATATATATATATATATATATATATGTATGTATGTATGTATGTATATTGCTAGAGTGTCACCACTCCACAGCCCTCATGCTCAATTTTGTCAATACACATCTAGAAGAAGTCCAAGCCCAGACACAGAGCAAAGGAGACGAGCCTTAAGCCACCCCTTTTTAATTAAAACTTAACAATTGATTTGTCAGGGTCTTTGTACTTTCCCTCCCTGAACTCTCCTAAATCGCCTGCCTTTGTACTTCACCCTCTTTTATGACTTTTCCTGGCCAAAAACTCTCCTTTTCCAGGCAAGTCCTGCATCCAGGACTTGACACATGAAATGCCTGTGAGCGGGCCTAACAGAATTCGCACACGAAGGATAGTTCACACCTGTATGCCCGGGGCAGCAAACACCGGCAGAGAGAGAGAGGTCATATAAGGCCAGGTCAGGTGTCAACAAGCAGCAGACCGGCGACTGACCCAGTACAAACCTCTGTCCCCTGAACACACCACCCGAACTTGGCTTGACCGATAGCCTACCCATCCAAGTACTGCCCTAGTGCCAATCGTAGAAGTCCCACTCAACCGAGTATCCTATTGACTCTACATCCATGGATCTTCACTCCAGGAACAAGAAAGGCTGTGAATATCGAACTGTGAAATCATCTGCCTCCACTGTGCCCTACATCCATCGATCAACCAAACCATCAAGTTGTTATAAATCAGTCTTAATTCTTTATTGTGTTGGCACTCAATTTTAGCACTTGTCTTAATTCGCTTGAGAGTTGTCAAGATCCCTGCGTATACAGCTCCCTGTAATTGATGTTCTGAGCATAGTAAATACATTTAATTAATTTAGACCCAGAATTTCTCTCCAGAGTCCTCTCCTTACTGGCATTACTAGATAACTTAATCTTACTTTATTACGTGTGTGCTGATTCCCCAATCAGACGTGTAACTATCAAGGTAAGAACTCCTAACTTCACTTACACACGTAAGTATATGTATATATATATATATATATATATATATATATATATATATATATATATATATATATATATATATATATATATATATATATATATAGATAGATAGATAAATAGATAGATAGATGCATACATACGTACATACATATATATATATATATATATATATATATATATATATATATATATATATATATATATATATATATATATATATATATATATATGTATGTATACAGGTGTGTGTATGAGTCTGTCCAGCTTGCACTCTTCGAGCTAAAATAAACACTGTGATGAAATGGAGACTTCTGAAATAAGTAGGTTCACGGCTGGAAGCTTCTTTGATTTGGCGACAGCCAAATGTAGATCAAAGTGTCTTATCGTAGTTTCCCCACTTCCGGTCGGAACAGATAACCTTGGAGCAATGATCCTTGTTGACCTTTGCTATTGATTGTCGCTGCACTTGATAGGAGTGAATCTGGACATGCCTATGATGAAGAGAAATCAGGAATGTTCCCTATTATGAACGCAACTCTAAAACTCTACTGCTTTTCAGCAGCTAGGACTAATAAAGAACATAAAGCAGCTGAGAGAAAAAATGAGGGGCGACATTCATAAGGTTAAACTCCCACTCAAGCGGTTTCAAGTTCTGACAGGGATATTGATTCAGAGAATTGGGGTCACACACCCTATCTGTCAAGCATAGCTGGTATCATTTCTGATAATCTCCGGGCCTGTTGTCCTCTAATGGTGTGTTAACTTGCAACAGCATACTTTTGTTCTTAAGAAAATTTTCCCTCCCCTGTTCTGTTCAATTTTTACTTTTGACAGCGTGTAAGCTGCAGTTTATTGGACACAGTCTACCTGTCTGGTTTTAAATGCATATGTTACACACTCACTTACCAGATATAAGTCTGGCATTCAGTAAACCAAGTCTGTAGGACAAGCCATTGTTTACTCAGCATACAAGAAGATACTCTTGCACAAAGTATTTTCAGGAAGAGAATTTAACAACTTCAAGGGCAAGCATCGACAAAGGGAAAAATTACAGGCAAGTAATTTTCTTGTGCATACGTTTATATGAGTGCTTGCTTGATGTGCAAATCATACGTAATAAACAGTCTAAAGACTGAATTGTACATAAATGTAGTCTACTTTTACACGGTATTGCTATTTCGTGATCAATGATCGGTTTATCCTTTAAAGCTTACTGTGATAACCAGTCTAGTTCAGTGTGACAAGGCTAACACAGCCTTTGAACAGTTCACCTCTTTACTCGGATATCTAATTTGTTCATATCACAAGTAAAGAATAGATTTCAATTAAATCTAATAGTGTCAACGTGGGTCTTTAACCATTCTATGAGTCACAAAGTTTCAAAATACCACTTCGACAATTTCCTCACACTAAGGTTGGTTTGAAATTCATCCACTGTTGCCACATGACAGGTTTTAAACTTAAATCTTCCATTTCCCTAGGGATCTACACGGTTTGAATTCCTCTTCGAACACAGAGCTGTCGTGACGTGGTCCGTTCAGTTATCTAAAGTAAATTATTATATGGTGTTTTGTCGTTGTCGATAGCGTCATGGAACACAGAAAGTAGCATAATTCGAGAATATAAAAGCAGAAAACCGGATTAGGTTTCAAGGAAGTTTTGTCAGCTTAGCGCAGCAGAAGGCGTAGTTGGTATTGCATTCTTAAGTTATATTTAATATAGATGTACATTACACAACGTCTAATCACATTGCGGTGGTATGCAATGAAATTTTAATTATATTTCACATAAATGCACGCTAAGTTTAATTTTCCGTTGAGGGTGAGAGGTAGTGCTGTCAGTGACTCTCATGCGTTGCACTGCAAGTATTACTTGAGGTTCTTTGATGCGTCCCTTGGACCCCTAGCTGCAACCCTTCTCATTCATTTTCTTGTACCTCCGTTTATATTGTTTCTTCCATCTTACTTTCTACCCTCTCCTAACAATTGTTTCATTGTGCAAATGCAAGGTTTTCCTCCTGTTACACCTTTCAAACCTTTTTCCTGTCAGTTCCGTTTCAACGCTGAATGGCCTCATAGGTCCCAGCGCTTAGCCTTTGGCCTAAATTCTCATTTCTGTTCTACTACGTCTAATCACATTGCGACGGTATAAATCATATTTGTGTATATAATATACATTTAAATTATCTTTTATGTAGATGTACAGCACGTCTAACAACATCGCGGTGGTATACAATGCATTTTTAAATCATATTTTGATATAAATGTATTAGCAACATTGCAGTGGTATGCAATGACTTTGTAACTTATATATTACTGTATAATAATTTGTACGCTACGTCTGATAACATTACGATGGTGTGCAATGCATTTTTTATTATATTTTATATAGATGTACACTACGTCTAATAACTTTGCAGTGGCATGCAATGGTTTTTTAATTATATTTTATATAGATGTGCACTTTCTAATAATATTTCAGTGGTATACAATGCGTTTTTAATTATATTTTATATAGATGTGCACTTTTTAATAATATTTCAGTGGTACAATGCGTTTTTAAATTATATTTTATATAGATGTGCACTTTTAATAATATTTCAGTGGTATGCAATGCGTTTTTAATTATATTTTATATAGATGTGCACTTTTTTATAATATTTCAGTGGTATACAATGCGTTTTTAATTATATTTTATATAGATGTGCACTTTTTAAGAATATTTCAGTGGTATGCAATGCTTTTTTAATTATATTTTATATAGATGTGCACTTTCTAATAATATCTCAGTGGTATACAATGCGTTTTTTAATTATATTTTATACAGATGTGCACTTTCTATAATATTTCAGTGGTACACAATGCGTTTTTTAATTATATTTTATATAGATGTGCATTTCTAATAATATTTCAGTGGTATACAATGCGTTTTTTTAATTATATTTTATATAGATGTACACTGTCTATTAATGTTTCAGTGGTATACAATGCGTTTTCTAATTATATTTTATATATAAATTAGATATACACTATGTCTAATAGCATTTCAGTGGTATACGATGCGTTTTTAATATTTTATATAGATATACACTATCTAATTACATTTCAGTGGTATACAATGCGTTTTTTAATCATATTTTTTATAGAAGTACACTACGCCTAATAACATTGCGGTGGTATGCAATGTAATGTCGTCATAGGTGGTGAAACTTTTAAGAAAACTAATGGCTTACAACAAAGAGAAGCACTCCTTCCTTGGGTACCAAAATTTCGACTAGCATTTCATTTGCAAAAACTGGCGAGGCGCGGCACCGTAACCTCAAATTATTTATTGTAGCCAGTGGTGACGTCTCTTGGTGTAGGAGCTATTACTTTCTATTTATGCCATAGAATTTATAGCCTTCACCAACGACATTGCTGGAGGCCATGTCTATATTATGTGGCTTTTGTTTGTCAGGATCTTGGTAGATATACGCATGGCCAGTTTGAGGCTACAAGTATTACATTTTTCGAAAGAGAAATTGATTGTGGTCGACGAGGCCTATTAAACATTTTCGGGAAAAATGGAACCTTTAGGTTGTTGAATTAGCCTACTCAGACAATGCTGGGTTGAGAAACAGAAGCCCACCATATCCCCACTGATAGATTTTAGCTTGATTTAATTATTACGTCTGCAAACGAGCCCAAACCTGATTCTCTTTCTTCCATCTTACTTTCCACCCTCTCCCGACAACTGCAAGGTTTCCTCCTATTACACCTTCGAAACCTCATAACTCTCAGTTTACCTTTAAACGCTGAGTAACCTCCAAGGTCCCAGCGCTTGGCCTTTGGCCTTAATTTTATGTTCCAATCCAATCCGACCTAAACCATTTCTGATCCCCTTAAATTCTGATTCCTAAAGGTCTAACGTTGCCGTAGGTATGCGCTCTCTAAATCCTCTCCCAACTTTCTGAACATTTTCCTTAAACAAGTCGCTTCTTACTATGATTAATGATTGGAAAATCCAAACCAAAACTAATTTAGTCTTTTCTGATAAGAAAATTTTAAATAGTTATTTCATATTTCATGTTATTGCACTAATTTTTAATGAGATTGCTAGACCCTGGGCACTAATCTGGCAGCGATCCTCCACAAAGTCCCATCCTTATTGATATCATTTCAAGTTCATTAAAATTTTGAAAAATTGATGTCATTATTCTTCATTGCCTCAGTTAAACATCATTAACTACATTATGATAAACGATGTAATAAAAACAGAGATTAGGGAGTAACATCTTTCAGTTTGCTGTTTACCAATAATTCCCAGTTAGTACCAGTTATCCGGTAAGAAAGACCTTCGGGTATGAAGCAGGTTAATACGATAAACCATATGGTGACAACGGTGGTTTAGCAGTTTTATGTAAGTGTTTATCACTGTAAAGGTACCTGATATTTCCACGAGTACATACATGCATACATACATACACAGTATGCACTAGTATACTGATGTACATGCACTAGACAGATGGATGGATATATAGATAGACAGATAATCTTTCTTAAAGACTACATTTTTCAAAATGGACATACTTGGTTGCTAAGCTCAACATAAAGTGGTGAATAAAATAGCCAGTGCCATAGGGAACTACACCAGTTTTGATAGAATTATTATTGCTCTACCGTTAGATTAATTTGAATATAGTCTTAGGGTTGCTTCGTGCTCATGAGTACAGAAGTGGCAGGAAACACAACAAATGCGATAGATCATAGATTTTTCCAAATCGAACAAAATTTGAGTTCCTGACGCCTACCAGAAAATTAGCTATGGCTTCAAATGCCAAGGCCCTCTTTGTGATTGTGAGCTAAAATGCTGATTTACATTTACTATATAGTAAGGGTTATAGACCTCAACCAGCCGGAGTGTTCTATAGTTCTATAAGGAATGACTTCGTTTTGTTTAATTTGTAACTTTAAGTATAAAATCATTCCTTTACCCAACTGCGTATATCATACAGTGGAAGGTACCTTTCCCGGCACTACAACAGCATAAAATTTGCACTAAAGTTCAGATTTCATTTGACTTTTTAAGGCGTTGCCAGTCGGTTGGAGAATGTTACTTTCTATCCTAAGTTCGCGAAGGCTTTTTTTTTTGAGTTAAAATTGCCGAATGACAGTTTTATATATTGTTCGAGTAGCGGATCATATCGGCAATTCGGAGTTACTTTCACTTGCATATATTAGGCGCTCACAATAGTATACGCTCATGCTTGAGTACGGTTACTTCGTGCTCTGGCACGTGTGCATTAAAATTACGACACTGTAAATATGTTTTTATATCAGTCATTATGCTATATGTATAAGTATATGAATACTATGAATATATACCTCAATCAGTGTCATTGCACATATGCATACGGATAATCATAAGAACGCTATAAATATCTGTTCCGTAAATTCCCATGAACTTGCGCTACGCAAAAGCACAAAAATGTGGATGAACAAAAATGCGCAGTCATGCACGCGCATAAACAGTACGTAAGGATTTCTAGGTCCTTATTTCTCGAGTGAGCGTTGTGGGTAACAATCATTCGGTTAACTAGACATCCTGTTCCCGAAGGTCGCCTTCCTTCATCTTCCTTCTCAGAATTATTCCTCGTTCTGCGTGCATACTTACATATATACATAAATTAATCCAACGCAACTCACACTTTTGTATATAACCTAGAGTTGTAGCGATTATTATTATCGACGCATAATGTAAGCCTGTATGCAAAGCAAACAATAAAGCTTCAAATATATGTTGCATTTATATTTGCACTACACTGGATTGTGGTCCTGCTAAGTTAAAATCCAATGATGGAAGATCAACCTAAGTATAACCTTCATCCAAAAAGCTGGGACATTTGTGTGTGTGTGTGTGTGTGTGTGGTGGGCGTGCGAGTTTTACTTAGACGTTACACTGCAGTCACTAGGGATTTGAACGCTATTTCCGAACTTTGGTTCTTAATATGAAAAGTATATAAATTGTAAAAAAAAAAACATGGTTGAAAGGATAATAAAAAATTAAATCTTCGAGATTGTAAATGTCGCTTCGACTTTGGTTGTTTTTTTTTTCTCGTGTTGCAAGACCATTTCTTGGCACCCATCAGTTGGCTATCGAATGATAACAAACAGAAAAGGATTCTTTTATTTAGAATGTACTAAACTTTGTTCGTTAACTCTAGCGAATGCAAATGCCTTTTATGTGTGTGTTTAGAGCTCTGCTAAGCTAAAAACTCTCTCCATTTGTTAAATGTCACCGGGTAAGTGGGGTTGAACATTGCATCTTCTTCACTGGCAAAAGACATACACACCAAAATCAGAGTTGCGCAGATTGAAGTTATGATTATATATTCCGGTATTAAATTAAATGATCACTGAAGTTATAAATAAAATAGCTGACCACTGAAGAAATATAAATAAAAATAACTGATCACTTGATGTATTACCAGTTAGTGAATATATATAGTATTGCATATGTCGACCATTGTGTACTCCCAAAAGCCGGTGCTCTCTCTCTCTCTCTCTCTCTCTCTCTCTCTCTCTCTCTCTCTCTCTCCAGAAAACATGCATTTCGTCTTAAACTGTCCTCTTACTTATGTTCCGGTCTTGCCTTAGATTCCCTCAGGGTAGTCATCCTTTTTCACGGAAACAAAACCGCGAGTGGTGTTTGCTTCCTCTACCGTGTCATATCTTGGCCTTGTCATCAGTGGTCTTGCAGTTTCCAATTTTTACCTTGGGTTCGTGCATTGTTTTAACCAAATCCTCGTGGCGCATGACCTGCTGTCTCTTAATAACAATCATTTTGATACTGAAGCAGCATGCTTTAGGTGATGACCTTACCATGACAAGTGTCGCCTTCGTCGCTTGTGCTATAGCATGGCGGTGTAAATCCTCCGCTGAATTTCACAGGGTTATTTACAAGTGTTTTCCAGTTTCGTGGTTGGCAATGTAATAAATGCAAAATTGATTAATATGTAGGGCAGGTCGGTGAAAGAAACAAATTCTTGTTCCAGTTAATACGATTACCCTTGCCTTTTTAAGAGAAATGTTTTGTAAAATTACCTTTTTAATGTAATGTGATATATAATTTTCCAGACAACCAGAAGATGACTTAAAAATGATACAAAAATATAATTTCCCAAACTGACGCACATTTTACGTTGTGGGGTTTCGTAACATCCTACTTTACCCTCAAGCCTCGCGGTCAGAGCCCAACCAGTATCCAAGAGAAGTCCAGTTTCAAATATGCGGGAATTTCCCTTGGAGCTCATAATGATCCGGAAGTGCTTAATTTGCTATTTTTCCTACCCATCGTCGTATACCTTGCCTTTATGATTACAGATGAGACCTGTACCAGTTGACGTATGTTACAGAAGTGAAAATCTAGAATGGAAGAAAAGGGACTTACGATCACTGAATAGATATTTTTTCGTATGTAAGGATTGCCAATAATTATGATTGTTGAGAGTTTACGCTCATTTAGCACACAACAAGAAAACACCTTTTTTAAACTAAAATTAGAGTAGAGTGTATCTCAGTTTCTTACTCGTGTCTGTGAACTAATCTTGGGAGTTTCCAGATGTAGCTTATCTTTACAAATTCCATGTGTTTTTCTTATTGTCAGAGATTGTACGGTCACTGTTCTAAGTTGGCCGTTTGTCGCCTTTTAGATAAACCAACACTGTAAAAGCATAATGAATGGCATTGCCCAAAGTAGTGTCGAATTTCTTACCGCTTTCTTGCTCACCCTCGGAGTTGTTTAGTAAACTTTACCTTCTAAGACGTTGCAAAAACACAGGTAGCTTTTATCTTTTCGTCGGGCGCACCTTTGGACCCTCTTGCCCACTCCCCGAGGCTCTTGCCTTTCTCTTTTCTTTCTACTATAAGTCGTACCGTTCCATGAAGAACGTCCTTCCCCAGGTATACAGAACATAAACCTCACCTCTATTACCAGTAAATATTTAATAGTATTTTCTGTGATAAAAGACTCTGCCTTAGCAACTGAGAGGTCGTTAAGGCAATATTTATTACTTCAGTTTCCATATCCGAGAGAGAGAGAGAGAGAGAGAGAGAGAGAGAGAGAGAGAGAGAGAGAGAGAGAGAGAGAGAGATGTAGCCTGTTTATAAACCGTTGCTTTTCAACCATACATAGTGACCTCAGCTTGCCCCGGGGTACCATAATGAAACCATCTGAAGGACGTTGAACTTGCAGGAACGAAAGATGTTATTCTCCTTGACCGGAAGGACACCTGTTTGAAGTAAACAACGAATGTGAGCGATATTCGGAGTTAGTTCTCTTAACCGCATAAATTGTATTCTTAGTAGTTTTTTATCGTTTAATTTCCAGTCGCTTTGCAGCATACGCCGTCTTGCAATCGAAAATAATTCATGCTCACTTATTGATTTTTAATGGTTAGATAATAATCTCAGTGAATAACCACAAGGGTAGGTGTTCCAAACCATGATCTGCCGCTCTCCTGAGAGTGAGTGTTCCACCACGTTTCGTTGCCGTAAGGTGACAGCGAAGGTTGATTGTATCGTCCTCGCTGGAGCTTTACATGCCCGCTGAGATGGGTCAAGGCCGAGTGTGAATTTTGCACAGCTTGACATGATAGAAGGTACTTCGTGCAGGGTAAAATCTTTGTATATACGTTTTTGGCTATCAGAACAGTTGTGACACCCAGTTTATAGCTGTAGTTCTTATTTGTCTATACAATCTCTCTCTCTCTCTCTCTCTCTCTCTCTCTCTCTCTCTCTCTCTCTCTCTCTCTCTCTCTCTCTCTCTCTCTAAGGCATCACCCTCACTGATCCAATTTAGTATGTACGATATATATATATATATATAATATATATATATATATATATATATATATATATATATATATATATATATATATATATATATATATATATATATATATATATATATATATATATATATGTATATATATATATATATATATATATATATATATATATATATATATATATATATATATATATATATGATTATATATATATATATATATATATATATATATATATATATATATATATATATATATATATATATACATATATATATACATATATACATACATATATATACAGATATACAGCATATACATATATAAATACTGTATATAGTTATAGTTAGCATAGTGTATATCTTTACTATATGTTCAATTTGGAAACCGTGTTCCATCCTTCCTAAATATGAGAGAGAGAGAGAGAGAGAGAGTCGGATGCGTTCAACGCAATTCAGTCAAAAAATGTCTAGAGAAGTCGACCTTAGTGAGTCAAACAATAAATTATCAGCGAGAAAGTTTGCTCGCGCAATTTTTTTTTTTTTTTTTGTCTGATACAAGACCACCTTTTGTATTTTTGTTGGTTGTATGTATGTATATACGAGTATGTGCCTTTGTTCAGTTGTATTTGGACGTTTTTGTGTTCTTATGCAATGAAGCTCAACTAACTTCCGTCTTGAAAAAACAGCGGTGAACTTATCAAGGACACTTGAGAGTTTAGACACTTCCAGGGTCCATCTAAACCACAATTTTTTTAACGATGCAAGATAATGATGATAATGATATAAGATGGTAGGATCATTATTATGATAGTCATCTAGTCATTTTTATCATCAGTTTTTATAATGTTGCTTTGATTGGAATGTCAATATAAATGTCTTTGTTTTTTGACAGACTAGACACTTACAGTAAATACTGCAAAACAATAAAAAAGATAAATCAATAAACCACTGATTAAAACCTAGTTGATCCATTATATTTAGGAAGCAGAAGTTCTGAACGTTCACTTATATAGCAATTTTTATTAATCTAAATGATTCGGTATCCCTCTTCCTTTTCAGGAATATGATTACTAGCCATGACTTAATTGGGTTTCAGATTTTCCCAAGAATATTTGATGAAAGTACTTTACATAATTGTTCTTCTCTCTCTCTCTCTCTCTCTCTCTCTCTCTCTCTCTCTCTCTCTCTCCTCTCTCTCTCTCTTCCGAAAGATATGTTCTTTTTTTATATTGCACATGCAATATCGTTGAAACGTACATTTTACCAAGGCGTTGTAGTGCAGCTTCATGGTGTAAGTTCGCCAAACTGGATTCAAGTAGGAAAGAGAACTGATCCACTTGCATTATTTCATCAACCAAAGAAAAAAAAAATTCCTCTGTTGAAAGCAATAATCAGGTATTCCGGACTTCATCGAAATTCGGAAAAACGATGCCAACGACCTAACAAGTGAATCCTGAGGGCACTCAAATTTCTTATAATTGATTTTAGATTTAAGCATCATTCACATATTCCGAAATTATTGCTTATAAAGAATAAACACGTCCTGACAAATGCAGGAGACAAAAAGACCCTCCTCGTAGTTTTTCAACTTAACTAGTCTAAAGATGCACAATTCTTTTGAAAATAAGGGCGCCTGGTCCTTCTGTCAGAAGAAATGTAAGCGAAATTTTCCTATGTTGTCGTTGCATCTCCTCACCAAGTGGCCATTTCGTTTACATTCAAGACGCTACCGTAAATGTTTTCCCATTGTTCGCAAAAGGATTATCTGGCATCTAACCAAACCCAGACCTATTTCGAATTTTGCATAATACGAATTGATCCTATCTAAAATATTTAAGGCCGTGTTCCCAAGCATCGTTTGTACAGACCCTTCAGCAATTTTGCTTGTATTGCTGTCGTTCCTTCCGATCATTCAGTTTACTGTTTTCTAATTTAATTGTTTGGTTTTCACCACAACAATAAACACACTGATACAAGAGGAACTTTCTAAACGAAATTCTCCAAGCTCCTTTGAGAGAGGTTGCAGTTCTCACGCCTGGATTTGGGCTTTCTGTTGCCTTATTCTTAGACCATCTATTTACGTGAATAGATACAGTTGAAATGTTGTTATTACAGTTATTATTGTTACTATTGTCTTTCCATTTAAATAATTTCAATAACGTCAGCATGAAATATCTGTGCAATCGGACAAAGCATGAACCATTGTGGAGAATGCATATTACCAGAGAATGTATATTAGTTAGGTTTAACAAGTTATTCGGAATTCCTTAGTTCTTATGCCATGTCACTTTCCCAAAAACTATTTAAAGTTCTAAGGAGGAACCACCAATCTGTATATAGAGAATCGAGCCCTTTCCACGTCTCGAGGGCAAATTTTATTTAAAATCAGTGTCGGGAAAACTTCAATTCTTCAGTTTTTTGTTTACCACCTACTACATAATACACTATTTGACACTTATAATATAATTTTTCATTTGTTGTTTTAAGTGAAATGCTTCCATGATGATCAAACATCAAGCAATATACTTAAAATATTTTTTAGTGAAATTATCTTTGCAGTATTGTTTTAATGCAACCCTGACTGTCAAACATATGCATTATGGTTTCCTTGCAGTCTCTCTACAGCTACAACGCTAGGTTTATATGGGACACTACTAATTTCAGTCGATTTTAATGTGTTCAGTTCTCACCAGCAGGCTAACCTTAGCCAGTTATCTACAAGTAACTGGTTTCATAGTTTTCTACTGATTTAAAACTGATCTAGAGTGAGGAGATATGTTATTTTTTCTCTTCCACGTTTTCCGCTAACAGTTATGATGGCATGTGGCTTTGTAGTGTCTTTAATTTAAGCAATTACCTCCTTGACATGCAGTGAGATAACTTATTGTCACCAAATTTCCATGCAAGTCAGGTTATTTGTAGTTGACTGGCCATGACTGTCTTGTAATTTTATATCTTCTTTATTACATACCTTGTGATTGTATGTATGAAATATCGATCCATAGAGGAAAGCCTGGGGGAAAATGTCGCACTGCTAACTCTATTTTGGCCGCGGTGGCGCTTACGCCTTTGCTCCGGTGCTAGCCTCAATTGAAGTTCGTCTCCCTTAGATTCGCGAAACACCCATGATTTCTTACTGACAATCACCCATTTTTAAGGAAATCGAACTAATGTATGTTCCTTGGAATGCAATGTCACCTTTGGTTAGCATGGACTGTTTTTTTTTTTTATCTACCATTTTATCGGATTCCTCCAATTTCATTTTATTAATTCTTTTTGGATCTACCTAACCTTTAGAAAATTATCATAAGGAAAATATTGTAATGACTTCTCTAACAAAATATCATCCGTAATGATGTTTAAAATGTGTTTATGCAAAACTTGTTTTCCGTCTTCAGAGCCAAGTCGTCAGAAAGACTGGATGAAAATGCTGAGCTTGGCAGCGTTACTTGTACTGGGCTTCGGTCTGCAAGAGACGCAAGGAGACGATATCGTGGACAATACTTTAAAGGTTCTGAGTGACTTGCCTGAACTGGGCCAAGCTCTAGAGACGTCCTTCTTTACACTTCTACAACCCGCACTTCAGCCCCTAGAAGCCAGAGCTCAAGTTAATGATGGTAAAGGATTTTGGTTTCGTTCATTTTTTAAGGCTTTTAACAGTGCTGACAGCATTCTTGTCACTAATGCTTCTGTCACTTTTCTGAAGATGAACCATTTGGTCAGTTGCTACTTTGTCATAACCACTTGATCATTTTATGTATATAGCTCATAAATGTCGACAGACTAATTTTTAGATTTTCGATAGACTTAGTTCTAGGTAAGTTTCAGTTATAAAAACTTTTCCTTTAGCTGCCTGGTCTTCATAGTATTTAATATTGTTATCTGTTTGGCTAGACTGCCAAACCAGTTTAGCTTTTGATTATTCTATCAGTCACTGGTCGGTTTGTTTTCCTCACAGAAGCAAGCGGCGACAATTCGGGGAATTTCTGCTACGGGGAATTAGGATGCATTTCCAATTCTAATGACTTTTATCATCCCATTCATCGACCAATTAACTTTCCTCCCGAAACAAGGGAAGAAGTCGGAGTTAATTATCGAATTAGATCGAAAGAGGATACCGCAGGGGTGGTTGTGCCTTGGAACAACATCGAAAAAGTTAAGCAGTCAACATTTAAAGGGAGCAGGAAAACTAAATTTATCGTTCACGGCTTCTTAAATGGCAGGGATATGCCCTACATAGAAGTGAGTTGAGTCGGGAAATTCCCGTTTTATTTTCAGAATACGCAGAAGTGTGGAATCCTCAATATTTAAGCTTTTTAATGACTTGAAAAGAGTAACCAATGAAATGACAAAGCAGTCTTAAGTTTATTACCTTTCATGAGGTTTTCTTCAATTTTTTTAAAGTAAAAATTCCACGCCACTTTCAAAATAATGTGTTTGCTTCATTAGTTGCCTTAATACACGATTCTGCCAAGCTGAGAACTAGACGAAAAAAATGACCCATGTAGAGAAAATTTAGTTGGATTTTCATGTTTTTCTTCGTCTCTTCAGGAAATAGGACATAGCTTCTTGCGGAACTACGACGTGAACATCGTATGGGTCGACTGGACAAACGGGTCTATAGCCCTCTATAACCGGGCTGTAGCGAACGCTCGCCTCGTGGGTCTCGAAATTGCCTATTTTATAGGATGGCTTCAAGAAAACTTGGGTCTAAACCCGGCAGATGTTCATATTATCGGCCACTCCTTAGGAGCACATGTTGCTGGTATGTTTCTGGTCTCGACGTACTACTGAATATCTATGTAGCAATTATGTATCACTCATTTACGCCCTGGTGCTTTCGAAAACCAGGTAAAATAAGTTATGATTTCTTCAACCAGGATATGCAGGAGAGAGAACGCCTGGACTGGGCAGAATCACGGGCTTAGATCCAGCTGAGCCTTTCTTCCAGTACCTTCCAGAAACGGTTCGTCTCGACCCATCTGATGCGAATTTCGTGGACGTCATTCACACAGATTCAGAATCCATCTTTAACATTGGTAATGCTAATTATCTTTTTTAAATATTCATATCTAAAATACCAAAGTTTGGAGCCGATTTATTCCTTCATCATCATAGAATTCTATGTAAAAATTTGACCCATAAATATAAAGTAGATACAATTTCAAATCAGAAGTTATAGGTATAGCACACCCTTAATGCCAGTCCTGCGTTCGCGTATTCAGTTTTACTTTCTATCTTATCTCTACTATCAAAATCTAATTGTATATGAATTGCTTACTTCCCTGTGATTGTAATTTAGTATCATGGTGCGAGTTACATTTTCATCAAAATCTCTATTTCATCTTGTGGCAGGTCAAGGCTTTGGCTTGCGACAGCCAGTAGGTCACTTGGACTTCTATCCAAATGATGGAAGGCAACAAACTGGATGTGAACCTCCTTTTGCTGCCCCGTTAAGATGGCTATCCAGAGGAACGGCTTTTAGAAAAGGTTCGTTTAAAAAATTATTTTTAGTATTCGGGAATTTTATACAAGTTACTACATGGATATTATTGCTTCTTAACAGGTTACTCCTAGTTAAGTAGATGATTTAGCTATGTTTCTTTTTTTAAATTATTTAGGAAATCATGCAAATTCACAGTATTTGACCTGTTTTTCCTGAACTTCGTCTTGACATTATCTATAATGATCCGTGTCCATACATGGTACTTGTGCTACCCAGATTAGTAAACAACTTGTTTCATAATGTACTATTTTTCAAAGTAATCGATTTTCTTCTTCCAGTTTGGCACGCCGTTGAGGACGCCCTTGGCTGCAACCACAAGAGGGCCGTTGAACTGTTCGTGGATTCGATTGAAAGCCAGTGCCCTTATATGGCTTTTTTGTGCGACTCTTATGAGAATTATAAATCGGTACGTAGCCACAACCTTCCCAAGAATTCAGTTTTGTTAGTTTGCCCTTTGATTTCGTAAACGAGTTCCATGCTTGTTTAAATATATTTAGCATATTTTGCACATTTTCAAACTGTGATATTATCAAATGAGGCATACAATACGTAGTACTAAAGTCAAATATATGTCACCACTTTTTTTTCAAGTATTAGTATGACCTGAACATCAGATATCGAAGCTTTTCTTACTTCGTGTTTCATTCGTTCATGTCTTCCGTTACAAATTCACATTCCCTGTAATTCTGTAAACTTATTTGCGAAGGGAACTATATTTTCATTAGCAAAATTTGTTGCCTCCAGGGCTCATTTTCTACTTCTTAGTATGGTGAAAATGAATTACTCGGCACTTTACATTAATTGATATTTTTTTCATTCTTAGGGTAAATGCGCTTCATGCGGTATTGATGGCACTGACTGCGCTCCCATGGGCCTTCATGCAGATGCATGGCTTGGAGTTGGGACGGGAAAAAAATTAGTGCAGCTTTTCACATCTACTGGTGCTGGCCCCAGTTTTTGTCGTAAGTCTTAATATTCCAAAATCCATAATGAATTATTTGATCTGACTAACTGTTTACCTCCATTGTGTTATTGCTAATTGAAATACGCCTTAAGTATTCCTGCATGTTCTCAGGCGGCTGGTAATAAAATGATCATACTCCATTGTCTTGCAACAACCTTATATTGTCTTTCAATATAAGGTGCACAAGAATAAAAGTACTTTGTCTTGCAGAGTAGATTCAAGAATATTGTTTCTCCCACTGAATGAATAAACAAGGGCTAGACTTTGGAATAAACAGCCTAAGGAACTTCGCCATATTTCCAAACACAGTTATTTGATCAAACACTGAAAGTTGTACAGGTCAAGAGAAGGTACGCTATTCACTACAGTTTTTACTTTAATATCTTTGCAGGGTATCATTACAAAGTGATTGTGGAACTGGGTGAATTACCGGGAACGGGGTGGGACAGGATGGGCAAACTCTACATAGCCTTCACTGATGGAAATGGGCAGCAGATGTCATTCGATCTCACTTCAGGGTAAGGTTCTCGTGGCAGGCCTATGATGTTAGCTAAATTTATTCAACAATTCCAGGTTATTTTGTTGTAAAAGTGAGACGTGGGGCAATCAAAGAGTCATGGTTCCCCTGTTTGTTCCCTTGAAATACTTGAAAAATTTTTACTTATGATCTGAAAGATTTTGAAAGTGACCTATTTCCATGCTTAATATATTGTGCTTAAAAAAATCAAATATGCTGCAAAACTTCAAAGTTCATCATAGATAGTAACTACACTCTTTAAATATTTATCTGGCTCAGAACAGTCTCAATAATAGTTAGTGACTTGCACTGGCATTTCAGACGTCCCAAGCAATTTACCTCCAGAGGTCAATATACCTTCTTCCTCGAACACAAGGACGACTTTGAGGACGTGAAAGAAGCCCAGGTGAAGTGGGCAATGTCCCGTCGCGGATCGAGATCGCCGCATGCTAGTTTATCTCTACAAAATCTTGCCTTCCGCAATGTTGACACTTACCCATTCAGGTAAAGACTTGTTATTTAGCTAAAGTAATATCTATTAAGAGTAGTTTCAATTCATGCTCATGTTTTTCGAGACATTCTTAATGAACTTTTTTGTGAAATTTAATCTATGATCTCTTTGTAGAAAAAGATCTGTTTCTTTCGATTTTGTGTGGTGTTACAAGGAAAATGGTCATCAGCTCGAAGTTAAGATCTACGTAGCGCCAAAATTGGATTTATTGTTGATTCAGTAATGCTTTGAAGTGTTTTAGTCTAGATGCACACTGATTCTGAACAAGTGGAACTACCACACAACAACGCCAAAATTGAATAATAACTACACTGATATTTCTTAGGATTCCTCATTGAAAAGAAACCCATACATCTCTGTAAATTCGACGTACTTGAGCCTTTCTGCTGTATTTAAATTTAGGTTTTCACGCAGAACAGATTCCTCTTCTAATTTTTCAGTTTCTCTCTCTCTCTCTCTCTCTCTCTCTCTCTCTCTCTCTCTCTCTCTGTTCGTGGATACTTAATTTTTGGATATAAGATTTTCTGACAGTTGGTTCTGTTAACATGGAAAATTTTAAGCACAACATTATCGTGATGATTATGTATATTATGGTTACTACTGTGATCACGCAGTTCAACTGGTTCAACTCCTTTATATACACTCATGGTGAGTGGAAGTTGTTTTGACCTGGCAAATCACAGGTCAGCAGTTCAAACTCCCAAAAAGTAGTTTTGGCATTATTATTATTATTATTATTATTATTATTATTATTATTGTGGGTCTTGTTATTGTGACTTTTTTACTTATTCATCACTATCCCCTTCTTTGCTTACGTTCTTTTATCACTGTTATTGGTTATCTTATTATCCTGAACTAACTTGATTTTTTTTCGGCAGGAATAGTATTGGTCGGAGCGGCAGGAGTGAAAGTACGTTCTTCTTCTGCGGAAAGTCTAGAGACCCAGTCTTAATCACTGACCAGGAAACGGTTACGCTGAACATGACTCCAGATTGCTCTGCATCTTGATGATTTCTTTGCGGTCGTTTATTTTCTCGTTACTGTTGCCAGTCAGCGTTTAGGGCCGCCCAGATAACCAGCAGATTTTTTATTTGAAATAGGCACACGATTTTATTGTAGAGAACAGCTTGACTGGATTGCAGCTCGAAGGAAGTTCGGCGTTGTTTAAATTTGACGGGTTTTTTGTGTGACGATACCAAAGAGTATTATTTCATTTGATTACTTTTGTTTGCCCTGTAAACCGAGAAATTGACAGCAATTCAAAACTGCTCTACTGTCTATCATCTTCCGCATGACCTCGAGGACATTTGTCAAGAGAAGACATGAGATCATACGTACCTTCGTGTATATAATTTGATATGCTGTTGTTACGCCAGTTTTAGTAGTCTGCACTTGTTATTCATTCTTGTTATTGTAAATATCTTACCGTTGTTGTCGAGGCCAGTTCATTTTCGTAAAACCGTAATCTTAAGCTTTTTGTATAACCAGGGCAGTACGGAACATGTGATGAGTCGTCGTTTGACCTTTTTTGCAACAATCAGCAGCCTTCTTTTCGTATCGAAGACCCGCCTTTTGGGTAACTTGGCCTGAAACCTATAATTCATATTGGTTGCGATGGGTGATAGTTTTCTAGTTGGTTCTGATAACACACCAAGGGAGAAATGGTATGAATGATATTGTCCAAGTCTGATTTCCTCTAATTCTTGCATTAATCCGTGATTGGTTAAATTGAACGTAGCCTAGAGGTGAGACGTCCTTGCATTACGCGTGTGTCCAATTGCAATGTATACATAATTAACCATATTTCTTATGGACTGCTAGACTCTATGAGACTAGAGACACGGTGAAGAGAAGAATATCTCTCTGGAAAACACGTTAAACTGCAAAGCCGTTTGCACTGTGTTTTCTCGTAAAAGCGAACAAAATATAATTTTTCCATTACTCATACAATTTATTCAGTTAGTTAGGTTTTGCAAGTTGTTAATCAAAACATAGCACTTTATTCCTGTGTATTGACTAGTTATCACAGGGACCAGTTTGCAGAGCCCCATGCTCTACTGATTTTAATTTTTAACTCATCCATTGAAAAGTTCATTTAATTCAATTTATTACCTGTCAATTTGGAGTTCCTTAGGCTTATGAAAGAATTTAAAGCATCCAATGGCCAATGAGATAGGCAAGGGCTTTACACATATAATATGGGAGAACGATGAGATCTGGGTTTTCAGATGCGATATAGCAAAGGTTAAGTTGGTTTCCATGGAGGACAGAATCTACACCATTCAGTTTTCCAAGATCCTCTTAGAAATCTTAGGACAGACACTCGGAACTGAAGGTGCTTTTTTTTTTTGCAATGACTAACTTTAGAGATAAGTTTTTCATAAGTTATTGTAAAGTTTTTATTAACATTGTAAAGAATGAATTCCTACATGGAAGTATGGTTTTTCATTTTTAGTGTTAACCATACATTGTGATTTAAGTTCATAGATTCTGACTGGTGAAAATGTCATCATAACTTGAACAACAGAAATAAACTTAGATTGATGCGTTCCAGTATGAGAAGTTGATTGTCTAGGTCTCGTTTTGCGTAAGCATTGAACTGCATGATTATCCTAACTACAATTATATTAATTTAGAATGTGCAAATAAAGATAATTGTAATACTTCCTTAGCATAGCCGCGACTGCAATACAAAAGAAAATTTCATTCGCGTGGCTCTTTCAGAGATTTTGCTAACTCGAGCCAAGTTATCTTTAGCTAACTGGTCAGTAGGTAAAGACATCCAGTGTCAGCTGGCAAAATAGGTACTAGGTATTATCTCTTTCATAACTTTCGTAACTCTCCATAAACTAACAGTACTCAATTTTTAGTACAAAGCCATCAACATAATGTTAGCATGGTAAATTCTAGATCTGCTTGGTCGATAGTCTTTGGCTAGCTTCTTGATGATATTTCAGTTGCAAATTTTACAGACTACAGAATAAGTTAGTGTGCACAGACTAAAGGAAAGTATTAACTGACAGAGCTATCATGAAAGGAGATTCTGATGATGTGTCATTAAATTTAACCTTCGAATAAATAAAATTTAACCTTCGAATAAATTTTAAGTACTGGTAATTAGTAGGGAGAATTGTGTGAGCAGGGCTTGTCGTTAACATAGTATTGAAATATTTCAATTTGCATTATTTTTTTTTTTTATAAAAGCCATCGAAAATTATAAGCATTCGAATAATTTATAGAAATATCTCGCCAGCAATGCTGACCTTTGGAATTATCACTTTGGAAACACCGCGACGGAGACTCAAAAATCTAATGTTTCAGGTGAGCTTTGCAGGGTACTCTGGGAGTGTGTTTTACCTTCGAAGTCTTGAACATTGAAAAGGTTTTCAACTGTGATGTGCAATATATTATCATCAGTTCGAATATTTAATCCGTCAGAGCCTTAAGGACGCGTTTTGTTGACTGCATATAGGTTTTTACATAACATTATTTTTCGTCATTTTATGTACATGTATAAAAATAAAGTAAAAGTTGTTGAAATTCTACTTAGCCGGGAACCATGAGTTGCGTGTAATTTTAAGCGACCATAATTGCCAGTGATTAAGTTTTAACCACTTTTCATTCTTTAATCATTAATGTTAGTTTACATGTTAGTGTAGATATTTGGGATGAATGGGCATTATAGTTATAGAACGAGTAAGAAAACTAATTGATTCCTGATTATTTTGACTTTTATGAGCCTTTAAATTTACTCCCCCCTGCACCCCAAAATAACGGGCACTGTACTTAGAAGCGCCAGAACGCTAACTTGCACTTTCTTACTTATGTACCAGATATTCTTTTATAACAAACTCTCGGGAAGTACATCTGTGCCATTAGGCTTTAAGCAATTTTAAGTCACTGGCTACTGACAATAGACTTTCTTGGACATATTTTGTCATGACTGTGCGGGCATATTACGTTAACGTATGGATAGATCAAATTATCTACTTTACCACTCGTGATGGACTGTCTTGGACCCAACCAGTGTATCCCATTTTGGTGTAGTGATCAAAATGAAACTTTAACCAGAATCGACATTGTATTGGCAAAATATTTTTCGGCTTTGCAATATGCAGCAGCTTTAACAAGAACTGACGACAAATACAGTTCACAATATTAAATTTTGCTTGAAGTGTGATGAAAAAATAAATAAGTTCACGGATGTTACCCTTTGTTATTGTGTACGATGTTGACTGATTATCCTGTGCAAGGTTTGATTAAACCCTATTTTATGTGAAAACTAACAATTTATAATTTAGCTGCTACACCAAGAAAGAATAGAAGTTCTTACAAAAGTATAAAGTAATAAAAATAAGTAAATCACAGATGCTCCATAATTGTACACAAAGAGCTCCTTGGTAACATTATGGGTACGTGGTTGAAATGATTCGGTAAAATGGTATAAACCTTTTTCTCATACATTAATTCCCCATGAGCAGCCATAACCTCATAAACCTTAGAAGACGTCCTTTATAAATAAATGAAGTGACTGAAGAGTGAATATTCAAATCCTTGTCCTAGACGATGCAATAATAGCTTTACGGCTAAACATGAAGAAATAGATTGCAATTGACCGCAGGTGAAAAGGTATCCTCGTAGTAGACTCGGTAATCCTGCAAAGATTCAGTCCACTGGTATCCTTTGTTCCTCCTCCAAGGGACGTGATGAACTGGTGTCCTACACAAACATGGGATATTTTTAGCAAACAGCTTTTACCCAGTTATTACAAGAGAATTAAGTTGCCTTCATTGACGCAACTGGCTATAGCGTGTTCTCATTTTACGATTGATTCATTTTAGTGCTACCAACAAAGTGCACTACGTAGCGAAAAGACTGAGGGCTTTGCATATGGTTATGAAACGGTTCACAAACTGGGGCCCAAAATTAAGATCCTTTGCCTTGACGAGGGGTCGGGAGGCTGCGGTGGAATCAGACAGGGGACGTATCCGGCGCCCCATGTCCAGCTTTCGTCGACTTCTGGACCTTCAAGAAGCTTTAGAACAGTGCTGCAAATAAACACGCCGCTGTACAGGCAAAGCCTCAGCCTGAATATGTACCGTCTACACCGTAACCTTTCATGTGGAATGACCTTCGTTTGACATACTTTGACCATTTTAATTTTCATTTTCATGTTTGGGTAACTTGCTGTTTTAATTTCACCTTGCGAATTTACTTTGTTCTCTTTGGGAAAACGAAAGGAGACTGATTCGGCTGCATTAATTTTCATATTTTCAATAAGGGCAAAAGGGATATTTACAATCAGAGGCCATACAGTCAGGAGGCAGACCTCAGCTCCAATTGGTCGGTCAAAGGTAAACTTCTGAAAGACTATCTGGTCAACAGTTGTCGGTTAACAATCACAATACTAAAATTACAACCTTATTACTTTCTTTAAAGATAAAGGAGACAAACTTAAAACAGTAATTCTGAATACTTCCTTAAACTCAGTACTGATGATTTTTTAAGGTAAATATTTCATAAAAATATTCACAGTGGTGAATTCTCACTTACCTGTATATTATTAAACCTATAGGTTTAAATTCTTCACCAAAAAGTGAGACAAAATTTGTTTAAACATTACCGAGAATTTTTTTTTATTCCAGCATAATTCTAAGCATTTTAATGCTAGCAATTAATACATTATTTCCACATCGGAACTATTCTCGAGGTAGGTCGTTTCTCTCTACCTTGGGTCGTGGGGGGGGTGGGGCGACCTTGGAGGAATATGGACCTGATGGGCTAATTGGCGGACGCTCTATTATGCCAGATGTATTTTGAGGGCCTTGACAAGACGGCGTTATCCTGTCTTCTGCCTCAGCCAATAGTGTTACTTGTGATGACAGGGATTAACTTAAAGAAACTTGTAAAATTGGCACTTGTGTGTCAAGATCCTGGTACATCTGATATAACTAATTTGAGCACCCTAATCTGGATATACACTATGCTGCGTAAACAAATATGATTATCCCTGGATTAATACGAAAAACAAGTGGATAAAAAGGTAACCAAACCCTCATTTAC
>NC_089752.1:89851547-89854047 GCF_040412425.1 Macrobrachium rosenbergii
ATTCTTCCTCCCAGAAATTGGATAAAATGCAAAAGTGTTCAACTTTTGTAATGAATAGAATTGGTAATATTCAAAAGTTGTGTCAACGATTTCCAGTAAGATTTTGTTTCATTTCAGGAAGAATCCGGCCCGACTGTTCGTTAGATGCCTCTCACATAAGCAGTTGTATAAAACTAATTTTCTCGTCGGTCCGGGTAGGAAGTTGGATGACCTCCCTGGTGGGGAACAGGACATGACTTTTATTATTCCAAATCCTATGACAGTCACAGACTCCGGGTACCGCTCCAGTTTGAATGCACCTGTAGGGGCAGAACTTTCTCAAACAACGTTTTCTTCTCTAACAGGTTCTCCTGAATATGTTATTGATCCCTGCAATTATTCCAGCTTTCGTAAGTTGATTCTGATTTATCGCAGAATACTAGTCGGCATAAGAAACTGGAAGTCAAAGGCAGGTATATGTTCTCAAACCTCATCTGACACTAACCCTAATCTCTTTGCAGAAGCTAGTAAGAGAGTTATTATAACAAGAACAAGGAGGTGTTTTCCAGAGATCTTTGCTTACTTTCCAGAACAGAATAGTTTTAATCTGAGAGCCATTCCTAACCTCATTACTCAGCTTAATATATTCATGGATGATGATGGTATTCTTAGGGTTAAAAGCAAATTTAAGAAATGGTTTAGCAATAATAATGGTTTTCCTATTCTCCTGCCGAGAGATAGTGTTTTGACGAAGCTAATTATTCTGGATGTTCATTTCAATCTGTTTCATTCAGGATGTTATTCAGTTCTAGCGGAAATACATAAGTAATTTCATATCCTAGGTATTTTCGACAAACAAAAAGCATTAATAATGTGTTGCATTGTAGGCGTTTTATGTGAGACTTTCAAATTAAGTCAGATTATTATATGGGATTTCAGGTCAATCTACCATCAAGCCATTTGCAAATGTTTTCATAGATCATATGGTCCTTCCGCCATTCAGAAAGAATAATGAAACTCAAAAAGTGTGGTTACTATGCATTGCATGTACTTGGAGTAGGGCAGTGAATCTTAAAATCTGCAAGGATCTTGGTGTAAAAGAATTTTTGCGATCTTTTCAGCTGCATTGTTTTGATTATGGAATCCCTGAATTGTGTGTCAGTGATAGGACCTGGCTTATAGCTGGGGCTAATGTGATACAGAACCTTTTAAGTGATCATGCAAAGTCAGTTACATTTTGAACAGTATTCACCCTATGCAGTTTCAGCAATGCTAAAAGGATGCAATGGCCTTGGATCTCTTGTTGGTTGTGTCAAACGGGATTAAAGATTGTTGTTTGGAAGTATAAAAAATCTTGTTTTATCTTATGAGGACTTTGGTCATTGTTTGTCACTGTTCCACCTTGTTAATAGAGAGACCTATAGCCTTTAACCCTTTGATTTCGGTTGTAACGTATTGGCCATTTAATAAACTATTTGGAACACTGTTGTCGTATACGAGCACCGGTAATTTCCTTTATGTGAAGACTGATGATTGGAAATACTGGCCTCTTTTTCTTGATATGGTAACAGTCTCAGTTGCCATACGGTGAATTCATATAAATTCACGTGTTTCCCTAAAAAATTCATTAGTCTTCATCAAGATGTCACAGGAGGAGGGGTCAAGGGTACACGACATCCTCAGGTTGACCGCCGGCAGATCGAGAAGAGCTCTCGACGAGAGGATAACTATTTATAGACCTTCTCGACTCATTTTCTGGATATGAAAATGAATCGGATTTAGAAATGAAATGGATAATTATGGTCCTGGTACAAGAGACAGTGATGAAATATCAACCGACAGTGAAAATGAGCGAAAATCTGCCACCTACAAATGAAAGCCAAGGTGTCAAAAAGAAGGCGGAGGCAGCAAGTGACCCAGGTGATGAGTGGGAGTGGAGCTGCCAGCAATTTCCAGCCCAGAGATTTCATATTTGACAGCAGTGGCAGTGGCATTACGTCGAAATCTGTCTTGAATGAAAATTCAAAGGAAGTAGACTATTTTTTGAATTTTCGACAGCAATTTATGGGGCTGATTGCTGAAGACGACGTTATCAGAGATTCCTTGTTGATACGCTAGGAATGCAGTGCCAAAGTGTTGCGAAATTTTGCTCAGGTTACTGTGGAGGAAATGATACGGTTCCTTTATTGATTATGATCATGTCGCATATCGTAGTGGACTATCTTGGGACATTCGAGACAAAAGAATTGAGAAGGCTGATGGCGTGGGACAGATTTCTACAGATTCTGCGGGTTTTACATTTCGTTGATAATTCACAGCAAACAAGCCCAGATAACAAACTAAAAAAAAATTAAACCCGTGCTCGACAGTGTGCGTAGAAAATTCCAGAAAAATTTCAACCTTTCCAGAGGTTTATGCATAGATGAAAGTTTAATGTTATGGAAGGGAAGGCTAAGTTTCAACAGTACTTTCCACATATACAAGAAGTCGATTGGAGCGAAAATATTTGAACTTTGTGATG
>NC_089752.1:89859047-89864047 GCF_040412425.1 Macrobrachium rosenbergii
TGTGGTTCGGATTCCACAATAAGCCGTAGGTCCCGTTGCTAGGCAACCAACTGGTTCTTAGCCAAGTAAAATAAGTCTAACCCTTCGGGCCAGCCCTAGGAGTGCTGTTAATCAGCTCAGTGGTCTGGATTGGCTTAAGGTATACTTGCACTGTGTGTATGTAAGCGTTGTCATGGATTCATATATATATATATATATATATATATATATATATATATATATATATATATATATATATATAACTATATATATATATACATATATATATATTATGACTATTTATCACATCACAGTGATTCATATACAATCAGAAAGCTACAAACGTCCTTTAATATCCAATTCACTCTACCTCGGAAATAATATATTTTCATATATGTTACCGAAGGGGAATTTTTAGTTGATAATAAGTCCATCACGTGGGATCGAACCAGCGACGGACGAGGAATCAGGACTACAGTGACACATAACCAGTCGGCCACAAGAGGTATAAATTGAATAACATTTTCTTTTAGTGAGACATTTTGCTACTGCTCCATTACTTTCACTTATAAGAAAAGTGATTAGCAGCAGAAGGAACAAATAAAGAAGAGATGGGAGTCGAGCATTATTAGTGAGGTTTCCTTTAGGCTGTGAATAATCCTGGGTAGGGTGAGTACTTATATTGCCCCTGCAGCGCGTACCATTTTGTGGGACAATGACTAATCGCTTTATAGACTAAGGGCTGTTTCTTTTGCCCGCACGTGGCTGATGCCATTCGTAATATGGAGACAAGGTTTGAATAAAGGTGAATGGGAATGAATAACAGACATAAAAACCCTGCGGAAATTTTAGACTACAGAAAATTGTTAGGGTGTCTAATAGTCTTTTCAATTACCTACATCATGGTAAAAATAACAAAAAGAATTTACTTAGCCCAGACTGCAAATATATAACCTGCCAGAATAATCTTTACAGGTAAAGGAGAGGCTCAAGGTAAACAATTATACGTCTCCTTTTATCTTTTTAACCTGAATTTATATAAATTATTTACTTTATATGGCACACAAAGATAGTATCATTTTTCTCAGTGTAGATTTATTATTTGGCAGCAGCTGTACTAACCAAGAAAAATAAATACCTGCCATTCTTACCGTTTATATGGTCTCTCTCTCTCTCTCTCTCTCTCTCTCTCTCTCTCTCTCTCTCTCTCTCTCTCTCTCTCTAAAAACACTTTCCTGGTAAAACAGCATTCCCAGTATTATAGAAGTGTCGGAGATATTTTTTTCTGAATAGCAGTCTTAAAATAATAGTGTAACACAGATAATGAACACATCTAAAAAATATGTATTCTACTTGAATAGATAAAAATTCTATCTATTTGCAAGAATGTATAATAAGATATTAGAAAAGTTATTCCATATTCCTGAAATATAAAAATACGAATGACATAAACTAGTAAATATATTAAATCACCCACAGTCCACATAATTTTATAAGTCTATGCGTATGCTGGATAGGTAAAACCAAAAGTAGGACCAATGCCAACTAGTCTCTTATACAAGAGCTCAGACAGTGTTGATAAATCTAATTTCTAGATTGTATCCTTGTCAGCTGGGTGTGATCACAAAAATGTGCAGAAATGTGGTTAATATTGCAACCAATATTGTGATTGTCTACTTACTCTCCAATGTTATTGATGTACAATTAGAAGGAATAAATCATAGGTAAAAATTTTATTCTCTCTCTCTCTCTCTCTCTCTCTCTCTCTCTCTCTCTCTCTCTCTCTCTCTCTCTCTCATTTTTTTGCCCAGCTAATTATTGGAATAGTAAAGCGGAACCATAAAATGATAGACAATGTACTATGATTAGTTTTCTGACGATATAAATAATTTTAACTATAATACACAACTGTGATGTAGCTGTCCTTACGGATTCAAACAGAATTAGAAAAATGACAAAAAAAAAGACTAATAAATATAATCAGTGCAGTTAACTTATACATAGTAACATAACCCCGATATATAGTACTTATCCTATGTTTTATTTGTTGTGTTGTTACATTAATTGCATAATATCTATATCACGGATCGCTACTATCACAATATTATCATATAAATAAAACCGTTAATTTGCAGCAAAACAACAAATACAAACGCTATTACAATGATTGTTTACGATTTACCGTGCGTCTGGTAGCATGCTACGGGTGACTACCGTCTGAAAACCCTCCGGATTGTAGTAAGTGTGAAGTCTCATCTAGGCGTAATCAAAGGGCTAATGAGAAAATGAAAATAATTAATAATTTCCCATATTTTGGTAATCATAGAATCAACTAAAAACGATTATTAAATAAAATTATCTAAAAAATGAAAAAAAGTCCGTAGGGTAGGTCACCAGACCCAACTTGCACCAGATAGGGTTAGAGACTGGCCAGTCTTGGAGGCCTTTGGGCCTCATCATGAAGTTCTTAGGCCCTCTCGAGCCTGCTTCCCCAGCCTGGCAGGATACCTGCCTTCCTCGAGAAGCAGCCTCTGGGTCGGACCCTTCCCTTCAGGCTGCCCTCAGAACTGGCCAGCCTTGGAGGACTTTAGGTCTCATCCTTGAAGTTCTTGGGCCTCTCAGGCCTGCTTCTAGCCTCTGGCAGGATACCTTCCTCCGAAAGAAGCAGCCTCTGGGTCCAGACCCTTCCCTTCAAGGCTGCTTGTAGAGACTGGCCATCCTTGGAGGATGACCTTGGGCCTCATCCCTTGAAGTTCTTGGACCCTCACCAGGCCTGCTTCCCCAGCCTGGCAGGATACCTGCCTTCCTCCGAGCAGCCTCTGGAGTAGAACCCATCCCTTCAAGGCTGCCCACCCCATCCCTTCAAGGCTGCCCTCCAAGAGACAGCCCAGCCTTGGAGGACTTTGGGGTCTCATCCTTGAAGTTCTTGGTCCCTCTCCAGGCCCGCTTCCCCAGCCTGGCAGGATACTACCTGCCTTCCTCCGAGGAAGCAACCTCTGGGTCAGGCCTTCCCCTTCAAGGCTGTCCTTAGAGACTGGCCAGCCTAGGAGGACTTTGGGCCTCATCCTTGAAGTTCTTGGACCCTCTCCAGGCAATGGCCTGCTTCCCCCAGCCTGGCAGGATGCCTGCCTTCCTCGAGGAAGCAGCCTCTGGGTCGGACCCTTCCCTTCAAGGCTGCCCTCAGAGACTGGCCCATCCTTGGGGGACTTTGGGTCTCATCCTTGAAGTTCTTGGGCCCTCTCCAGGCCCGCTTCCCAACCTGGCAGGATACCTGCCTTCCTCTGAGGAAGCAGCCTTTGGGTCAGACCCTTCCCTTCAAGGCTGCCCTTAAGAGACTGGCCATCCTTGGAGGACTTTGGGCCTCATCCTTGAAGTTCTTGGGCCCTCTCCAGGCCTGCTTCCCCAGCCTGGCCGGATACCTGCCTTCCTCCGAGGAAGCAGCCTCTGGGTCGGACCCTTCCCTTCAAGGCTGCCGTCAAGAGACTGGCCATCCTTGGAGGACTTTGGGTCTCATCCTTGAAGTTCTTGGGCCCTCTCTAGGCCCGCTTCCCCAGCCTGGCAGGATACCTGCCTTCCTCCGAGGAAGCAGCCTCTGGGTCAGACCCTTCCCTTCAAGGCTGCCCTAAAGAGACTGGCAAGCCTTGGAGGACTGAACATCATCCTTGAAGTTCTTGGGCCCTCTCAGAGCCTGCTTCCCAACCTGGCAGGATACCTGCCTTCCTCGAGAAGCAGCCTCTGGGTCGGACCCTTCCCTTCAAGGCTGCCCTCAGAGGCTATTGTCCTTGGAGGACTTTGGGTCTCATCCTTGAAGTTCTTGGTCCCTCTCCAGGCCCGCTTCCCCAGCCTGGCAGGATACCTGCCTTCCTCCGAGGAAGCAACCTCTGGGTCAGACCCTTCCCTTCAAGGCTGTCCTTAAGAGACTGGCCAGCCTAGGAGGACTTTGGGCCTCATCCTTGAAGTTCTTGGACCCTCTCCAGGCCTGCTTCCCCAGCCTGGCAGGATACCTGCCTTCCTCCGAGGAAGCAGCCTCTGGGTCAGACCCTTCCCTTCAAGGCTGCCCACAAGAGACTGGCCATCCTTAGGACTTGGGTCTCATCCTTGAAGTTCTTGGGCCCTCCAGGCCGCTTCCCCAGCCTGTGGGATGCCTGCCTTCCTCTGAGGAAGCAGCCTGCAGGTCAGACCCCTTCCAGCCAGGCTGCCCTTAAGAGACTGGCCATCCTTGGAGGACGTTCCTCATCCTTGAAGTTCTTGGGCCCTCTCAGGCCTGCTTCCCCAACCTGGCAGGATACCTGCCTTCCTCGAGGAAGCAGCCTCTGGGTCGGACCCTTCCCTTCCCAAGGCTGCCGTCAGAGACTGGCCATCCCTTGGGACTGGGTCTCATCCTTGAAGTTCTTGGCTCCATTCCAGGCTCGCTTTCCCAGCCTGGCAGGATAGCTGCCTTCCTCCGAGGAAGCAGCCTCTGGGTTGAACCCTTCCATTCAAGGGTGCCCTTAAGGGACAGGCTAGCCTTGGAGCCTGTGGCCCTCACCCTTGAAGTTCTTGGGCCCTCTCCAGGGCTGCTTCTGGCCTGGCTTGGGATACCTGCCTTCCTCCGAGGAAGCAGCCTCAGGTCAGACCCTTCCCTTCAAGAGGCTGCCCTCCAAGAGACACTTGAAACCGCATGAGCTTTGAGGCCAATCCTTAAAGGGACGGGCCTTTCCATGAGAAGGAGTCAGACCCGCAGGCTGCTTTCATGAGAAGAAGCATCTGGGTCGGACCCGCTTCCCTTCAAGGCTGCCCTCAGAGGCCTTCATCCTTGGGGACTTTGGGTCTCTCCTTGAAGTTCTTGGGCTCTCAGGCCCGCTTCCCCAACCTGGCAGGATACCTGCCTTCCTCCGAGGAAGCAGCCTCTGGGTCAGACCCTTCCCTTCAAGGCTGCCCTCAGGGCTGGCAAGCCTTGCTTGGCTTTTAGGGTATCCTTAAGGGCTTGGGCCCTTTCCATGGGAAGGTCAGACCCATAGGCTGCTTCCTTGGAGGAAGGA
>NC_089752.1:89874047-89881547 GCF_040412425.1 Macrobrachium rosenbergii
CAAAAATATAAAAAAGAAAAAGTTATACAAAAGAAAGACAAAATTAAGAAGACCGTTACCGTCACTCTACTTTTATACTCCGTACAAAACGGTAACGGTCTTCTTAATTTTGTCTTTCTTTGTATAACTTTTTTCTTTTTGATATTTTCATTGTAATTTTAAGTATGAGTCTGATTTTATTTTATATTTTACTTATTCCAGCTTTTGATAATGGGACAGATGTCTTGAAACGTAAGCACGTAAAGGTATGCCATATTATGACGTCTTCCTCTGCCCTTTGTCCTATATATATATATATATATATATATATATATATATATATATATATATATATATATATATATATATATATATATATATATATATATATATATATATATATATATATATGTATATATATATATATATATATATATATATATATATATATATATATATATATATATATATATATATAAATATATACATATACTGTATATATGTATATATATATATATATATATATATATATATATATATATATATATATATATATATATATATATATATATATATATATATATATATTTATAATATACAAATATGTAGACAAAACAAGGAAATCTATGGATTAAGGCCTTTTTCATGTGAGAGAAATTACGTAAACTCAAGGGTTCTCTTAACTAATTATATTTACATAACAAATTACAAATCAGAAGAATGACAAGTTACTGGGCAGGTAATAACAGGGACTGCTAAAATAATGAATCCTACACAGAATAATATTCTATGCTGACGATGTCTTTGTAACAGGAACATAGCAGTGGAAAGGGGAACTGCACATGGATCGGCCAAGAGATTCCACAGTCGAGGCCTATCTGCAAATATGTGCAAGACAGTTACTTGCAATAATAATAAGACTCTCAGAGAGAAACTGAGGAATGCACAGATGTTGCCAGGTAACTCAGTTCAACACTAATGCATAATTATATTAACACTGAATGCTCCAACACAAATTACTACAGGTGATCACAGAATAGAAAAATAAATGAAACATTGGACAGAGAAATAACAGGGATCGTGACTGGCTAAAAGAACCTTACTCCGGCACATTACCTTCGTCAAGAAGAAGGGTCGTTGTTGATAAGGCACTTGCAATGAAGGAGGGAATTATAATGCCACTACAGAGCATACTGGTTCGAGCCCCAGGGTCGAACGCGTGGTTCTGAAGGACAGGCAAGGCAAAAACGTCTGTCCTCCGGTCATGTCCTAAGCGTTCTCTCTCGATTTCTGTTGCGGTGTCTATTTATAACCTTCGGGGATTATGCACCGCGTCTCTTCCAGGTGGCGCAAAGGTCAGTCTTTGTCACGTTTTCTTTGTTGATGTTGTGGCAGCAGGAAACCCACATGGAATGTTCACAATGGGGGGGGGGGGGGCAACTTTCTCTTTTATGGCTCCTCCCTTGCCTGGCATGACGCAAGGGTACCTGGAATTAGGCCTAAAAGCAGTCACTTTGAACAGAAAGACAGGGGTAGGCTTAACCATTTTTGTGGAATGAAAGAGAGAGTTAACGAAGGGGCGAGTGGGAACCACAGTTCTAGTAATTAATTATTTCTATATTCTTTTTTCAACTATGTTGCAAATGTAAAAATGGGTGAGGTTGCAAGAAAGAGATCCTATTCATCGCACCTCCCTAACCAAGTTAGTGTTCACACCCTAGACTGGGTGAGACTGATTACTAGCGAGCAAACTCACTTAAATATTTTACTTTACTTCTCTCTCATTTCCCTTTGGTGCCTTATAATTTAACTTGAACTTCTACATAGCAATTGATTTCAAGAGGCAAACAACATTGTGACATTTACGTTAATGTAGAATAAATAATTGCTGCTAGAAATGACATATTTTATCATTAAATTCCTGTTACATTAAGGCAGCATTACTCAGAATGTTTTTCACAACGTAATGGTATAGTTGAAACAATGAATCAATACTAGGTTAATCCTAGAGATATTTCATGCACTCTTAATAATAATCAATTACGAATTTTGCACACATGCTGTTAGTCTGCCATGAAGAGGCGTTACAATAAGGTAAGTGTGGTCTTGGCTGGGTGTTTCCACAATACTTAGGGTAACAGCTAGTGCCATTCGGTCGAAAATCTGAGACTCAAGATTCATTACAGGGATTCACAAAGAGAATAGATGACAGATTCAGAGTAATCAATGATTGTAAAATAAAGATGACGATTACATATGCCAAGATTACATTCCTTCGTCTATGGAAGACAGCTAGGATCATTTCTTAGCCCAAGAAGGCCGCAAAGGTAGACAGGGGGCACGACCCCTCCAGCAGGATCATTTGCCAGCATCTACAATAATGGCACTGTGCCAAGTTGGCATTCATATAATAATAACTAGTGGTGATGGCAATGTTGTATTTTCAATGCACCTTGCTGCGGTAAGCATGAAAGGGAAGTCGTAAGATTTATACTGTTGGCATATCTGTCAATGGCACTGCACGGGCAGAGGGGATTAAAGTAAAATGTGGCCTTGGTAAGGCATAAAATAAATGTGAGTAATAATCAAAAGTAAGGAAGGGATATGTTAAAAGAGAAGAATAAAGGATAGGGTTATAAGGAAAATAGAATAGTGAAGGACCCTGACATCCTCTTCTGGATAGAGGTGCCAAAGACTTTGTAGGATAAAGGGAGAGCACTGTGCCATTTTGGCATGGGTGCCAGGAGAGCTCAGGGCCCTCTTTAAACTACCTGAGATGGCTCGTCTCAGTCGGGAATTGGTGGGACCGAGCCCGGGGAGGGTATTTGAGTGTCACCTGTGCCGGCTTCTTTGACAGCTGACACAGTTACCTTCTTTGTCAGCTCTACCATGATCCGTCGCAGTTCCTTGAGTTCATTGGCCAATTGAGATATGGCAGAATCCTTACTCACTGTTGTGTCTGCGGCGGACTGAGACAGAGAGGAAGTGGTTTGGGGGTGTGAGAGGCTCGCAGGTAAGAATGACCAGCTCGGGCACAGGTTGCGAGGCTGCACCTTTGGGTGAGCTTCCGCTGTGGTCAGAAGGATCCGTCTCCCTTACCAGCACTGGTAGTGGAGTCAAGCCGGGAGAAGAGAGGGAACCTGGACTGGGATCTCTGGAATGGAGATCAAGGGCATACTCTGGCACTGGCACTAAGGCGGGGCCAGGCACTAATTGATTTGGAATTTGCTCGTCGTTCAGGACGGACGGAGCTTGGCACTGCTCAGTGCACCCAAGTGACACTGGCAGAGATTGTAAATCAAGAGTAGCATCTCCTGGAGGGGAATCTACTTGGGGCCCTGGCACTGGTACTGTGGCAGGGCTGGGCACTGGAATGGGATTGGGAATCGATCTTGGTGGAGAGGGCCACTGCACATTGCACTCAGGTGGCACGGGCAGTGGAGCGAAATAAGGCGTTTGAATTTTACTTGTGCCTAAATAATGATTTGGACCCCTGGATTGCTCTAACTTAGATGGGGACAGGAAGTCCCGTCCCAGGAGGTCATAACCTCCAGGAATGTATCTGGCAACAGCGAGGTCGCAGATTTCAGATTGATGGTGTCTCGTGACCCTCAGCTTAACGGTAGGAAGTATCATTTTGAAGTGACTGATACCCTCAATCATGACGAGTTTCGGTCTGTTAATGGGAGCTCCTCGGGGAACTTTGTCCTCCCTTATGAGGGACATTTGTGTGCCAGAATCATCAAATGCTCTGACCTGGCTGGTGGGGCACCTACCTAGGGGAAGTGCCACATAAATGGGACCCTGGGCTGGAGGACCTAAAGATGCTGGGTCGGTGACTGCCAAGGCAAGGGCAGGCGTACTTGATTTATTATAATTAGGGCATTTTGTTTATTGGGCAGAGCGCCCATAGACTGCAAGCTGGGCAATAAGTCTGACTATAATCTTTACCTGGACCTGTCCCATAGGAGGGAGCAGGCCCTTTACCCTTCGTCCACGACCCAGGTGTGGCTCGCAGTGTTGCCCCATTTGAGGATGAAGAGGGGTTTTCTGGCTGATTCTCAGCCTTCAAGCGGCACTGTTCATTGGGGTGCACTGTTCTCTTACAGTACGCTAACACGGGTTTCTCATGGGGATGCCCATTCTTGTGAGGTTGTTGGGAGTTGGCCGAGGCAGGCAAGAAGGGATATAATTTTCGGCCATGGGAACTAAGATGGGGGTGATGCATATCCCATATGTCAGCCCAACGGCAGCACTCAACCACTGTCTTAGGCACCTTATCGCACAAATGAGTGGCAAGAGCTGGCGGGGCATAAAATAAGAAGTCCTCGAGCTGAAAAGTTCAAGGCCTTCCTCCACACTAGTGGCTTTCAGAGATTCTTGCCATCGTTTTAGGGCCTGGGTCTTTTTGAAGATCCACTCAGACCAGGTTTGTCCTGATTCCTTGGACATATTTCTCCACTTTTTCTTCCAACGGTTGGGAGTTATTTCAAAAGCCTTTATAATGGCTTGGCGGACAAGGTCAAGATTTCCTTGATCCTCAGGGGGGAGAGCGTTGTATGCAATGGCACCCTTTCCTTTAAGGTGCCATCCCAGGATCAGAGAAATTTCTTCAGTAGAGGGCTGATAGGTCGTTAGGACATTTTCCATACGGTCGAGCCAAGCTTCAGGCTCGGCTTCATTCCATCTTCATGATGGTGCCTCCACTGCTGAGGGTTGCGTGCAGAGAGGGTGTTGATGTGTTGTGCATGTTGTGAGCTGCCATTGCAAGCTGATGAACTCTCTCCTTCTCCCTCTCCTGTCCTTCTGCCTCTTCTCGTTTCTCCTGGGCTATTCTTTCTTTCTCCCTCTTCTGTCTTTCTGCCTCTTCTCATTTCTCCTGGGCTATTCTTTCTTTCTCCTTCTCCTGCCTTTCTTTCTCCTTCTCCTGCCTTTCTGCCTCTTCTCGTTTCTCCTGGGCTAGTCTTTCCTTCTCCTTCTCCTGCCTTTCTGCCTCCTCTCGGTTTATCCTGGGCTCTTCTTTCTGCCTCTTCTCGTTTCTCCCGGGCCCTTCCTTCTGCCTCTCTTTCTGCCTTGGCACTGTCTACCCTCTCTTGGACCCACTCCCTCAGGGCTTGTGCTGATAGTCCCATGTCCTTTCCAGCGGACATGTAGAATTTGAAGTCCTCATTTTGCTAGGCTCTGGATGCCGTAGACACTTTGAAATCATGGGCTTGACCCATTTGAAAATCAAATGTCTGAAAAGACTCAAGGCTGTTCGAGGGAATAGGTTCAATATGTCTGATGAGACTCAATGGTGTTCGAAATGAACAGATTCCAGTTCTCTGAAAAGACTTCAAATTCAGGTGTCTGAAAAGTCTCAGTTGTCTGAAAAGACTTAGTTGTCTGAAAAGACTTAAATTCAGGTGTCTGAACCACTCAATTGTTCAGAATGAATGTAAATTGATATGTCTGAATAAGACAAATCTCAGGGTGTCTGAAAAGACTGTGAAAGTAATATGTCTGACTAAGACAAATCAGAAGCATTTAATTGTTCATAATGAATGAAGATTAGTGTGTCTGAATAAGACAAATATGTCTGAGTAAGACAAAATGCAGTATGTCTGAAGAGACTCAGTTAAAAATTAATTTCTGAATAAGACAAATGTGTCTGAATAAGACAAAGGTGTCTGAGTAAGACTGTTAAAAATGACTATGTCTGAATAAGACAAATTTCAGGATGTCTGCAGGCTTATTTGTTCAGAATGAACGAAAATTAATGTCTGAATGAGACAAATTTCAGGGTGTCTGATATGTCTGAATAGAATTAGGGGTTCTTAATGAACGAAAATTTAGCCAAAGCTAGCGTAAGCCTTTATGTATATTTTTATTTTGAGGAGAGACGCTGCAGAACTAATAAAAGGAAAAGGCTTACTGGGTTATACACTTATGGTGTGTAAAGGGAATTTTCCTTGTCTGTTAAATAATTTTTAAATGTGGCATAATAAAAACAGTACATCGCTCCTATCAAACATTAAAATCTCCAACGTAATGAGGGTGAGAAAATATTTACTTAATCTTATAACATGCACGGAGGCAGTTCTGTCTGCCGTGGGGTAGGAAAGAAATGATTAGTCTCCGTTATCAAAACAACCTTTAGCTCGCACATGTATAAGAGTGCTCCAATGTTTACTCCTTTGACATCCGCCGTCAATGGGTGAGTCAGGCTGGTGGTGAGGGGGTCTTCTTGACCATGTGTCTGGCCTTTTTTTTTCGTTACCTGGGCCTACACCTGCTCGGGCCTCCTGCAGTAATGAATGAACAAGGGAATTCTCGCTTATATTTTTGTTAATAAATAAATGTACAAGAATACTATGGGCTCACCAACAAATATCCATCTCAGTTAAAGAGGTTTATTACTTTCAAAAATGCGGCAAGGTGCCAGACCTATGGATAAAATTAGCGAGCAAAAGAAAGGGATTTATATATGCTCGCTGTGAGTGCGGTTTTATAACAATGGAATTTCTAACGGAACTCACAAATCAAAGATGGCGGACGGTTAGGGATGGACCCATGTGGCCTGGAATTGAAGATCCCGTGTCGGAATTTACTATTCTCTCGTCTTGAGAGTGGAAATTTGGATTCCTAAATACTTCCTAGCTTTTCTATCGATCAAGAGATGGAGAGAGAGAGAGAGAGAGAGAGAGAGAGAGAGAGAGAGAGAGAGAAATTAAATCCAGCGATGCAAAAATAGCTGGAGTCAAAGCCTTGGTGGTCATCTACAATGTGCCTATCTGGGAATTCGGGCTTTCAAATTGTCCTTATCATGTGGACGAAGGAATAGGGCTTTATTCCCTTTATTAACTCTTTGACTGAATTGCTCCCTAGCTTCCCATTCGTAAAACATGCAGCTAACATGGAATAGGACAAAAATCTCATGGAATTGTTAATACACTTTCTCTTCTCGTGAACTAATTTGGCATGCATGGGGTCTGTCAATTACCTAACACTAATTGCAGTCACTTTTCGCACCTATCGTAAACCTAAACAAAATATTTTGACACGTACACTGTGAAACTGGCTCTTCTCATGTGCTTAAAATGGAGAGGGTATGATATATAGATCATCACTAAAATTATGCAGACCAGCTAGCAGTTGCTATTCTGCTGATAATTGCAAGGCAATCGAATCCTGGCAAGGTACGATAGTTGCTACGAATGTCCTGTGGATACTTACTTGACTCTGGGCGGCAACGGATCACGCAGGGGAGTTGTTTTATTTATTACACATCTGACTCAATATTAGGACAATTCGTAGACAAAACAAAGGAAATCTATGATCAAGGCCTTCTTCATGTGAGGGAAATTATGTAAACTCAAGGGTTCTCTTAACTAATCATATTTACATAACAACACAGATCAGAAGAATGATGAGTTACTGGGCAGCTAATAACAAGGGCCTGCTAAAATATGGAATCCTACACAGAATAAATATTCTACACTGACGATGTCTTCGTAACAGGAAACATCACAGTAGAAAAGG
>NC_089752.1:89886547-89896547 GCF_040412425.1 Macrobrachium rosenbergii
TTATTTTGGCCTAAGATGAAAGATGATGTTAAAAATTTGTAAATAGTTGTGATGCATGTCAAAAGGTCGGAAAGCCTAATCAACCAATTCCAAAGGCACCATTAAGATCCTATTCCTGTTGTTTCTGGAACCGTTCAGTAAGGTAATTATTGACGTGGTTGGTCCTCTCTGCCGAAAAACTCGTAGGCAAATCAGTATATTTTAACAATTATGGATAGGATGTCTGATATCCCGAGGCAATACCACTACGAAAATGTAAAAAACTGTTAAGGCTTTCTGCTTTGAAGTATTAATTGAATTTTTCACCAGCTTCGGAATGCCCAAAGTAATTCAGTCAGATTGTGGGTCTAATTTTCTGAGAAATTATTTAGGAGAAGATGGCTGAATTAAAAAATTAAACACGCACTTCTTCTCCGTACTATCCTGAAAATCAAGGTGTTGGGAACGATTTCATCAAACCATGAAGTCTATGATAAAAAATATTGTTTGGTTAATGGTTCCAAATGGGACAAGGAACTACCTTATTTATTATTTGCATTTCGGTCAGTGCTTTGAGTCAATCTTTTAGGATTTTCACCTTCAGCCTTATTTTTGGTCATTGTGTGCGTGGTCCTTTGGATGTGGTTCTTGATATAAATTTATTAGATTATGTTAGTAATTTGGGTGATAAATTAACGAAGGCTTGGAAGTTTGCTGGTGAAAATTTATTGTGTAGCCAAAAGAAAATGAAATACTTTTTTGACAGAAAGACTAAGGAGCGTAATTTTGTAGTGGGTGATAATGTTTTGGTATTGCTTCCCATTCCAGGAAACCCTTTAAAAGCTTCATTTTCTGGACTGTGGAAAATTTTAAGGAAATTGGCGGATGTTAATTATTTAGTTGAAACTTCTAAAAAGGAGGAGATCCTACCAGCTGTCACATAAATATGTTAAAAGCTTTTAAAGGGTCTTGATTGTGCTATTCCTGTGGCATTACACTGGTGATACTACAAAGTGTAATGGTATTAATTTTTCTTTTCCAGACGGGAGTAATTTTGATGATGATTGTTTTGATGGTGCCGAGAATGGCCTAATGATAATGAATACTTTAGAAAATTTTTCAGAAATGGTTTCACATTTGAATTTAGTAGAACAGGATCTTGAAAAAGTTAGTTTTTAGTTATAAGGATTTATTTTTCGATGTTCCAGGACATTCACTGTCCTTGAACATGATATGGATGTGGGTAACGCAACTCCGGTAAAACAATCCCCTACAGGATAAATCCATTTAAAAAAATGATGTTGCGGATAAAGTAGGTTGATTATATATTATTGACACGGGTCACCGATCGAACCCAGCAACAGTCCGTACTTTCACCTGTTGTTTTGGTAAAGAAACAGGATGGTCAATTCAAGCGGTTTTGATTACCGCAAAGTCAACGAGGTCACAAAGCCTGATAGTTATCTCATCTATGATAGAGGACTGTATTGACAGGATAGGAATTCAAAATATATAATCAAATTTGATTTGATAAAGTGGGCATTGGCAAGTTCCGCTGTGCAAACGGGCACGGATTTGTCAGCGTTTGTAACGCAGCGAGGACTCTACCAATGTAGCAATGCCTTGGGATGAAGAATGCTGCTGCAACCTTTTCAAAGGTTAATGAATACTTTGGTCCAAGGTTTGTAGAGGGGTGCATTGTTTATATTGATGATATTGTGATTTATAATGATGACTGGGACACCCATCTTAAAACGTATTAAGGTTTATTTCAGGTACTTAGGAAAGCTTCGTCGGTTATAAACCTCAAAAGAGTGAGTTTGCCAAAGCAAAGGTTGCGTATTTGGTCATGATGTAGATTTGGGAAAGTGGCCTCAAAACAGCAAACGTAGACTCTATTAGGCATATTGAAATACCGAAGTGTCGCAGGGATGTCAGAAAATTCCTTGGTTTAGTAGGGTATTATTGTAGATTTGTTAAGAATTTTTCTGATATCGCTGAGCCCCTGACTAATTTATTACGTAAGAATGTGACTTTGTATGACTAATGATGCCCAAAATGCCTTTAAAAATTAAAGCAGGTCCTAAATGAATTTTCTCCTAAATTGAAAGCCCTGATTTTGACGTTCCGTTTTCGCTTGCCACGATGCGAGTGATGTTAGTTGAGCAGTTTTGTTGCAGGAAGATGCTCATGGAGTATCTCATCCTGCTGCCTATTTCTCCAAAAAGTTATCCTCGGCACAACGGAAATACCTGACTGCAGAGAAAGAGACTTTGTGATTAATTTTAGCTGTTAATCATTTTCAGGTGTATTTATCCTCTACAGGGACTCTGATTAAAATATTAACATATCATAATCCGTTGATTTTCATGAACAGGTTTAGGAATAAAAATCAACGGTTGATGCGTTGGAGCCTCCTTGCTCCAGGAATGGAATTTAGCTTTTCACATTCCAGGAAAAAGTAATGTTGTCGCTAGATAGGTTGATTTGAGAAAAACCTTTTTGTTCTTCATTAATTATTATTTGTCAAGTTGTTTTGTATATTTATATTACTTGATTTGATTAATCCTATAAATTTATTGAATGTACAGGTTTCCAGGTGTGTTGTATCTAGAAAATCGTATAATTCACAGTAGTGGAAACGAAGAAACAAAAAGAACGCACGGAAAACGGTCACCTGTGAGGGGATCAGAGAAAGACAAAGGTCAAGAGAGGGTGGAGGTCACAGGAAGAGCTAGGGATTATAGGATTAAAAGCATCCAGCACACAGATATAAATACAGCCGCACTATGCGTCTGCTCATTGTATGGATACTTGATAATGTGGACTGTTTGTCCAAGAAAGCTTGTAACTTTTGAATAAAAACTCCATTAGATACCATCCAGTTTTGAATGAGGTCCTTTTAGTAATATATATATATATATATATATATATATATATATATATATATATATATATATATATATATATATATATATATATATATATATATATATATATATATATATATATATATATATATATATATATATATATATATATAATATATATATATTTATCTATATACTGAATAGATTTATATATATATAAATATATATATATATATAGAATATATTAATATATAAAATATAAATCATCTCACGGCAATCCAGACAATATATATATATATATATAAATATTCTATCTATATATAAGTAATCCAGTTTAATATAAATATATGGATTGGTATATTTTTATACTTACAACAGGCTTATGATTCTACACCTACATTCTATATATATAGCTTATATATATATATATATATATATATATATATATATATATATATATATATATATATATATAATATATATATGTATATATATATATATATATATATATATCTCCAAATGCAGTGGCCACATTATTTGGACAGGTATACATCAATGGGAGGCGGACATAAAGACTTGCTAAAAAGGGTCTCTTTATTCCCGACGTTTCAATGGCTTCATTACATTTTCCTGTAATTTTAAAATAAATAACAAATTATAAAAGGTATAAATTTAAATTTAAAAAATTAGCACAGGTGGATTACAAACAAAAAGAAAATTAAAAATAGAAAGGACAATTAAAAAGGACAACATAAAAAACAAAACAAAATCTCTCTAAAAATATACAAATAAAAGAAATATAAAAAAGTAAGCAGATTTGGGGCCAACCTATTCAGTGGCAATGTTAAAACTGAATAGAAAATGAAAGACTAAGAGAGGTACAGTGTGCTTCTCAAGAGGTCTGGCTGTTTAACATGGGTGAGTGATTTAATCCTGATTCCAAAATGGCCAATTCATGGCTGCTAGAGGCTCGCCCTAAAACAGAAAAAAATCCTTATTTTCAATTGAAGTTTTACATTTTCTAGAGTGATTCCTGATAAAAACTCTAGGTTTGTAATTTTACTGCCTTTCCTATGGCTTACTCCACGACGAGAGTCTATAAAATAAGCCTCTGGTGGATCCAATATGTTCCATTGCATTTAGACACTATAGCTTACACACAAATGGAGTGACATATATTACATTTATCTTTATACTTAAACAAAGACCTGATAGTGTGAGGATTAACATCAGTATCAGAGTGGACCCTAAAGGCTCCAAACTTACTTTGGATCTGTCACCAAAAGATAAAGTATTATCAAATAAAAATGGAAATTTAGCATAAAAATTCAGTTTAGGAACACTGTAAATTGTAGGTTTGAGGGGAGAAGTACTTGTCTAGGAAGCGAAATATCTTTGGACCTATCCTTTGCTTTTCTTCATTTGAGGTTGGTCAGAAATTGTTTACCTATGACTTGAAAAAAGCATTCAATATTTTTCTTAAGTGACTCATTGATCAGTCAAATTGCTGTTCCTTTGGTATAAAATGTTAAAGCTGAGGACTTTTTCTGTTGTAGCTTATCGCAATGTAAGGCTGAGTTTTGGGTTGCGTTGTAGCCCGTTTTTTGTTAATGCTTTCTTTATATTATATTTTAGTTTTTAGGAAGAAACGGATGAGATTTGTCAGAATTAAAACATTTAATGTACACCTTGCTGTACATGGATAATGGTGCAATTACCATGGAAACTGGAGAGTAATTTAGAATGGCTTATAATGAGCTGCCTCGCATATTTGCTCGTACAAATTCGAGGTTCAGCAGATGATCACTAATGATAATTCCTTACAAATTAAGATAGATGAAGAAATGAAAACTCAGACCCCTGAAACTACAAAGTTGTTTGGTCTTGCATGGGACAGAGTAAGAGATGAAATATTTTACAAAGTTACGTGTTGCCTTGATGGCAATGCCACTACTAAACGTGCTGTTTTGGGAACTATTGCTTCTCAATTTGACATATATGGCTTTAACATGCCTGTTTTAAAGCAGAAGCCGTTTGTTTATGCACAGGCTTCAGTGTAATAAAACCTAGGTTGGATGCATTGTTGCCATTAGAGCTTCAACGTGAGTGGGGAATATATGTAAACAAGCCTAATGCTTCTCCTCCCATTAAGATAGGTAGGTATGTGGACCCAGGAATGGTACTTATAGACATGGCTTATACTGATGCTAGTCATGACTTATATGGTACAGTAATTTTTTGCAGGACGTTGAATCTGGAAAGGTGAGTTTTGTTCAAGCTAAGAACCGTATGGTTAACACTCAGCTGAAGAATAAGTCAATTTCTTCATTAGGAGTTAAATGCCATTGTTTTGGGTGTCAGAAACTCTCGTGGAACTACAGAGAGATATCTCCTGGACCTTCTTGTCTGAAACCTGTTAACATAATAGAAATGATTCTCTATGCTGATTCTCTTGTGCCCTGCACTGGCTTAATTCTTCCTCCCAGAAATTGGATAAAATGCAAAAAGTGTTCAACTTTTTGTAATGAATAAATTGGTAATATTCAAAAGTTGTGTCAACGATTTCCAGTAAGATTTTGTTTCATTTCAGGAAAAAAAGAGAATCCGGCCGACTGTGTTACTAGATGCCTCTCCACATAAGCAGTTCTTATAAAACTAATTTTCTCGTCAGTCCGGGTAGGAAGTTGGATGACCTCCTGGTGGGGAACAGGACATGACTTTTATTATTCCAAATCCAATGACAGTCACAGACTCCGGGTACCGCTCCAGTTTGGAATGCACCTGGAGGCAGAACTTTCTCAAACAACGTTTTCTTCTCTAACAGGTTCTCCGGAATATGTCATTGATCCCCTGCAATTATTCCAGCTTTCGTAAGTTGATTCTGATTTATCCCAGAATACTACAAGGCATAAGAGCTGGAAGTCAAAGGCCGAGTATATGTTCTCAAACCTCATCTGACACTAACCTAATCTCTTTGCAGAAGCTAGTAAGAGAGTTATTATAACAGAGCAAAGGAGGTGTTTTCCAGAGATCTTTGCTTACTTTCAGAATAAGAATAGTTTTAATCTGAAGGCCATTTCCTAACCTCATTACTCAGCTTAATATATTCATGGATGATGATGGTATTCTTAGGGTTAAAAGCAAATTTAAGAAATGGTTTAGCAATAATAATGGTTTTCCTATTCTCCTGCCGAGGAGATAGTGTTTTGTGAAGCTAATTATTCTGGATGTTCATTTCAATCTGTTTCATTCAGGATGTTATTCAGTTCTAGCGGAAATACGCAAACAATTTCATATCCCTAGGTATTTTTCGACAAACAAAAAGCATTAAAACAATGTGTTCATTGTAGGCGTTTTAATAATAGAACTTTCAAATTAAGTCAAATTCATATAGGGATTTCAGGTCTAATCTACCATCCAAGCCATTTGCAAATGTTTTCATAGATCATATGGGTCCTTTCCATGTTAGAAAAAGAATAATGAAACTCAAAAAGTGTGGTTACTATGCATTGCATGTACTTGGAGTAGGGCAGTGAATCTTAAAATCTGCAAGGATCTTAGTGTAAAAGAATTTTTGCGATCTTTTCAGCTGCATTGTTTTGATTATGGAATCCCTGAATTGTGTGTCAGTGATATGGGACACAGCTTATAGCTGGGGCTAATGTGATGCAGAACCTTTTAAGTGATCATCAGTCAAGTACATTTTGAAGACAGTATTCACCTATCAATACTTTAAAGGATGCAGTAAGCTTTTCTTGTTAAAAGTTTGTGGATGTATAAAACTTGGTTAAAGGACTTTGTTTTGTTTTGAACTGTATACGACGTTTTTATCACGACGCATTTAATAAACTGGCCCGGAACTTTAACTTTGTTGCTGTCGTATACGAGCACCGGTAATTTCCTTTTATGTGAAGGACTGATGATTGAAATACTGGCCTCTTTTTCTTGATATGGTAACAGTCTGTCAGTTGCCATACGGTGAATTCATATAAATTCACGTGTTTCCCTAAAATTCATTAGTCTTCATCAAGATGTCACAGGAGGAGGGGTCAAGGGTACGACATCCTCGGAGTTGACCGCCGGCAGATCGAGAAGAGCTCTCGACGAGGATAACTATTTTATAGACCTTCTCGACTCATTTTCTGGATATGAAAAATGAATCGGATTTAGAAGGAAATGAAATGGATAATTATGGTCCTGGTACAAGAGACAGTGATGAAATATCAACCGACAGTGAAAATGACGAAAATCTGCCACCTACAAATGAAAGCCAAGGTGTCAAAAGAAGGCGGGAGACAGCGAAGTGACCCAGGTGATGAGTGGGAGTGGGCTGCCAGCAATTTCCAGCCCAGAGATTTCATATTTGACAGCAGTGGCAGTGGCATTACGTCGAAATGTAATGTGAATGAAAATTCAAAGGAAGTAGACTATTTTTTTGAATTTTTCGACAACGAATTTATGGGGCTGATTGCTGAAGAGACAAACCGTTATCAGAGATTCCTTGTTGATACGCTAGGAGATGCAGTGCCAAAGTATTTGCGAAAATTTGCTCAGGTTACTGTGGAGGAAATGATACGGTTCCTTTGTGTGATTATGATCATGTCGCATATAAGTAAACATCGCATCGTAGATTACTGGACTACGCTTGAGACATTTCGAGACAAAAGGAGTGAGAAGGCTGATGGCAAGGGACAGATTTCTTCAGATTCTAATGGTTCTACATTTCGTTGATAATTCACAGGAAACAAGCCCAGATAATAAACTAAAAAAAAAAATTAAACCCGTGCTCGACAGTGTGCGTAGAAAATTCCAGGAAAAATTTCAACCTTTCCAGGGTTTATGCATAGATGAAAGTTTAATAATGTTATGGAAGGAAGGCTAAGTTTCAACAGTACATTTTCCAGATAAAAGAAGTCGATTTGGAGTGAAAATATTTGAACTTTGTGATGCCAAAACGGATTATATTGTCGATTTTATAATCTATACTGGAAAAGATACAGAGATATTGGTAGATGAGGATCTAGGGGTATCTGGTTCTGTGGTAAAAACATTTATGGCCTCGCATCTCGGAAAACATCACATCCTGTATTTCGATAATTGGTATTGCATCAAAAACTGCTCAAGTATTTGGGCGACAACGAAACAGGAGCATGTGGAACAGTCCGGAAAAATAGGAAATTTATGCCTAAATTTCCTGATGTGAACAAATCTGAGATTTCGTCTCAAAACTGCAATGGAATATTAGGTTTAAAATGGCAGGATAACAGGACAGTGTATATGTTATCTTCAGTACATGAAAATATAATGGTAGACTGTGAAAAAAGGTGTCGACCAGGGGAATTTGTGGAAAAAACCTGCATGCGTTGTTGACTATAATAAGAAAATGCGGATTGTGGACAAGAACGACATGCTGTTATTAGTTCTGTGAAGTGTATCCGTAAAACCACGAGATGGTACATAAAACTATTTTTCCGTCTGCTTGATATGATACTAGTAAACTGTCATCACTTGCATGGATTTGTTACTGGCAAGAAAGGGTCATATTTACAGTTTTCTAAGTCAGTCGTTCTGCAGTTGATTGAAAGGTACCCTCCAGCACCTAACAAGATAATTACCCGCACCGTAATAACGCAGCCAAGGCGGCTAACAGAAAGACACTTTCTGATCCAGTTCCCTCAACAGAAAAACAACTGCGACCAGACTAAGATGTCGTGTGTGCTCACTATACATCCCGTAGAAGCCCAAGAAAGGCCAGCAGACATATTTCATGTGTAAAGACTGCAATGTAGGACTATGTGTCGCTCCTTGTTTCAGAGAATACCACACACTTCTGAATTACTAGAATTCTGTCGTAAAAGTTTTGTCAAGATTATTATGTTCAGCTTATTAAATATTCAGATTCATAACCATTTGTTATTCACATTGTTTGATTTCATTCAACATATGTCATAAAAGCTTCTTCCAATCATATTGAGTCTTATGTGTTTATACATTTTCTGATTTTGTTTTTATCTACAGCAAAAAGATTTTTTGTAAAAATAAATGTTGAAATTCATCCGTATTATAATTTTCTTCATCAAATTATGGCTTTAGTCTTTAGTGAGAGAGAGAGAGAGAGAGAGAGAGAGAGAGAGAGAGAGAGAGAGAGAGTAAATTACTATTTTGCGTTTAATGTTCCTTTTCTGTCCTTTGAAGACTGGATATCATAAAATATAAAATGAGTCGCATGTAATGTAAATCTGATAATCATGGTATTGATGATTTATGATATATGAGAATAATAATAACAATATAATAACCGTTACCATGAGATTAATGAATATAGACAATGTTGTTGTTATTTATTATTATTATTATTATTATTATTATTATTATTATTATTATTATTATTATTATTATTCAGAAGATGAACCCTATCCATATGAAACAAGCCCACAGGGTAACTAACTTGAAATTCAAGCATCCTAAGAAAATGGTGTTCATTCGAGTGAAATAACAGAAGGTGGTAGGAAATACAGAAAGAGGAGATCAGTTATTAGAAAACAGATGTACTAACAATAAATAAATAAAAATGTAAACAAAGTATTAAATACAAGATGTATTGCATAAGGGTAGTAATGCATTACATTCACTTGAACTTTTGAAGTTCCGTTTGCAACACATCCTCAGTAAAGAGGCTGTTCCACAGTTGTAAGGCGTGAGGAATAAAGGTCCCTGGAACTGAAAAGTTCGAAGGCGAGGTACATTTACTGCACATTGATGCTGCTGTTCAGCGAATCTGGTTGCTCTCTCAGCAGCAACAGGGGATCAGGGATCAACTGAGAATGTGAAAGATATGTCAAAATACAACTTATGAAAAAGTGACAAACAAGAGACCATCCGTCTATGGTCCAAGGCATAGCTGCCAAAGAAACCTTCCACCTCGAACCACTCTAAAAGATATAAATCTCTGGCAGAAGCAGACATCTGCCGGAGAACAGTATCCTAGTAAAGGAAGGACAAATTACCTAAAAAATGTTGCACTGATTTAATCACTCATATAAGTATATGAGGACTTAAGAACAATACCCAACTTTCATGCGGCATTTGCTGACATTTTCATTAGATGTTTCTCAAAAATAAGATGTAAGTAAACAGGTACCACTAGAATA
>NC_089752.1:89899047-89921547 GCF_040412425.1 Macrobrachium rosenbergii
GATAATCCCAGGCCCTATTCCCAAGGTAGTATTCCAGCGTTCAGGCCCACCAAACTCAACGCAGGTGGAAGGTAAACGGGGTCAGAAACAACAACCGGTCATTTTCATCAGGATTCAAAAGTTCCGACATCTCACGTACCAAACAAAAGTCCATCTTCACACCTGCATGTGCCATGGAAATGCTGCTAGCATTCTCACCTAACAAAAGTCCATATTCACTAGTGAACCAAAAAATAAAATGTTCAGGCCAGCCTACAAAAGAGTGTTCTAATTTTTTGTAAATAAGGTATACTTAACAACAATGGAAGGATATTCAGTTGTCATGGATTCATATATATATATATATATATATATATATATATATATATATATATATATATATATATATATATATATATATATATATACATATATATATATATATGATATTTATCACATATAGAAATATAATTATTGAAAGGAACAAACGTCTTTGATATTTTTTCTTTATTGAGACATTTTGCTATATATTTTCCATTATTTTACCGAGTGAAGGGGAATTTTTAGTTGATTATAATAATCCTGAAGGAACAAAAAGGAAGACCAACAGGGTCGTGCATTATTGGTGATTGGTTTCCTTTTGCTACTATGACTTTAATCCTGATTAGCAACGAAGGGAGATGCATTATTGGTGAATAATCCTGGGTAGGGTGAGACTTATATTGCCCCTGCAGCGCGTACCATTTGTGGGGACAATGACTAATCCTTTATAGACTAAGGGCTGTTTCTTTTTGCCCGCACGTGGCTGATTACCATTCGTAATATGGAGACAAGGTTTGAATAAAAGGTGAATGGGGAATAGATAACGAACATAAAAACCCTGCGGAAATTTTAGACTACAGAAAATTGTTAGGGTGTCTAATAGTCTTTTTCAATTACCTACATCGCTTTAGGCCAAAAATAACAAAAGAATTCCCACTTGTAGACTGCAAATATATAACCTGCTAGAATAATCTTTACAGGTAAAGGAGAGGCTCAAGGGAAACAATTATACGTCTCCTTTTATCTTTTTAACCTGAATTTATATAAATTATTTACTTTATATGGCACACAAAGATAGTATCATTTTTCTCAGTGTAGATTTATTATTTGGCAGCAGCTGTACTAACCAAGAAAAATAAATACCTGCCATTCACCGTTTACCGTTTATATCTCTCTCTCTCTCTCTCTCTCTCTCTCTCTCTCTCTCTCTCTCTCTCTCTCTCTCTCTCTCTCTCTCTTTACTTTCCTGGTAAAAAGTGTAGAAGTGTCGGAGATATTTTTTTTCTGAATAGCAGTCTTAAAATAATAGTGTAACACAGATAATGAACATCTAAAAAATATGTATTCTACTTGAATAGATAAAATTCCTATCTATTTGCAAGAATGTATAATAAGATATTAGAAGTTATTCCATATTCTGAAATATAAAATACGAATGACATAAACTAGTAAATATATTAAATCACCCACAGTCCACATAATTTTATAAGTCTATGCGTATGCCTGAATGGTAAAACCAAAGTAGGACCAATGCCAACGCTAGTCTCTTATACAAGAGCTCAGACAGTGTTGATAAATCTGAATTTCTAGATTGCGTATCCCTTGTCAGCTGGGTGCTTGATCATTGCTAAAAATATTACCCAGAAATGTGGTTAATATTGCAACCAATATTGTGATTTGTCTACTTACTCTCCAATGTTATTGATGTACAATTAGAGAAGGAATAAATCATAGGTAAAAATTTTTATTCTCTCTCTCTCTCTCTCTCTCTCTCTCTCTCTCTCTCTCTCTCTCTCTCTCTCTCTCTCTCTCTCTCATTTTTTTTTGCCCAGCTAATGGAATAGTAAGCGGAACCATAAAAATGATGAACATTCTTTATGATTAGTTTTCTGACGAATATACAAATAATTTTTAACTATAATACACAACTGTGATGTAGCTGTCCTTTACGGATTCAAACAGAATTAGAAAATGACAAAAAAAAAGAAGACTGTCATCCTCAATCAGTGCAGTGCTTATACCTCTGGCAACACTAAACCCCTGATATATAGTACTTATCCTATGTTTATTTATTTGTGTTGTTACATTAATTGCATAATATCTATATCACGGATCGCTACTATCACAATATTATCATATAAATAAAACAGGTTAATTTGCAGCAAAACAACAAATACAAACGCTATTACAATGATTGTTTACGATTTCGTGCGTCTGGTAGCATGCTACGGGTGACTACCGTCTGAAAACCCTCCGGATTGTGGTAAGTGTGAGGTCTCATCTCGGCCGTAATCAAAGGGCTAATGAAAATGAAAATAATTAATAATTTCCCATATTTTGTAATCATAGAATCAACTAAAAACGATTATTAAATAAAATTATCTAAAAATGAAAAAAATCCCGTAGGGGTGGGTCTGCCCAGACCCAACTTGCACCAGATAGGGTTAAGAGACTGGCCAGTCTTGGAGGCCTTTGGGCCTCATCCTTGAAGTTCTTGGGCCCTCTCCAGGCCTGCTTCCCCAGCCTGGCAGGATACCTGCCTTCCTCCGAGGAAGCAGCCTCTGGGTCGGACCCTTCCCTTCAAGGCTGCCCTCAAGAGACTGGCCAGCCTTGGAGGACTTTGGGTCTCATCCTTGAAGTTCTTGGGCCCTCCAGGCCTGCTTCCCCAGCCTGGCAGGATACCTGCCTTCCTCCGAGGAAGCAGCCTCTGGGTCAGACCCTTCCCTTCAATATTAAGAGACTGGCCATCCTTGGAGGACTTTGGGCCTCATCCTTGAAGTTCTTGGGCCCTCTCCAGGCCTGCTTCCCCAGCCTGGCAGGATACCTGCCTTCCTCCGAGGAAGCAGCCTCTGGGTCGGACCCATCCCTTCAAGGCTGCCCACCCATCCCTTCAAGGACCCTTCCCTTCAAAGGCTGCCCTCAAGAGACTGGCCAGCCTTGGAGGACTTTGGGTCTCATCCTTGAAGTTCTTGGGCCCTCTCCAGGCCTGCTTCCCCAGCCTGGCAGGATACCTGCCTTCCTCCGAGGAAGCAACCTCTGGGTCAGACCCTTCCCTTCAAGGCTGCCCTTAAGAGACTGGCCAGCCTAGGAGGACTTTGGGCCTCATCCTTGAAGTTCTTGGGCCCTCTCCAGGCCTGCTTCCCCAGCCTGGCAGGATACCTGCCTTCCTCCGAGGAAGCAGCCTCTGGGTCGGACCCTTCCCTTCAAGGCTGCCTCAAGAGACTGGCCATCCTTGGAGGACTTTGGGTCTCATCCTTGAAGTTCTTGGGCCCTCCAGGCCCGCTTCCCCAGCCTGGCAGGATACCTGCCTTCCTCCGAGGAAGCAGCCTCTGGGTCAGACCCTTCCCTTCAAGGCTGCCCTCAAGAGACTGGCCATCCTTGGAGGACTTTGGTCCTCATCCTTGAAGTTCTTGGGCCTCTCTCAGGCCCTGCTTCCCCAGCCTGGCAGGATACCTGCCTTCCTCCGAGGAAGCAGCCTCTGGGTCAGACCCTTCCCTTCAAGGCTGCCCTCAAGAGACTGGCCATCCTTGGAGGACTTTGGGCCTCATCCTTGAAGTTCTTGGGCCCTCTCCAGGCCTGCTTCCCCAGCCTGGCAGGATACCTGCCTTCCTCCGAGGAAGCAGCCTCTGGGTCGGACCCTTCCCTTCAAGGCTGCCCTCAAGAGACTGGCCATCCTTGGAGGACTTTGGGCCTCATCCTTGAAGTTCTTGGGCCTCTCCAGGCCTGCTTCCCCAGCCTGGCAGGATACCTGCCTTCCTCCGAGGAAGCAGCCTCTGGGTCAGACCCTTCCCTTCAAGGCTGCCCTCAAGAGACTGGCCATCCTTGGAGGACTTTGGGCCTCATCCTTGAAGTTCTTGGGCCCTCTCCAGGCCTGCTTCCCCAGCCTGGCAGGATACCTGCCTTCCTCCGAGGAAGCAGCCTCTGGGTCGGACCCTTCCCTTCAAGGCTGCCCTCAGAGACTGGCCATCCTTGGAGGACTTTGGGCCTCATCCTTGAAGTTCTTGGGCCCTCTCCAGGCCTGCTTCCCCAGCCTGGCAGGATACCTGCCTTCCTCCGAGGAAGCAGCCTCTGGGTCAGCCCTTCCCTTCAGGCTGCCCTCAAGAGACTGGCCATCCTTGGAGGACTTTGGTCCTCATCCTTGAAGTTCTTGGACCCTCTCCAGGCCTGCTTCCCCAGCCTGGCAGGATACCTGCCTTCCTCCGAGGAAGCAGCCTCTGGGTCGGACCCTTCCTTCAAGGCTGCCCTCAAGAGACTGGCCATCCTTGGAGGACTTTGGGTCTCATCCTTGAAGTTCTTGGGCCCTCTCCAGGCCTGCTTCCCCAGCCTGGCAGGATACCTGCCTTCCTCCGAGGAAGCAGCCTCTGGGTCAGACCCTTCCCTTCAAGGCTGCCCTCAGAGACTGGCCATCCTTGGAGGACTTTGGGCCTCATCCTTGAAGTTCTTGGGCCCTCTCCAGGCCTGCTTCCCCAGCCTGGCAGGATACCTGCCTTCCTCCGAGGAAGCAGCCTCTGGGTCAGACCCTTCCCTTCAGGCTGCCCTCAAGAGACTGGCCATCCCAGAGACTCCATGAGAAGGGTCAGACCTGGCAGGCTTCCTCATCCTTCAAGGGATTGCCCTCAAGAGACTGGCCATCCTGAGGACTTTGGTCTCATCCTTGAAGTTCTTGGGCCCTCTCCAGGCCCCAGCCTGGCAGGATACCTGCCTTCCTCCGAGGAAGCAGCCTCTGGTCAGACCCTTCCCTTCAAGGCTGCCCTCAAGAGACTGGCCATCCTTGGAGGACTTTTGGGGCCTCATCCTTGAAGGGCCCTTCTTTCCCCCAGCCTGGCAGGATACCTGCCTTCCTCCGAGGAAGCAGCCTCTGGGTCGGACCCTTCCCTTCAAGGCTGCCCTCAAGAGACTGGCCATCCTTGGAGGACTTTGGGTCTCATCCTTGAAGTTCTTGGGCCCTCTCCAGGCCTGCTTCCCCAGCCTGGCAGGATACCTGCCTTCCTCCGAGGAAGCAGCCTCTGGGTCAGACCCTTCCCTTCAAGGCTGCCCTCAAGAGACTGGCAAGCCTTGGAGGCTTTGGGGCCAATCCTTAAAGGGCTTGGGCCCTTTCCAGGGAAGGGTCAGAGCCATAGGCCTGCTTCCTTGGAGGAAGGAAGCGGCCTCTGGGTCGGACCCCTTCCCTTCAAGGCTGCCCTCAAGAGACTGGCCATCCTTGGGGACTTTGGGTCTCATCCTTGAAGTTCTTGGGCCCTCTCCAGGCCCGCTTCCCCAGCCTGGCAGGATACCTGCCTTCCTCTGAGGAAGCAGCCTCTGGGTCAGACCCTTCCTTCAAGGCTGCCCTCAAGAGACTGGCCATCCTTGAGGACTTTGGGGCCTCATCCTTGAAGTTCTTGGGCCTCTCCAGGCCTGCTTCCCCCAGCCTGGCAGGATACCTGCCTTCTTCCGAGGAAGCAGCCTCTGTGTCGGACCCTTCCCTTCAAGGCTGCCCCTCAAGAGACTGGCCATCCTTGGAGGACTTTGGGCCTCATCCTGAAGTTCTTGGGCCCTCTCCAGGCCTGCTTCCCAGCCTGGCAGGATACCTGCCTTCCTCCGAGGAAGCAGCCTCTGGGTCGGACCCTTCCCTTCAAGGCTGCCCTCAAGAGACTGGTCATCCTTGGAGGACTTTGGGCCTCATCCTTGAAGTTCTTGGGCCCTCTCCAGGCCTGCTTCCCCAGCCTGGCAGGATACCTGCCTTCCTCCGAGGAAGCAGCCTCTGGGTCAGACCCTTCCCTTCAAGGCTGCCCTCAAGAGACTGGCCAGCCTTGGAGGACTTTTTGGGCCTCATCCTTGAAGTTCTTGGGCCCTCTCCAGGCCTGCTTCCCAGCCTGACAGGATACCTGCCTTCCTCCGAGGAAGCAGCCTCTGGGTCGGACCCTTCCCTTCAAGGCTGCCCTCAAAAGACTGGCAAGCCTTGTTCAGGCTTTGGGGCCAATCTTAAAGGGCTTGGGCCCTTTCCATGGGAAGGGTCAGACCCATAGGCTGCTTCCTTGGAGGAAGGAAGCGGCCTCTGGGTCGGACCCTTCCCCTCACCAATACTCTTTGCTTTCTCTTACCCTACTTTTCAAAACTGACACTTTCTGTCTCCGAAGGCTTCCAGACGATTTGAAGCATCTCGGAGATTGTTCTTGGACACTTTGAAGCTCGGCGCATGCGCGAATGGCATTTCTCTCGTCCTTCCAGGAGCCGGAGACTGAAGGATTCCAAAATGTCTTCAAGGAAAATCTCGAAGGTTTTAGATCATTTCAACATCGCGATAACCATTACTTGGAGTTCTTTTTCTGGCACATAAACAGCTTCTTTGCTTTAAGGAGTCGTCTTCTTTAAACTTATGAGATTCCCTCTTACTGACGATATTGATCATCCCTTCGATTCTTCCTTGCTTCTCCGAAAAGTAATTCTGTGAATCCAAAATCTTTGAAGTAGTTTCTAACACCTCAGGTTATCTACTTTTCTTCGTCAGCATTCTTCAGTATACCTCCACGCCGATGTCGTCTCTTTTTGTTCCTTCTCTTTCTTATTTCGAGCGAAGAACTGCTCCAAGCGGTAATTTTGGGCATCCAAAATCCCCTCTCAATCAGCTTAGAAAACACCTCAAGTTCTCTACCTTTTATTTCGTATAAATTCTTCAGTTCCTCCGTTCCACTGTCTTCCTCTCTTCTTGATTATTTCCTTTCTTATTTCGAATGAAGAGCTTGCGTCCGTGAGTGACAATACGACTGTAGAGGTGCCGAATAATCGCAGAAGGCGGGAACCTCGACTTCATACTGCTCCGCGAAGTAGTCCATATTTTCAGCAGTAAACAATTACAGACTGAAGCTATCTGCCATTCTCGTGATGTACTTTTCCCTCTTGAAAATCTCTTTTAGTTGATCTGCTTCGTCATCCAGTTCATTTTAACCATAAACTTCGCCTTCTTTGCTCACATGCTGTCTCTGAAGGCTTCAAGACGTCTTCCTGGAGGATCCCTGAGATGGCCACTGTAGTCCTTGGTGTCAGTGCACCTATTGAGTGATGGCGCTATACGCATGAGCGGAAGAATTCTAAAACGACTGCAGGAAAAACACGAAGATATTACGGCGCCAGGCGACAATGATTCTTTCTTGCAGCAGAAGGTATGAAATTTTTCTTGAAAGCTTTATTGCCACGAAAACATCAATATTTAAAAAAAGAAAGAAATTAAAAATTTAGTGAAAAATCATCATCGTATCCTTTTCTATATATCGTTGGGAGATAATATATATATATATATATATATATATATATATATATATATATATATATATATATATATATATATATATATATATATATATATATATATATATATATATATATATATATATATATATATATATATATATATATATATATATATATATATATATATATATATATATATATATATATATATATATATATATATATATATATATATATATATATATATATATATATATATATATATATATATATATATATATATATATATATATATATATATATATATATATATATATATATATATATATATATATATATATATATATATATATATATATATATATATATATATATATATATATATATATATATATATATATATATATATATATATATATATATATATATATATATATATATATATATATATATATATATATATATATATATATATATATATATATATATATATATATATATATATATATATATATATATATATATATATATATATATATATATATATATATATATATATATATATATATATATATATATATATATATATATATATATATATATATATATATATATATATATATATATATATATATATATATATATATATATATATATATATATATATATATATATATATATATATATATATATATATATATATATATATATATATATATATATATATATATATATATATATATATATATATATATATATATATATATATATATATATATATATATATATATATATATATATATATATATATATATATATATATATATATATATATATATATATATATATATATATATATATATATATAGATAGATATATATATATAAATATATATATATATATCCATATATATAGATAGATAGATAGATAGATCCTCCCGACGACGAGGAAAAGGATACGATGATGATGATTTTTCGCTTACATTTACATTTATTTCTTTAAAAAAATGCTATTTTCGTGGCAATAAAGCTTTCTAGAAAATTTCATATATATATATATGGGAGGACAAGATCAACTTGGAAATTATTATTATAGATAGATACATATACATAATATATATATATATATATATATACATATATATATTATATATATACATATATATATATATATATATATATATATATATGTGTGTGTGTGTGTGTGTGTGTGTATACACTGGTTTGTGCGTCTGTGTGCGTTAATTTTTCCCTATAGTTAAAAATAAGGTGGTCTCAAGAATTTCTGTTTCCTGAAATGGTCATCACTAGCGCCCAGTAATCCAGTCAGCTTCAAGAGAAAAGTGACCTTTTTTGTTTTTAACAAGGCTTCTCCATTGCCATTGATCACCTTATTAAGGTAAAATAACCAAATAATTTAATTTGGAGGGAGGAGAGAGAGAGAGAGAGAGATGGATGCTGCCCAGCAAGGAATGATTAAGTTTTTCGCATAGCAGAGTAAGTTATAAATATATAGTTTTTTTATGGTACCAGCATCAAATTATAACAGTAGATTTTTGAAGGATACAGAGTAGTTTAAATCGCTTGTCTTATTTAAAGAAAAATTCTTCTTCGGAAAAGAAATAATTTTTAGATTCTTCAAGAACACTATTAAAGACGCACGGAAAAACTTTTCCAATATTCCTGGAAAACCTGTCTACCATATACTTTGGAGGCTTGTATTTCAAGTCAATGGTCCCTGTATGCTTGTCCCGTATGAATTGGATTCATATTCTAAAAAAAAAAAAAAAAATAATAGTAATAAAAAAAATACTCATAGTAGCATGAGTCTTAAAATGAAGAAGCAAATCCACAGTTGTATATTTATCTGTAAATATATGTACATATACATAACTGTGGAATTGCTTCTCCAATAATAATAATAATAATAATAATAATAATAATAATAATAATAATAATAATAATAATAATAATAATAATAATAATAATAATAATACTGAGATAATATTAAGCAAACTTTTTACTGATGAAGATGCAATTTTTAATAATTTTAGTAGAACATTTTTTAAACAACTTTTAGAGCTGGCCGTGCTGGACACGACCTTTGCCTTCAGTTTGTATAAACAAACTGAAGGGATGGCCATGGGATCACCACTTGGTCCAATTTTTGCTAACATCTTCATGTGCTCCTGGAGGAGCGCATAATAGAAGAATGTCCCATTAGGTTCCGCCCTCTATTTTATCGAAGATATGTTGACGACACGTTCTCCCTATTTCGTCATGAATGTCATGCAGAGTCCTTTCTGGAGTTCGTCATCCGACAACATCCAAACATAAGGTTCGCTATGGAGAAGGAGGTAAATAACAAACTCCCCTTCCTTGATCTTATTATTTCCAGAGGTGACTCAGGTTTTTACACAGGTGTGTATAGAAAAATACATTTACTGGTTTGGGAATGAATTTTTATAGTTCGTGTTTCTTTCATTTGAAACTGAACTCTATTTTAACCCTCCTCCATAGGGCTTACACCCACTCGTCAAACTGGAAGAGTTTCCACGATGAGATATCCTTTTAGTGAAATATTTCAATAATAATTGTTTTCCATCACGACTTTTTTCAGATCCCTAAATAAACTGCTACTACAGAAAATGACTCGGCAACACCTGAATCGACTGTGCCGAAACTAAAGATGTATGCAAGTTTCCCTTTCGTGCATGATGATACTTTTAGGAGAAAATGCACAGCCATTATTCAAAAAGAGTTTTCCAGCTTTAAACCTGAAAATCATCCCGAAAAATCCTTTACAATAGGGTCTCTGTTCAGAGTCAAAGACCGGCTCAGTCCTCTGTTTTCGTCCAGCGTTGTTAACAAGTACACTTGCCCGGGATGTGATCACGGGATATACATATGTGGGATGCACGAGGAGGCTGTTGAAGGTCCCATAGATTCCCACAGGGGCATAAGTCATAGAACAGGTAGCAGGTTATCTAATCCTGAGCAATCAAATATACGAAATCATTCAAAATTATGTAAAACTTATATTGACAGCAAGGATTTTTTTTCCATCCTAGGCCGAGTGCAGAACAACAACGACTTAACCATCCTAGAATCCATAATTATCAGGAAGACTGTGCCGTCGTTAAATACTCAATCGTCCTCAGTGAAATTGTTTATAGCCTAGTTTGGGCAACTGGTTTTCCTCACTCTGTTTGTACTTATTTATGTTAGTCTTGTTCTTTCTTTCATATAGGTAGGTTGTTTTAAGATTTTAGTGAACTCCTTTTACTCATTATTGACTTGTCTTGGAATGAGGTGTTTTGTTTTAAATATTTTTACTACATAAAGAGCTGTTGCCATTGCATTAATTTGTTATTGATGTTCGCAAATTATATTATATTTTATAGCCTTGAAAATGCGACTTGGAATTCGTCATGAAACGTCGGCATTGAAAATAAACTGTAGATGATGAGGATGCCTTTCCCTACTGCTTCCTTCGTGATGTATGATATATATATATATATATATATATATATATATATATATATATATATATATATATATATATATATATATATATATATATATATATATATATATATTACTAAAGGACCTCATTCAAACTGCATGGTATCTATAGATACCATCCAGTTTGAATGAGGTCCTTTAGTAATTTAATTAATGCACAGAACAATTGTGTATGTGATAAAGTTAATATATACGTATGTATACATATATGTGTGTGTTAGTGTGTGTATTAACAGATAGTTAGACACAGAGATAGATGCATAGATAGAAAGATATATATATATATATATATATATATATATATATATATATATATATATATATATATATATATATATATATATATATATATATATATATATATATATATATATATATATATATATATATATATATATATATATATATATATATATATATATATATATATATATATATATATATATATATACATATATACATATATGCATATATATAGTAGGAGTACGGATAGGAAGAACAGTCAGCTCATCATTGATATATTTATTAATAGGTGCGCTTCATTGGGATCACCCATATCCCATCTTTTTCTGGCTAAAAAGATACAAAAACACTAATTAAAACTGACAACAGAGCTTACAAAATTAAAATGCTTTAAAGATTGAAAAATGACAATGACAAAACAAGAAATAGATTACCTTCAGTAGTAAAGTCCAGAGGATGAAAACTGAATAAGAGTAAACAAGGTTAGCAAGTAAACAAGAAAGGCGGGGGGGGTTACTATAGTACGACCGTTTTAGGAAGAGACTTTGCCCTCTTAAACTGACCATTAACCTTCTGACTTCAAGCTCTCATTGTTTGCGCCTGTTATCAAGCACGTGTACTATAATAGAAAGTTCTGAATGAAGTTTTGTTGTCCCACTTAAATTTTAGATAAAAAAAAAAAAATTCAATATATGAAAATGATAGATGCAAGAAATTTGGAAACCTAGATGTGCTTTCATTTTCAGTTTTGTTTATTTGGATGCTGTACTGAGCAATGTTCTTGAGTTACGTCATCTACTATAGTTTTTATTACTGTTCCTTTGCTGTTATCGAAGTCATATAATTGTGATATAGTTTTGAGCTTTTGAATTGTTTTCTTTCGTGTATGCCGTGATCCGTCTTTACCTCCTTGCTGTATCAAGGTTGAATTTTCACTGTGCAGCTATAAAATAGCTCATAATAAATATTCTTTAAATATTGTTACACCCATATATATATATATATATATATATATATATATATATATATATATATATATATATATATATATATATATATATATATATATATATATATATAGGTACAGCAAAATAATATTTAAAGAATGCAAATGTGGGAGTTCAAAAATTATTTATTATGATATATTTTATAGCTGTACAGTGAAAATTCAACCATGATATATATTATAGGAGGTAAAGATAATTATTACAACATATATATGATAAGAAAGCAATTCAAAAGCTCATTATAAATATAATATATATATATATATATATATATATATATATATATATATATATATATATATATATATATATATATATATATATATATATATATATATATATATATTACACATTTATACAGTATTAGATTTACCTGTGCTTTTAAAGCACTGTCATATGATACTCATCACTGCTGTGGCATTTCTGTTATATGTAGATTTTTAAAGATATTTCTGCCACTTTCTGTCGAAAAAACAGATCTATATTTCAATTTATTTCAATTTCAGTGTTCAACAGGATATCACACAACAAGGGAAAGCAATAAATTTATTTACAATCGAAGTATGAGGAGACATTACTTATGAAGAATCCTCGTCAGAGGATGCTACATCGATAACAAAAGAATCTATATATTTATCAATGCAAACATCTCTTGAAACGTCATCTCTTTTTATATCTTCGGCATGTCTCACATCATTAGCCCAGTTGTCAGAAGATATGGATTCAATTGCTTCTTTGACCAAAGGAAGCAGGTCTGATTTTTTAAAATGATTCTTCTTTGCCACGTATGATTTCACCTGTGCCCATATCAGTTCTGTTGCATTATACTGGCAGTGATATGGAGGCAGCCTAACCACTAAGTCCATGATCTCTTGCCAGTCTGTCAATCACGTAATCATTTTCTTTACATGAATGTCTTTGCAACTTTACTAATTTTTATTAGCCAGTCTTTAACTTCATCCTTTTTGGCAGACATTGTCGGAGGTTTATTAATTAGAACTGAATGATAAGAAGCGTTATCCAACACTATGATGGCAGATGGCCCTATATTGGGAAGAAGCTGGGTTTTAAACCATTTTTCAAACACTGCAGAATTCATCTGAATTTCTAGATTGCGTATCCCTTGTCAGCTGGGTGCTTGATCATTGATAAAAATATTACCCAGAAATGTGGTTAATATTGCAACCAATATTGTGATTGTGTCTACTTACTCTCCAATGTTATTGATGTACAATTAGAAGGAATAAATCATAGGTAAAAATTTTTATTCTCTCTCTCTCTCTCTCTCTCTCTCTCTCTCTCTCTCTCTCTCTCTCTCTCTCTCTCTCTCTCTTTTTTTTTTTGCCCAGCTAGTGGAATAGTAAGCGGAACCATAAAAATGATGAACATTCTTTATGATTAGTTTTCTGACGAATATACAAATAATTTTTAACTATAATACACAACTGTGATGTAGCTGTCCTTTACGGATTCAAACAGAATTAGAGAAAATGACAAAAAAAAAAAGAAGACTGTCATCCTCAATCAGTGCAGTGCTTATACCTCTGGCAACACTAAACCCCGATATATAGTACTTATCCTATGTTTATTTATTTGTGTTGTTACATTAATTGCATAATATCTATATTACAGATCGCTACTATCACAATATTATCATATAAATAAAACAGGTTAATTTGCAGCAAAACAACAAATACAAACGCTATTACAATGATTGTTTACGATTTCGTGCGTCTGGTAGCATGCTACGGGTGACTACCGTCTGAAAACCCTCCGGATTGTGGTAAGTGTGAGGTCTCATCTCGGCCGTAATCAAAGGGTTAATATCAAAAGAAATTTGTAAATTCTTTAAATTTTAAGATAGGCAGTAGAGATGTACGGAAATAAGATTATCATATTTGTAAAAACAGTACGGGGGCAGTAGTGCGAATGAGTTTTCCAACCCCGCCTCCCTGACACCTGTCAGGTGTGGATCTGTAGTCTCCTATGGTCGGTACGTTTATCAGTATTGTCCCCGAGGTATATTGTGATTTTTAGCCAAATGAATTTTGAAGGCGACTTTACTCCTGCAATTGACACCCGCTTTTGGGTGGATCTGTTTCTCAAACGGTTGTGTATGTTTCGCCAGTACTGTTTTTGTAGTATATATATTTGTGACTTCTAATACTTTGTATCAGTCCTTCGTCAATGGCTTGAAATAAAGTCGAAAACCAGGACCACTTATTTTTCACCTGTGGGTAATTATAATATATATATTATATATATATTATATATATATATATATATAGTTACATATATATATATGATATAGGGTTATATATATTATATTGTTATAATATATACATATATATATACTTATAATTTATTATATCGGATGATTCAGATTACAGTGTCAAACAAACACACACACATATATATATATATATATATATATATTACAGATATTATATATATATTATATATATATATATATATATATATATAATGTGTGTGTTATGTATATCAGTTGTTAAGATGACCTTTAATGCAAGCCCACAACTATTGGCGAAATCAACACTTCACCCGGAGACGGTAAACAGAGTTGAATATATAGACATATGAATAGATACAGATTCACATAATTTTCACTAGAGAAACCTATTGCCATTTTTCTCTGATCTTCGTCAAGTAAGGAATATTCAGTTGTCATATTACGAAATTGATATTCTTTTCTTGGTGTTGCCGTTATATCATTCTCATGATTCTTGGAAAATACATTCATTTCAAAAAACTTTTGCGTGAAACATATACGACCCTTGCTACGCAGAAACATGTACGTACTTACACACATACAGACACACACACACACACAGTCAAACACACACACCGTGCTGCTTGACAACGGCACTGAAAATGCTCACAACGGTCCTGACACTTTTTGTGCCTGATTGGTGACTTAACCTGACAGTTTCATTGTAAAGTGATTCTTAAGGTATGTCTTCATGATTAGCTCTGTCTGGGCACATTTTAGAGAGGTTGCTTACAAAGACGTGGCCAGAAGAAGAAAGAAATCAAGGGTAAATTTAGAAGGACTAACCAGATTTGTTCAGATGCCTTTTTAAAAACACTGCCTTCTATAAAAAATCGTCGCACTAAAAGAAATTTATATTTTTGTATAGACGCGTGAGGTTAACAACGTTTTTAATTGTTCAAAATAGATATGTAAATTGGTTTGAAATCTTATGTTCGCTAAGCAGATGGGTCTTGTATTCATTGACATAAGATGAGTGACCCACTAGAAATAGACATACATACAACATACACCCGTTGTTAAACACACAAAACACACACACACAGGTAATGATATATATATATATATATATATATATAGTCTATATATATATATATATATATATATATATATAATATATATATAGATTTTAATCTTGACTTGTATATATATATATACTTGGAATATCTATATTTATATATTTATATATATATATATATAATGATATATATATATATAAATGGGGATATATGAATTTTCTTATTTATTATTATAAGTTCTATTTTTCACTCCTGTGACAGAGCATTGCATTCAGTATAACAAGTCAATCACAATAATTATGCTAATTCTAGAAGTTGTGTACAAGTTTTAAGCTCTAATGATAATGTGAAACGGAATATTTCAAAGTGATTGTATACTAGACTTACCAAATTGCCTATTATTTTTATATCCAAGGGTTTTCTTTCGATTTCGAGAACATAGGAACCTTGAGTTTCCTTGCATTATGTTCTTTTAACATATTTCATAGTTATTATCTATCCTACGCTTGTCTCGAATTACGTCTTTCATTGACTGCTCAAGAGCATTACTTTACGAAGCTCATTTGTTAGTTTGGTAGAATCTCTCCAGTCATTTCTTGGTCCTTTTAAGCACACAACTAAATCAGTCAATTCATATCTTAGTTAAAGTTCCGTTGTCTATTTCTTGTCTTCAAATTTTCATTTATTCTGAAAGACTGAATTGAGACAGAAGGGCCTCTTCTCATGTTAGAATCTCTTGTGTTGTATCTCTTTTGAATATCTTTTAGAACTTGATACCACAGCTGAAGCGGCTTCCTCCTTTTTCCTGCTCGTTTGTGTGTTTTAAAAAGGATGCTTTTCTGGCATTTAACCTGGGACTTTCCGCCTCCATTTCCAGCAGCTCGAACGGCTTAAGTTTCTCAAAACAGTGTTAAGCTCTAGTTTCTTGTAGCTTGACAAGAATGTAAAAGATTTCTTTTTCCTAAAAGATCAAATTTAACTTGGTGTTAAACCCACAGGGGTTTGCTCGAAATGGAAAACAAAATATTTAGAAGCCTATTTTCAAGAACGTCTATATTCTCACAAATTATAACTTGAACATACAAAGATGCAGAAATAAGTATATAAACACCCTGTGACTAATATGATTTGTTAATGAAAACTATTGACACACAGAATACAGATCTCAATGGAGAAGGATGACTGGCTTGCACACACAGTCAATATTAAATCCCTGGACAGAAAGACGATTAGCTTGCAAACAGAGGCAATAAATATATGCAAGACAGAATAAGATGCCATTTGGACACAGCAATTATGGTCTGGTAGACTTAGTGCGGTCGCCAGTGAATGTCCAGATGTTTCTCGCTCGTCAGTTTGCCCAAAGTGGATGAATTACACAACTCTCGCCTCATGTTCCTGTAGGCCATTCATCCACTGGGAAAAATGGGTACCATGTAATGGGGTCAGAGGAAATCCAGGGCTCTGACAACCTTAGTGCTAAAGACTTGCTGAGGAACCAGAAGGCATTGGGCGCGCTCGCGTGAAGTGTGGGTGGTCAAGAGAATTTGATTCCTTACCAGCAAAGACCTGAGATGGTCTTTTGTTGAGATGCCAGGATAAAAGAAATTTTTGGTCCGTTTCCCAGGTAAAACACGTGGTCATAATATAGGCAAGGCAAGATTTTGATATCTGGTTATTATATATATATATATCTATATCGATTTCTGTTATATATATATATTATAATATATATCGGGGATTATATATATATATATTCCATATAAATCATTCATTAAGGGATACAAATTTCTTTAATATCCAATATCCATTTTCTTCGGAAATATATATATACAGAATATAATATATGAAACCGAAGGACGAATAATAGTTCATTCAATGGGGGCAACTTTCTGTTATCAATGGCAACTCCCTTGCCTGGCAAACATAAACACAGGGGGGTACCTGGAATTAGGCCTAAAAGCAGTCACTTTAACAGAAAGAGAAATAGGCTTAACCATTTTTGTGGAATGAAAGAGAGAGATAATGAAAGGGCGATGAAACCACAGTTCTAGTAATTAATGATTTATATATATATTTTTTCAACTATGTTATATAAATATAAAAATGGGTGAGGTTATGAGAAATAGATATATTCATTGCATCCTAACTAATATTAGTATTCACATATATAGATATATGAGAAATTATATATATATAGCGAGGCTCAAACTCACTTAAATATTTATATATGAATGTCTTTTCTGTAATACTACAGTGTAATATGAAAATGCCCATAAAACAGGATATGTTCAAATGAGTACATGGATCAATTGAATTTCAAGAGGCCAACAAACAAACTGCTCTATCCACCACACATTATCGAGAGGGCTATTAATAAAGCAAATAAAATAATTGTCCCACTAGAAACAGACATATAGATTTAACAACAAAATAAATTCATATGATGAAAACATCAAAAAGGCCACGAGCATCAGTTCTAATAATCCTTTCATTTTCCATTATCCCAAATCCATCGGGAGTTCGCTCGTTAACGTATACTTAAATAAAAAAGGGAATCAAGCCGGAGTTTACAAGATACCGTAGTAGTAATTTCATGACATCTGTTAATAATAATCAGGTAGAATTGCTCACAAAGTCTGCCTTTAACAGAGCACAAAAGATCAGTACGTTGGTCGGAGAGTTCAAATTTTCCTACATATTAGAAATACAGGGCATGTCATTAACTGGAGTGGGGCGGAGTTGGTTTTCAAGATTAGCTGTCCGTACAAAAAGAAAGATGCTGGAATCTCATCATCAATCAAACCAACAATTGAACCTAAAGAGGACATTACCATATGCCATTGACACCTTACATTCGGACCCCTTTTGAAGAAGATGACCCAAGAACGCGACAGCCAGATCCATCGCCAAGCAGGAGCTAATGAGGCCAAAAACCACTAGGGAATTTGGTCAATCCCTCCTTCTTAAGAAACGCCATTTCCTTAACATCTACAATAAGGCCCACCTTCATGTTTTTGTATATATACCATTGTAACATTCCATCCATATTAACAGTGAACAGGGGCACAGAAACAATGTGAAATATATGGTTTCAACGTTTAAATAGTGTTTTATGGCCTTTTATTTTAATATTATACATATATATATATATATCTATATCATATATATATATATATATATATGGGCAGATATATTAAAGTAAAATGTATCTATATAAGGCATAAAATAAATGTGAGTAAAATCATTATACATTAGGATGTTTTCTTAACTTCTGAAAAGCAACGGATACCAATATTTCTGTATTCCCTTTCAATGTTATCATCTGAGGAGTGAAATTTCAGGTACAAAACTTTTTGAACCAGGATAAACAGGAGGTCATACTTGCCAATTTTTTGCATGCATACATATATACAAGAGTATCTTTTACTGTAATACAACAGTATAATATAAAGATAAAAAGGCCTATAAAACTCTTTTTGAACGTTGCAACCATATATTTCTTCCATGGCCTTCGTTCACTTACAATAGACAGATGAGGTGTTACAAAAATATACATTGCTACGAATGTCTAAGGAATACTTACTTGATTCTGGGCGGCAACGGATAAACGTAAGGTTCCTTACATTCTCAAGAAACCTGTATTCATTGCTCATCTGACTCATTCGGGCAACTTCGTAGACAAAGCAAGGTAAAATCTTTGTCAGCCTTCTTCATGATCCGTAAAATTCCGTAAACTCAATTGGCCTCTTAACTAATTATATTTACATAAACACAGGTAATAATAAGGGCCTGCTAAACTAATGAAGGAAATATTCTACTCCAACGATGTCTTCATAACAGGAAACATCGCAGTGTTAAGTAAAGGGGACTGCATGTGGATATAGCAGAGTGATTCAGGTTGCGAGGCCTATCTGCAATATTGCAAGATGGTTACTTGCACGAATAATGAGGCGCTCAGAAGGAACTGAGGGAAGGCACACCAGCACTAACTCAGTTCAACACTGGGCATAATTACGATAACACTGAATACTCCAACACAAATTCTGGAATGGAGATCAGACAATGAAAAATAAATGAAAATGGCAGAGAAATAAGAGGAATCAGTGCACTGATTGATTTGGAATTTGGTCATTAACTTCGTCAAGATGAGGTGTCCTCGTTCGATAGGGCACCTGACGATGGCAGAAATGGAATTAAATGCCAATATAGCATCTTCTGGAGGAACTACTTGGGCCCTGGCACTGGAACTGTTCAAGTCAGGGGTAAGGACATCTGGAATGGGACCAGAATGGGGTAGGGAATCAGATCTTGATGGAGAGGGCCACTGTACATTGCACTCAGGTGGTATTGGCAGTAGAGGAACGAATAAGGCATTTGAGTTTTACTCTTGCCTAAATAATGATTTGGGGATTTGGACCCTGGATTGCTGTAACCTAGATGGGGATTGGAAGTCCTGCCCAGGAGGATGTCATAACTTCCAGGAATGTATCTAGCAACTGTGAGGTCGCAGATTTCAGATCTGATGAGGTCTTAGTGACCCTCAACTTAACAGTAGGAAGTATCATTTTAAAGTGATTGATACCCTCAATCATGACGAGTTTCTGTCTGTTAATGGTTGCTCCTTGGGGAACTTTGTCTTCCTTATGAGGACATTTGTGCGCCAGAATCATCAAATGCCTTGACCTGGCTGGTAGGGCACCTACCTCGGGAAGTGCCACATAAATGGGACCCTGGGCTGGAGGATGGTAAAGATGTTGGGTCAGTGACTGCCAAGGCAAGGCAGGCGTACTTGATTTATTATTATTTTATTTTCATTTTGCATTTTCATTGGGGAGAGTGCCCATAGACTGCAAAGCCAGGCAATAAGTCTGACTATAATCTTTACCTGGACCTGTCCCATTGGAGGGAGCAGGCCCTTTACCCTTGTCCATGACCCAGGTGTGGCTCGTTGGGGTGTTGTCCCATTTGAGGATACAAGGGGTTTTCTGGCTGATTCTCAGCCTTCAAGCGGCACTGTTCAGTGGGGTGCCCTGTTCTCTTACAATACCCTACACATGGGTTTCTTCATGGGGATGCCCATTCTTGTGAGGTTGCTGGGATTTGGTCGAGGTAGGTGAGGAGGGATATAATTTTCTTCCATGGGAACTAAGATGGGGATGATGCATATCCCATATGTCAGCATAAACGGCAGCACTTGACCACTGTCTTAGGCCCTTATTGCATAAATGAGTGGTGAGAGCTGGCAGGGCATAAAATAAGAAGTCCTGAGCTGGAAAAGTTTGAGGACTTCCTCCACACTAGTGGCTTTCAGAGATTCTAGCCATCGTTTTAGGGCCTGGGTCTTTTTGAAGATCCACTCAGACCAGGTTTGTCTTGATTCCTTGGGCATATTTCTCCACCTTTTCTTTGTTTCAGGAGTTATTTCAAAAGCCTTTATAATTTCTTGCAGCGGACAAGGTCAAGATTTCCTTGATCCTCAGGGGAAGAGACGTTGAAATTATGCAATGGCAACCTTTCCTTCAAGGTGCCATCCCAGGATCAGAGAAATTTCTTCAGTAGAGGGCTGATAGGCCATTAGGACATTTTCCATATGGTCAAGCCAGGCTTCAGGCTCGGCTTAGTTCCATTTTCTCATGAGGGGTGCCTACACTGCTGAGGGTTGTGTGCAGAGAGGGTGTTGATGTGTTGTGCATGTTGTGAGCTGCCATTGCAAGCTGATGAACTCTCTCCTTCTCCTTATCCTGTCCTTCTGTCTCTACTCGTTTCTCCTGGGCTATTCTTTCTTTCTCCCTCTTCTGTCTTTCTGCCTCTTCTCATTTCTCCTGGGCTATGCTTTCTTCTTTCTTTCTCCTTCTCCTGCCTTTTCTGCCTCAGTGTCTCATTTCTCCTGGGCTAGTCTTTCCTTCTCCTTCTCCTGCCTTTCTGCCTCTTCTCGTTTTATTCTGGCTCTTAATAGACCTCTTCTCGTTTCTCCTGGGCCCTTCCTTCTGCCTCTCTTTCCGCCTTGGCACTGTCTACCCTCTCTTGGACCCACTCCCTCAGGGCTTGTGCTGATAGTCCCATGTCCTTTCCAACGGACATGTGAATCTGAAGTCCTCATTTTGCTGGGCTCTGGATGTCGTAGACACTTTGAAATCATGGGCTTGAAAGACCTGTTTGAAAATCAAATGTCTGGAAAGACTCAAGGCTGTTCGAGGAAACAGGTTCAATATGTCTGATGAGACTCATGTAGTGTTCGAAATGAACAGATTCCAGTTGTCTTAAAAGACTTAAAATTCAGTTGTCTGAAAAGACTCAAATTTCAGGTGTCTGAACCACTCAGTTGTTCAGAATGAATGTAAATTGATATATCTGAATAAGACAAATCTCAGGGTGTCTGAAAAAGACTTAAAATTTCTGACTAAGTCAGAATAATTGTTCATAATGAATGAAGATTAGTGTGTCTGAATAAGACAAATATGTCTGATTAAGACAAAATGCAGTATGTCTGAAGAGACTCAGTTAAAAATTAATATGTCTGAATAAGACAAAGGTGTCTGAGTAAGACTGTTAAAAATTAATATGTCTGAATAAGACAAATTTCAGGATGTCTGAAAGCTCATTTGTTCAGAATGAACGAAAATTAATGTTTGAATGAGACAAATTTCAGGGTGTTTGATATGTCTGAATAGAATTAGGGGTTCTTAATGAACAAAAATTTAGCCAAAGCTAACGTAAGCCTTTATGTATATTTTTATTTCGAGGAGAGACGCTCCAGAACTAATAAAAGGAAAAGGCTTACTGGGTTATACACTTATGGTGTGTAAAGGGAATTTTCCTTGCTCTGTTAAATAATTTTAAATGTGGCATAATAAAAACAGTACATCGATCCTATCAAATATTAAAATCTCCAACGCACGAGGGTAAGAACAAAATATTTACTTAATCTTATAACATGCACGGAGGCAGTGCTGTCTGCCGTGGGGTAGGAAAGAAATGATTAGTCTTCGTTATCAAAACAACCTTTAGCTCGCACATGTATAAGAGTACTCCAATGTTTACTCTTTGACATCTGCCGTCAATGGGTGAGTCAGGCTGGTGGTGAGGGGTCTTCTTGACGTATGTCTGGCCTTTTTTCGTTACCTGGGCCTACACCTGCTCGGGCCTCCTGCAGTAATGAATGAACG